>NW_026067925.1:1997215-2160096 GCF_014885135.2 Alexandromys fortis | reverse complement strand
ATTTATTTATTAAAGATTTCTGTCTCTTCCCCACCGCCGCCTCCCCTTTCCCTCCCCCTTCCCCAATCAAGTCCCCCTCCCTCATCAGCCCAAAGAGCAATCAGGGTTCCCTGCCCTGTGGGAAGTCCAAGGACCACCCACCTCCATCCAGGTCTAGTAAGGTGAGCATCCACGAAACTGCCTAGGCTCCCATGAAACCAATAGGTACAGAAGGATCAAAAACCCATTGCCATTGTTCTTGAGGTCTCATGTTTGCTAATTTGTTTTCGAGCCCGAGAGCATCAACTTTCCCATCACTACCATTGCTTTCTACTTTCCTTTGGCGAGTCTCTAGCACATTCAGAGCACCCAAAGTTGCTGACACCCAAAGACATCCCACATGGTGTCTCCCCCGTCAAGAATGATTACTTGCATAAATTTCTTAAGTAGTTTTCCGAGTGCTGGAGAAATTACATTCCACCCCTTGTAACTCCAGTCTTGCTAATAGCATGTACCTTGTGTTCCCCGTGAAAGCAAGTAATGTTGTGGGGAATGGGAGAAGTGCACATCTTAGGAAATCTTCTGAAAGTCACAGAGTCCGACTTTAAGAATTATGCTATCATAACTCAGAGTTGGGATTTAATCTCCCTATGGTGACTGCTCTTATGGTTCACGGCTAGCACTGTGCCCACTGTGTCTCAGAGTTTTGGTAGTTAGTCTGAGACTTGGAACCTGGCTTTTCCTCTTGTTGTTGAAGTTTTATTCCTAATGGCAGTTTCTCAATTCTTTGGATGGCTAAGTCCCTTCTGTGCGCGCATGCGCGCACACACACACACACACACACACACACACACACACACAGAGAGAGAGAGAGAGAGAGAGAGAGAGAGAGAGAGAGAGAGAGAGATTTGGTTTTATTTTAGTGTATGTGTGCGCCTGTGTGAGCACGTGGAGGTGGATGCATGCACAGGTAGAGGGCAGAAGAGGACAGCAGATCCCCTGGAACTGAGTTACAGTTAGCTGTAAGCTATGACCTAAACTTGGGTCCTCTACAAAAGCAGCAAGTGCTCTTGAAAATAGCCCTGCCTCAGTCCCTCAAAGTCTTTAGTCACCCTGTGTTCTCAGTCATCCCCCTCCTTCCCAGTTACAAAGCCCTGATCATTGATGGCACCGCCAGAGATGTTTTTCTGGGCAAGTTAAGAGAAAGACATGTTGGGATTCCAGGCATGAGACACCACACCCAGTTGATGCTGTTTCCATAGCAGCAAGAATTCCACATCAACACTGTCTTAGTTATTTGCTTACTGTCTGACCAGTTTATTGCCCATCCAGCCCTTCCACTAGTAGGTATTCAGCTTCAAGAGTACCTAGCCTGGGCATTGACACCGAGATCAGTAAGCATTTGATAAACATATAAACAAATGAGTTAATTTTATATGGATGAAGCATAGTTGCCCACACTGGAGGATTCATAGTCATCTAGTGCTGACAGGAACAGAGATAAACAAGAAGATAATTTTTGGAGAAATTTTAAAATCAAAACAAAAACAATCAACAATAACAAACCCTTACTTTCTCTGAGTCAAGCTAGGTCTTTCTCTTGTTATTTAATGATGTCAGGGCCTGTGACTCCCTTTTCTGTGACAGTTCGTGCCTGACAGAACTGGAGGACTTCACCACAGTTTTTGAGCCATGCAATAAACAATAATACTCTGTTTCCTTTGGGGAACTTCTAGGCTTGGGATGGCCAGGAAAAGGAGGGAAAGGTTGTCATATTTCATCTGCACATGAGGAGAATTGGATCATGGGACACTCCCTGAAGTTCTTGGACATGAAGTCTTCCATTGGCTCTGAATCACATTCACATTTCAATTCTCTCCTCCGTTTTTATCATAGCCCAGGGAAGGGACCACATTTCCCGAAAAAGAAAAGTCATTTTGATCTATATAGCAACTTTTGCCTCGTTTTCTCTACTAAGTAATTTTAATTTAGTATTCCCATCAGCCTTACCCCTTACCTACCTCTAAACTCTATGTCCCTCCTTCATGTTTTGTTCTCTGTGACCCCCATTCTCTGGGGGCAATCTATCTTTCACACATTTTAGGTCCTTGGTCATGTTAGCTTTTTAAACCACAGAATGGATGTAATGAGAGTGATTGGGAGACACAGCAAGAAAACTTGCAGTTTTAATCAACGTTGTCTTGTTGGACTCAGCAGGTTTTTTTCTTTCTTCCTTTTCTCCCAGTCATGGTTTCTCAGTCTTCCATGAAACAGCTCTGGACTTCTTTGGAGTCCAGAACACACATCCCCAGCACCCTTAGTCAGCAGATCTTCTCGAGTAGGCTTCTTCTTCACAGCTGACCTCAAAGTTCGGCCAGTGCCTGTCTCACTGGTATGTTTCTCCCAAGCAGACCCAGAGACAGACATTTGCTGTCATGAATGCTTGTAAGATGGTTGTGGATGATTCTGGAAGCCAGCACACAGAAAACCAATTAGCCAGAGCAGAAGGGATGGGTGTGGACTTGGAGCAGAAGCTTAGCGCGAATGAATTGGCTCACTCTCCCTGCCTGTAACCTGAGAAGGAGGTGAAGTGGACTGATTATGTTTGTCTACCTAGAACCTTCCAAATACTCAGCCTTGTTCTGACCATCCCCCTCCCTCCTTTTCAGCTTTGGTGAGGGGTGCTTCTTCCTTGCAGATTGAGTTGATTGATGAGAGGAGGCTCACAGAAAGTACTGGGGAATGTAAAAGGAGCAGACAGAAGGAAGGGAGGACACTGTGTTCGCAAAACTTGACAGAATTAAGTAAAATTTAAGAGAGATGATTAGAAGCCCGTATTGAAAACATCAACTGCACAGAGTAGAATGGAAGAGACCTGGCTCAACAAACAAAAGTCTTTATATTAAAAACAAAAACAAACAAACAAAAAAAGAAAAAAAAACACTTAGAGGTTTCACTTGGCTGCAAGCTAAGAATGATTCAATCGTGTGTGTGGCAGCCAAAACGCTAATGCATTCTCCAACTGCATTAGGAGATGCAGTATCCAGGACAAGGGGGGGCATGAGGCTACTCTTGCCCTGACAGGAGGTATGAGGGCTCAGATCTAGGTTCTACGTGTTGAGAGGACCACTAACAAACTAGAGCTCTTAAAAGGCGTTGACCAGAATGATAATGATATAAGAGACCATGCTCTGGACACAAGGATGGTCTGAAGGAGTGAGTGTCTTAGAGGCTGTGGAAGGACCACACTGAAAATGTCGAGAAAACACCTGTCTGTGTTAAAGGCAATGAAAACTGGGGCTGTGGGGAAAAGTATACAATAGACGTGTAGCTCCAGAACTGGAAATAGTGGATGAAATGAAGTAACAGGGAGAATGATGAGGGATGAACTGCAGGAAATGCAGTCTAGGGTGGGATCTATGCCACCCAGAGTGGCTGGCACACTGTTACTGAGGGAAGAAAGGAGGGAGAAAGAGAAGAGGACAGACGGGAAGAGAGGAACCGCCCTCCCCCAACTCACACATCCACGAGCAGAAAATGGAGCTATACTGCTTTGTGTTCTTTTTAGTGATTAACTGACCAGATATGAGGCATGACCTTGTGGTGTCTAAAGATCAAAATGAAAGGCAGAGATTAAATGCATAAACACACAAATGAATTGCAAATGTTACGAGATGAAAGGGCCGGTAAGGACGGGAATAAGAAAAAAATAAAGGGACAGAAATTATTAATGCTATGATTTTTATGTCCAGAAAGAACTGAAGCTGAGGTTGGGTAAGAAAAAATTCAGAAGGCAGAGCAGGGTGCCCTGTTATAGGGTGGAGCTAAGAAAGCTCTAACAACTAGCTCACAAAAGCAGGGACCAGACCACCCAAATAGACCTTTTTCAATCATGGCCTCCTTGGCTCAACAAAGATATTCTGATTCAGGTTGCTTGGCACAAAAGAGCCCTTGATCCCTCTGATAACATGTTAAATGACATAGCTAGATAAAGATGTATTTTTTTATTCAGATTCCCAGGTCTCACATTGGTTTGAATCTCTGTTTGGATTCTGGAACTAAACATCTATCTGATCCAAAGCTGGAGCAGTTCTGTTGTCTCTCTACCTGGCTTATAGAACAATGAAAGAATCCTTAGCCAGATGTGGACCTGACCTGAATTTTTCCAAAAGGTGGGGACCATTCCTGGCACAAATGACTGCAGAAAAAGTGTTGCTAGTGCCTGGGCGCCCTCTAGTGTTCAGAAGCTGTCACTTCGACTCCCACTTCTCCCAGACCTAGGGTGGGTCCTAAAATTTACTGTTAAAAGCTCTAAAAACGAGATCTATTTTTTAAAAAAGAGAAAAAAAGCAAAGAAGCCTAAAGATGTGTTTTTGAAGGTTCTTCTCTGTAATTAATGTTAATAATAGAGGTGGGAGATCACAAGGATAGCTTTCCAAACTCACTTTGCCCTCTTTTGCCTTGCGTTGGGTATTCTAAATTTAAACAAGGAGATTGAGAGATACACAAGCTTTATGGATTTAATAAACAATTCTATAAAGATATGAGACATTAATTGGGAATTCCAAAGGTCAGTTTGTTCTATGAGAAAATACATAAAGGGGTAGGTGATTGAATTGAAACGCCGGGTAGAAGTGGAGGGTTGGGTCCTGCGTTCTGGGCTGCGTCACCTACGTTCTGAATTCTCCTTTTCTTATCTGGGGAAAAAATAATGATGCTTGCCCTACTTAGCTCACAGGTCTGATGTCAAGATCAAATGGGCTGACAGATGTTGAAGATGTAAAATCAGTTATAGCTGGGAGAAAAAAAATACTGTAATTGGCATTCAAAACGAGTTTGCCCCGCAGGTGATTGGGGAAATGCCCATTGTCTTTTGGATTCATTCCACCTAAACACACATTTTTAAAAATACGTGAGCATATGGGAAATGAACTTTTGGAAGTTACCCCTCCACCGCTGTCCTTGTCTTCACTCATGACCACAGGGCTACGAGTCTATCGGAGACAATGTTTAGTAGCAAACTACAAGGAAGAGTTCCTTTAAAATGGGAGCTAACCAGTGTGGAAAGGTGGTAGTGGTGCCTACTTGGAGCTGGGCATGTTACAGCCTTTGGGCTGGCTAGGGCTACATCATAGAATTATTTGGAACAGATTATAAAATGTTGTTGTTCTGCCAAATAGCAATGGTTCCTCTGCAATTCCCTTCACCATACTAGCCATATTTAAAGATCTTAAAATCATCCTACTCTGACTTACCCTGAAGTCCTGTAGTTCCCACACCTTGCAGGATATTTAGCGTAGGGAGGTGGGCTCGGGGTCACTAGAAGAATGTTCCTGTTCAGTAGATGAACCTGACCCAACTCAGAAAAAAAAAAAAGAATGTAAGTGCCTCCTGACATACTGATGCTACTTCAAGTGTGGCCTGTGAGTCATGACAGTGGTGTCACCTAGGAGCTTACAGGGAATACAGACTCTTAGACTCCCCCTCCACACACACACACACCTCAGATGTGCCACTGAATCAGAATCTGCCCTTTGATAAGATTCTTTATGTGACGTCTTTGCACAGTAGAGTTTAGAAGGACTCCCACCATTGCCTGGATTGTAGCAACTCCTCTGGGGCAGAGAGGAAAGCATCTCCAGTCCTCTGAAGGCCTTCCAGACTCCAGCTCCATCTACTCTAAAACAATTCCCCCTGCAGACAAAGAGATCTTTAGAATGTGTCAATCAACTCATAACTTCCCTGAGGACCACCGGCTTCTGAGCATCCTGGAGTAGGACCAAATTTAGCAAAGTACCCATTGCTTTCCCGCACACACCAACCCCCACCATCCACAAACTCCTCCTACCTTGCAATTCATGATAACGTGCAGACATGATAGATAAAAACCATCCCTAGAAAACAAACCTGCTTCTTTGGGACCTCTGTGTCTTTACGCAGTATGATCCCACTGTCCCAGACACATCTCACCAGCTCCCTTTATCTGGACAAGGCCTACTTGTTCCTCAAGACTCAGCTCAGGTTGTTCCCTTTTCCTACATCCATTCTATGTGCCCTGCTGGCTGGGTTAATGAATGAGGTGTGCATGCTCGTCATGTGCTCCTAGAGCAACTTTGGCATTCACGAGTGACCACTGTCCCTGTGGATTGCTTCCACAAGTTCCTTGGGCAGACTCTGTGGCCTTACTGTCTTTAGATTTCTAGAACCTAGTTCAGTCCTAGACATGGCACACATTTTAAATGTTGCATGTATCAATTAACATTAAGAGTATATTATTGTAATATACTCTTATAGAGAAGAAAATGGGCCATTCCAATCAGAAGTGAAGCAACTTTTCCAAGAATAAACTGTTAGGAGTCTTCAGAATCTAAGATCTGAACCCACGTCTGTGTTCCAAAAAGACTTCCAATCTCTTGCTCTTTCTCTTGCTTTCAGATGGTAGTGACTCATAACGCACACAGCCTCGGTGCTCTGGCTCACATTATAAATTCATATGCGACCTTCTGGGAGAGAGCTTTGAGTGAATCAGGTTCATTCTTGTACAGAAGATGGCTGAGGCCCATAAACACGGAAGGTTTCTCTTTGTCTTCCTCCATGCCTCAAATACTGTCTTCATCACACTGTGGACAGGGTGGGATGGCAGCCAGTGGGGACCAGGTAGGCAAAGGGAGTCTGCCTCCTCCACTTCCGAGCAAACCAAGTCAAGCCAAACCCGACCGAACCTACTTAGGTGATCCAAGCTGTCTCTGGGCTGTGAGTAGAAGATGGACAGAAAGACAACCAAGCTCTGCTCTCCTCCCCAGGGGAAGACTGGACAGAATCTGTCACTTAGAGCCCACTTGCTTCAGGCCTCACCACAAGGGGCCACATCCAGATGGAGAAAATGGCTGAGAGGGTCTAGCATTTACATACATTTGCATATGTTTACATACTCCTCTAAGAACAAGTAGTTCATTTTCCAGCAGGTCTCGAGAAAATGTGATTCTTGCCACCTTCAGGTTGTCATGGATAGATTGTGCTCTTCCCAATTACCTTTCTCACAGGCCGGCAATTCCTGAGCTCTGATTCTGGACGTGTTGAGTGTGTGCCAGTGCCCTGGGAAGGACACGGGTTAAGAGAATGCAGAAGCAGGGGGCACAAACAGGGAGGTGGTAGGGACAGCCTGCTGTCAGAGCACTGGCAAGCACACTTGCACTCCATCTCCACAACACACCGTGGGGGCTGATCGCACACGTCTGCCCTGTTCATGCTGGAATAACAGCTGTGCTAATTGGAAAGTCTCAGCGGGCGACACGCGTTTTCACAAGGAAGGTGGCAGCGCACAGTGAAAACCATTTTGACTCAAAGATGGTGGTCAGGTGATGAGCATTACATGAACAGAACTGTGAGTCAAACCTCAGGTTCATGGGCCTTGTAGAGGAATTTCCTCATTGCTGTTACACTAAATCCACTCCTCTTCTCTTTTGGTATCAGCTCTCCCTAATTGTGGCTCATGCTGGATTCTTCCCAATAGACTCTTAGTGGTGCTGGAACCCAAGAAGACCAAGAGAGCCAGCCATTTCAGTCTTTTGGGGCCTCTGATAGCCCACAGGTCCTGCTGGGTGATTAGAGTACACAGGAAACAAAGGATCAAACAGTTCCTTGCAGCTCTTCTTGTCTCTGGTAGGAGATTGGGGCAAGCTCTGCAGGCTCTTCTCCACAGTGATCACTGAGTGACCAATTTAAATGAGAGCGCCATTTTTACCAGCTTCACAGATTCAGAATTCTCCTGTTTAAATTTGTGAAACTACAAGCGGAAAGATATCTTCTGTGTACCTCTGTCAGCCCCGAGCCTGCTAAGCTACCCCATGCATTACGGTGTGAGTTACCACAAGCTTCAGGGGACACTCCATAATCGTCAATGCTGCCGTTGAGAGGAGCTTCAGAAACAAAGCAACAACAACAAAAAATGAACAGAACCACCATCCAGGAAGGCAGAGTCTATAAAGAAACTTGAAATGTTTGTTAATATTTAATAGCAAAAGGCACACACGCAGTGGTTGTCTTAGTTTGGACTGACTGCAATAATAAAATACTGAATGCGTAATGGTTTATAGACAACACCTAGAAAATCTCTGGTGTCTCTTCTATAGGGGAACTAATCCCAAGCCTTTACAACCTAGTTACTTCCTTAAACTCCTCCCTAGACTCTGATATAGGGGGGGTGGACTTTCAATACAAGTGTGGGGGTGGAAGGAAGCAAGCAGGGTACAGACACCCAAGCTAGGACAGCCGTTTAGAACAAAGACATTGTGGTTAGAAATCGAAGTTCAGTTCTCTTGGAATGAGTCACTAAACTTCTCCGAGTCTCTGCTGTCATTGAAAGTAGAGTCAGAAGCATGTAGATCATAGCATCCCATGTAGGTTACGTTAACGAACATGAAAAGAACCCAGCACTTTATTTAGCACTAAGAAAAATTCCAAGACGTTAACTAAATAAAAGAAAGGCATAATTAAGTACTGAAATACATGGTTTAGAGTTGTACAATTGTCAAAACTACAACAACAGAAAACCTTACCTTTAAAAACTCCCTAATCCAATGTTTCTCAAATAATTGTGTGTGGATTGTTGCCAGTTTTTGATTTCTTTTTTTAACCTGGGCACAACAAAATAGAAAAGCAGAAATACAATGTAGAGGCAAACTATTTTTTTTTTCTCTGCTGTGGAAATACAGTAGTAAGATCACTGATTCATCTATAATCATTATTTTGTTCATAAAATTAAATAATTTAAGAACCCTTCTGTCGGCAGAACAACCTTACATGTCATCATCTTAGCTCCATTTGAACTGTGGCTCTGTAAAATTCTATATACTCTGGAGCTCAGACATGGACAAGAAAATACACCTCACCCTTCTGAAGAATTGTTCTTTAGGACTTTGAAGTTAGGAACTAGAAGGGAGCTTAGTATTGAGGGTAGAGCCTTTGATATAAAGCAATTGCACCTCTGCTAGTGTGTTTGCTTCCATCTAACCTCCTATCAAATTAGGAACATCTCCCTCTGAAGAATGTTGTGGGGACCAAGAAAGACACAGATGAGGTATGAACATCATAAATGATGTTGTGTCTATTAATAAGACTCAACCCAATATCCATTGAGAGGTTTTCTCAAACCGCAGCCTCTATAGTACATATCAGTTTTGACTCCTCTGCAGGTTGAATATGATTATTCAATACTATCTACAAAACATTCTACCCATAACTGAACGTAATCTTCTGACCTAGCTGACTATATGGATAAAACAAAGCAAAGAACTAGGTTGGATGGTCTTCTAGGGACATAGAGTCTATGGCTGGTTGTCCTATATGCCTTTTATACTGGGTGTTCTAGTTTGGATACAGCCATGTGAGCATACATGAACCTTTGTGTTCTTTCTCACCAGCTAAGACTCCCAAAGAAACTAGTATTTTGAAGAAAATAGATTTATTTTGTATACTTTGGCTTCAAGATTTCTACAATTTAAAACCTATCCTTCTCAAGTTAAAAAAGCTTTTTCTTTGGAGAAAATGGCAACAAAATAAGAGTTTAATAGACCTGCCTTCCCTTTCTTTGACATCTGCTTCCATTTTGCCACCTTTATAACCTCTTGTCATTTCTTTTTCATATCCTTTTAAAAGCTATTTGGAACTATTGTCCCACCCCCGAATCTATGCATTCTACCCTACCTGCAATACAGTGTCCTGGGACAGCATGGGAGAAGTAAAATTTAGGGATCAAGAATGTCAACTCCCAAGTGGGCAGTGGTGGTGCACACCTTTAATCCCAGCACTTGGGAGGCAGAGGCAGGTGGATTTCTGTGAGTTCAAGGGCTGGCCTGGTCTACAGAGCTAGTGTCAGGACATTCAGGTCTTACACAGAGAAATACTGTCTCAAAAAAAGCCCCCCCATTAATTCCCAGCCCATCTTATTTATATTCAAGTTTTAAGATTGCTGCATATTGGTCTTATTGACCTTGGGACAGTCACTACTTTATTTCTTAGAACCTTTATCTGAAAAATAAAGATTAAATATTATTAAATAGTATCTCCTTTGTGTTTCATTGACTCTGTGGAGTCAATGTGTTAATATATGAAATAGTGCTAAGAGAAGCTCTCAGCAGGAGGTAAATACATACTGAGTATTAACACTTCGCTGACATCCCAGGACCTTGTGGACTTTTGGATTTCTTCTAAGTTATGTCCCCTCCTTATACCTTTTGTACAAGTCTTTATTCAATCTGAGTTCATCAAAGAGATTTTTATGGATCCCCGTGGGTTTTGTTAGCTGCCTTCTCCTTTCTTCATCAGGATAACTCATGATTATTTTATTTGAACTTCAGCTCTTAGAAGTGCCCATCCCATTAAAGAATTCCGTTATTGCTTCGGATCACAGGTTACAAGGTCTTAATTCTTTGTTCTGAAACTTCCAGAAAGCTGCATTCTTAGTGTCTGGAGGTACACCAAAGGGAGTATCTTCATTCATTTATCCACATCACACCTGTTTACAAAACGAAATTGAGATTCTTATCAGGTTCTAGTTTAACAAGGGCCATTCTATCACTTAGTATTAAATTTGGGAGACAGCATAACTACTGTCCCTTTAGTTGAATACCATGTACACATCCTTGTCTGGGTCCTCTTTACTGGTTGTAATTAAATCTTGAGTAGCAGTTCTCCCTTGCTGCTTTCTCTACCTAGTGAGAGATGATGTTATCAGGAAGACCAGGAAAAAGTCATCAGCTGTTTTGCATGAGCCTTCTAGCAGATTCCAGGCCAGTTGAGGTTCCCTATCCCCAGTATCTTGCCTTTCTGCCAACTTTGGCAATTCAGAGAAAAGAGATTAGAACGATATCTATGTGCCAATTTGCACATGAGCCTGCCTTATCTCCTCCATGGCAATGAAAGTCACTAGAAGATTCCCTTTTCTAAATGGCCTTCATAAAGACCTAACATTCTACTATTAGTTAGCCAACTGCTATCTAGTTCATAGTATTGTTTTTTTTGTTGTTGTTTGTTTTTTTTAAACACATGAAGCTTGAAAGAAACATATGTTTAAGGCTCCCTGGACACTTAACTGTGCTCAGCATCAATCAGAGTATAAGCCACACCTCCATCAAAATCTACTCCTTATCCAGAACGCCTGAGAAAACTACAAAGTGCTTGGGTTCCTGGTGGACTTCTCATGCCTCTGACTGATGCTGACCCCTCACAGCCTGGGTGATCATTCAGCCTATCTGAGCTATTGACTATTGGTTTGTTAGAAATATTTCTACACATCTTCTATCTTCAGAGTATTTCTTGTTTCCCCAATTAGCCCCCATTCATGCTAAATATGGGTATTTGCCCTTGTAATAATTGTGAAATTAAACATAACTTCCCTGAGGGTAGAGGGCAGCTTTCTGAATTACTCTAGGCATCAATGGGAGTTAGTAAAAGAAGCACAAATGTATTGAATATCTATTATGTGTCAGACTCTGTTGTTAGGGTAAAGAATACAAAGACAAACAGAACAATAGAAGCTCTTAAAATGTCTTACTGATAGAGGCATAAAAACAGATTCTAGCAGCATAGTGTGGTGAGTATAATCCTGCTAATTGCAGAGCACAGAGGAATGGCCCCAGCTTAGCCAGGGAGCAGGCAGGACAGAAATACTAGTTGCCAAGGTGGCTTGCAGTCAGCCTCAATGCAGAATTTCATCCTAAAGCTTAGTTAGAACATATGACAGCTTCTCACTTATTAGAGGGTTGTTTCTGCCATACACAATGAATCCAACTTACTCTCATCTTTGATTAACTGTTGGGTTCAAACTGACAGAAGAAACTGCCCTTCTACCATCTATGGATACCCCAGACAAGAGCCTGTGAGGAGAAGGGATCACTCTTGGACTTGGACTTGAGGAAGACTTTTGAGTGACGAGCTTCTTGGTTCTGAACTACTCTGTGAGGTAGCCATGTACCAAGCCAAGCACCAGAAAGACCTAGGTTGGTTGATAGGCGTGTGAGTGGATCGCCTGAAGTGATGGCTCCTGGAGAAGTCATTCCAGCAGAACCTTCTGGAGGGCTTGCTGTAGATTTTTTCAGCAATGTCTTCTTTGGTTGGTCAAGCCACACTTAAAACCCTTATCATTCTTGTCCCTTGGGAATTTGGAGTCAATGAAAGCAATCTGGTTTATACCTTAAAATTCCAATCTTTTTTTTTTTTTTTTAGTTTTTACGTGGTCTATTTATTTTAATCTGGGCTTACATATTACACAAAAGCCTTCTCAATGATTAAGGGTGTTTATTCAATAGAGTGTGGCTCAAGACATGGCATTCCTTACCCAGTTTCTCCAGCTTGCTTATGAAGGCATAAGATGAGGTGGATGCTGGGGTGAGCTAACTCATAGCCCTGGTTCTGAGCCTGGATGGTAGCTGGGTTAGTCAGCCCACCAGCTTTCTCTCATTCTCACAACCAGGGTGTTGTTAGAGGTGTTGGTAGTGTGTGTGTGCATGTGTGTTTTGTTAACTCTGAGATTTGTCTTTCGTGTTGGAGACTGTTTTAACTCACCTAAGCAATGCTTCTGCTCATACAAAAGGTAGAAATTTTTTTTAATATAATTTTTTTATTGAGAATAGGAAAAAAAGTTTCCGCCTCCTCCCAGCCTCCCATTTCCCTCCCCTCCCCCCACTCCTCTCCCCCTCCCTCTCCAATCCAAAGCTAACTCATAGCCCTGGTTCTGAGCCTGGATGGTAGCTGGGTTAGTCAGCCCACCAGCTTTCTCTCATTCTCACAACCAGGGTGTTGTTAGAGGTGTTGGTAGTGTGTGTGTGCATGTGTGTTTTGTTAACTCTGAGATTTGTCTTTCGTGTTGGAGACTGTTTTAACTCACCTAAGCAATGCTTCTGCTCATACAAAAGGTAGAAATTTTTTTTAATATAATTTTTTTATTGAGAATAGGAAAAAAAGTTTCCGCCTCCTCCCAGCCTCCCATTTCCCTCCCCTCCCCCCACTCCTCTCCCCCTCCCTCTCCAATCCAAAGAGCAGTCATGGTTCCCTGCCCTGTGGAAAGTCCAAGGTCCTCCCCACTCCGTCCATGTCTAGGAAGGTGAACATCCAAACTGGCTAGGCTCCCACCAAGCCGGATCATGAAGTAGGATCAAAACCCCTTGCCATTGACCTTGGCTTCTCATCAGTCCTCATTGTTCGCCATGATCAGAGAGTCCGGTTTTATCCCATGCTGTTTCAGTCACAGTCCAGCTGGCCTTGGTGAGCTCCCAATAGATCAGCCCCACTGTCTCAGTGGGTGGGTGCACCCCCCGTGGTCCTGACATCCTTGCTCGTGTTCTCCCTCCATCTGCTTCTCATTGGGACCTTGGGAGCTCAGTCCAGTGCTCCAGTGTGGGTCTCTGTCTCTATCTCCATCCATCACCAGATGAAGGTTCTATGGTGATATGAAAGATATTCGTCAGTATTGCTATAGGATAGGGTCATTTCAGGTTCCCTATCCTCAGCTTCCCAAGGGACTAACTGGGGACATCGCTTTGGGCTCTTGGGAGCCACTCTAGGTTCAAGTCTCTTGCCAACACTAAGGTGGCTCCCTTAACTAAGATATGTGCTTCCCTGCTCCCCTATCCAACCTTCCTATTCACAATGAAGTAATAGACAGGTTCTGTTGAATTTTCTTCTGTCATCATATGGTAGACAAAGAATTCAAGAACCTATTTTTAGTCTATGAAGTGAGCAATCTAGAGACAGATGGAAGTGGATACATCTATTACCAAAAAATCCAGACCTATCCTGGCAAACAGAATGGAGTTAAGGACTCTGGAAAAGGCAAGAAAATGAGCCTGCACAGGGAGGGATGGTGTCGTGGTCTAGCTAGAGAGTGGCAGTCCTACACCTGGAGTGGGAAGCATAGGATTACAGAAGAGATAAGAGATAGGAGGCTGTAGGAGCAATGAGAACTTTGTGGAACAAGTAAAAGAGCATGGATTTTACCTGGTCTGCAGTGTGGACTCACAGGATGTTTTTAATCAGAGAAATAAGATGAGCAAGGCTTTATAAAATTTAATTAAAAAGAAATCATAGGCAAATCACTTTGGAGATTGTTGAGGCAAAGGGCCCATGGGAGCAAATTATGAAGCATCTGTAATTGGTTAGTAAGAGGTGAGTGACCTGAACTAGGAAAGCCATGGGTTGGCTGGGGAGATAGTGTCGGAAGAATATCTTGGTCACAAAATCAGCAGGATGAAACTGGGAGAGAGCAGAAGAAGAAGATGGAGAAGTCAGCAGAGATATAATGTCTGCCACGTGGTAGGATTTGATAAATATTTATGCAAGTGTAGGCTACTCTAGTGATGGTTGGTTTTTCTGTAACTACTACTGAATGCTACTAAAGAGAGAATTCTGGTCACAGATCATTCACAATGTGATCTAGAGAAAGCCATGCTGTTTCTTCTATAAAATGGGTATTGAACCAGATAAATACTAACACCTTTTTTTTCTGTTTGACTTTTTGGAAAGCAGCTATAGGGCAAGAGTGGAAACAGGACATAAAAAGTATGACAGTGTTTCCATAAGAAGATATATTTCAAACTTTAAATGAGCCGCTTAATTGAATTTTTGGAATAACTTTCTAATTTGAGGACGGCCATTATGCTTTTGTGTAATTTCCTGCCCCTTACCCACCAGATAAAATTTCATTAAGAGTATTCTTTAATTATAAGTATAAAGTCCAAAAAAAATGCAAGAGATTATGGTGTATGTTTCAAATCACCTATAATAGTTGGTTACAATGCTAGGTATCTCTTCACCATTAAAACATTTCTTGGACTAGGTTACATCTCTTTGCAGGGTCTTAATTTTGTTACCAAATACTTGAAGTATGCCTTCATTCATCACGCATTCATTCTTCCATCCAACTAACAGACGCTTTCAGAGTGCACGGTCAGATGCAGCATGAGTAAGACATCCACAGTTTACACATAGAGCGAGCAGTGCACCAAAGCAGATAAGTATGCGGGATGCCATAATGTATGCTGGGAAGTGAATAAAGCTATGAAAGAGATAGAGATGAAGTGATGTGGCTGTCAAAAGAAGAGAGTAATTACTCTCTGTGAAAAGACAGTAGTAAAGGCAGATGCCTCGGGGAGATAATATGCCAGTTTATGCCCACACAGAAAATTATGGAGCTGTTAACCCTGCCGATAAGTTCTCAACTAGAAGATCTGGAGATGGCCGGCTTGGCACTGGGGTCTGTGCTAGCCTAGGAGGCAGAGTTCTGGTGGAGTGAAGCCTGCCAGACCAGTGTGTGGTCAGATTGCACCGCCTTTGGCTCAACAGGGAAATTCTGTGCACAGGACTGGAGATTTGAAATTAGAATTCTGAGGGTTCTCTCAGGACAGGGCATTTAACGTAGTGACCTTTGATAAGAGGTGTGGCTAATTTTACCCTCCAGGTGCCTCATCTGGAGGATCAATTCAAATGGCTGTTTAGTGTTTTTGAAAATCAATAGACATGATGATTGTTATTAATGCTATAGCTAATAGTCTCTGAGTGCTTGCTATAGGCTGTGCAACTGTCTAAACGCTTAGATGTATTCGCCCACAATCACCCTATGTAGTAGGTCCCCCTGAGTACCATTTTTTTTCTAATAGGCAACACCAGAGTACCAATAATCATACAAAATGATGTAGCTGGGAAGTAGAAGAACATCTGCTAAATCCGGGTCCTTTGGCTTCTGAACCCACGCCACAGAGAGTTATGCCCTCCTCTATGGCAGCAACACTTCACAAATTGGAATGCAGTACTTTATGTAAACAATAACATCGCTCTAATGAAGCTCCTCAGATGCAAGGTCACCAGGCAGCCACAGGGAAAAGAAAAGGGTCGCATCAAGTAAATCTTGACAATTTGTACCTGCTTTTCTTTCCCTTGGTTGGTTGCTCGGGACATAAAACTACAAATGACACCTTTGACACAAACTTTTAGCATTTAGGAAAGACTTTAGTTTTCCAGTTTAGACTTTCCGTCATGCCGTTAAAGGTATGCCCCAGTTTAAATGACCTGGTGAGGGTGCAGGATGTAGAGAACAGAACACTGTTTAGTGATTATATGATTTAGGATTACTAGCTAAGTATAGGTGTAGACACCAGTGCCATGTGCTTTTTGTTGATTGATGAGTTGAGCTCCTGTTGGGGTCTATTTCCTAATAATTGAACTGTTTCTCTAAGCTGGGGTGAGACACGTGCCTCTCTTGACATGTACTGCTTCTTGTAGAAGATGACAAGGAGAATCTCACTGCACTATCGTCTGTACTATCTCACTCGCCCTGTGGAAGAGAGTATCTAAGAACACACCTTTTATATTCTCAATATCTAATGGCTGCTTCTTCCGCGTGAAGGATACATTTCACGGTGTATGGGCTTGTTTCCCTTTGTTCTCTTAACGAATTTATCTGTGTTTAGTTTTTAGCATACTTGAGCCAGTCAAAAATACCCCTTCAAGTGCTCTTCATTTTGGGCCCCAGAAACACCTCAACTAATGGTAATATCCTAAGGCTCTATTGCTTTGGCTTTTGTAAGTGGGTGAAATCAATCTGATAAAAGAATTTAAACTCTTTCCCTGGATGAGAGTGGCTCTCTGTGCGATTCAGATAGGATGTGTGCTTCCACGGGAATTTAGGGTGCTGGCACAGAGCCTCTGAAGAGGTAGAGCCCTGGAGAAGAGGTTCTAAAATAGGCTGATGCTAAATGCAAAATAATAACAAAGCCTAAGTAACACTGGTGATTATCGAAGACTGGATCGGAGCCAGAAACGCTCGGGATTTTGAATGAGGGTTTTTTAAATGTTCTTTGGGAAAACAATAAAGATCAGACATACTGCAATTATTTCCGCCCGCCTTTAGAGTGTCTGTAAATGTATCCAGGATGCATAAGCTCCAGGCATTATGTAGATTGGGTGTTATTTTCCCAAGGCTTTTTGACTTTCGGGGAAGGAAAAACTTTATCTTTGGGTAGGCTAGACAAAGCATAGGCTATAATCTTTCATACAGAAACCACAATTAACTTGGGAAGTGACCTTTTTCATTAATTAAGTAATCAATGCATTAGCTCTTTACACAAATCTTCATTATGCATTTTCATGACGGCAAGTCACGGAGAAGGATGTATGTGGAAGAAGAGTGAGACTCTTGTTTAGACTGGAGGCTACCTTGGCCATGGCAGAGAAGGGAGGTGCGGGGCTTGCCTGTAAGTGCCTGGGTGGTAGGCTGCTTCACACCAAGGAAGAAGAAGCAAGGATATGCAGAGAATGCATGCTGCTCGGTGACAGGACTCAGGCCCACAGTGGCAGCTCAGTCAGGACATAACCTTTGGCTACTGTTCCATGCCCACAAGTATAGGATGTTGGCCGAGGACCAGGTGGTGTCCATCTGGGCTGGTAGAACTACCTGATTTCCATGCACATGTGATGTCGCAGCTGCCCAGAGCAGCTTCTGGCCAGAAGGCTCTATGGTCACTTTTGCCACTGAACACATTTCCACGGCTCTTCCATAAGGTGAGGGGAGTCTCTCCTCTAAAGAGCGTGCCCCAGGACTGGCTTTCCGCCCCATCGTTTCTTCAGTTCTACCCTTCTCCCTGCAGCGGTTACAGAGGACAAAGTCACTTTACTGCAACGGACGAGGCTCTCTGGACACAAATGTTATCTACGTGAGGAATTTTAAGCACAATTTGATTTCAGCTTGGCATTTGCTGAGACAAAAAGCAAATCCATGATTATCCCCGTTCTGCTTCCTCTTTTTCACTTTATTCTCTGCCCATTCATCTCCAATTCCAGAGCTATTTTCTTTACTGTGCTGGGTCACTGAAGAGGCAATGTCCTTTCTGTTTGTCCTCAGGTCTGCACTCAATTTTGAAGCCAAAGCTAGCAATTGCTTGATTCCAACCTGGTGAGGTTATACTGTCTACACCCAAGATTTCCCTAATGAGTTGGCAAAGTGTCTGAGAGAGCTTTCAAGTACTGGCAAGCAAAATAGGTACAGAGTTACTGGGCTCCTAAGTGGGAATGTTATCCATGCAGAGGGTTCAAGGTACAGTATTACTGGACTCCTAAATGAGAAAGTCATCTATAAAAAGGGAAATGGCTCTGGTGTAATGTGTCATTGGTCATTTCCTAGCTACAGAGTTGGTTAATTGTGTAGAACATTATCAGACTTCTATGTATGACTTATTAAAGACAGAGAAAGCAAAGGTCTGGAATCTATAACTAATTCATTTAAAAGCATTTACTGAGGAACTCATGTCCATAGCAACAATTGGTGGTTTTGAGCCCTTAATGTGCACAGGTCAGCATTCTAAACACAGTCTATGGTCTTTTTAAATTAATCTCTCCGGTGACTATCTGATTAAGAAATGAAAATCACTCCCACTTAAAAGCAGGGAATTGTGTGGCTGCCTAAGGTCATAAAGCTTCCACGTGGCTAATCTATAATTTGAACAGAAGGAGTCCAGCCTGAAAGCCTATGCACTTGATATCAGTTGTGAACTTGTGTGTTTTGTGCTGTCCTTTCAAAACAGTTAATGGATAAGACCAATGGCATATCTGTTCTTGTGGATTACAGTCTAATAGGAGAGATAACCAAATGAATAATTGCCATACACTGATAAGGGCTGTGATAAACACGAGGCTTCTTCCTCCAGCAAGACATCATTGGCCTGTTTGCTATCTGCTTCTTTCCCCCTCTACCATTCTGAAAATGAGTGTCGCATTCATCTTCCTAGGGAGGCAGATTCTCACACATGTAAAGACTACAGTAAGACAAACACTCTTTAACTGGAATATGTTCAACCAGAAGAACCAAAAGGATTAAGGAAGTTTCCTCATGAAAAGAGTTTGAATTCCTCAGGTCCTGCAACCTTCCCCACTACGATGGACTCAATTCTCTGAAACCATAAGCAAATAAATCTTTCCTTAAGTTAAGGAAATTAATCTTTCTTTCTTTGTTTTGTTGAATATTCGTTCACAGTGTACAGAGAAGAAACTAATACTCTTTGTCAACATTGAAGCCTATGCAAATAAGCTTAGCTTTTCACGTCATTATCACGTATTTATAGAAAATAACTACCAGAGTCAGGGACATGTTTTCTGTTGTACAAAGTAACATTACCATGGGCCCCACACTTTAGCAGGAGCTGCACAACATAAATAGCTAAAACTGAATTTGTTAAAGCACATACAATAAGCATCTGCCCTTGGGATCAAGGATCTAGTGGTGCTGGCCTAAGGAAGCAAAACCCTAGCATCTGTTCTAATAACATCTTTCACTCCTCCAGAGAAATGCGTCTTTCTATCTCCTGTCCTTGTTCTCAAAATAAGAGGCAATTGTGTACAAATATAATCGGATTGGTGGGTTATGATGCTGTGAGATGGATATTCCCCAGCACGAGGAGAAGTTTGAATGGCAGAAGCTCTGAACAGCAAAAAACAAATTAATTAACTTGTCAAATTTGTCTTCACAGATAATGTGACTGCACTGAATTCTTGTATAGAAGATTATCATTTCCCAGCACTGTCAACTGTCCATTTCCTTGCCTCTCTTTGCATTCCAATTAGTGACTCCGCAGAGACTCACTGACTTGCACAGGTTGCACATGGCAGATGAGAATGTTTTGCAATCTTAAACAATCCATATTAATATTAAATATAAGTATCTGTAGACAACGTATTATGCATATCATTTTGAAAGGGTGACATTGTTTCTTTACAAACACATGCACATTGAATATTCCAATGAGATGTTTAGTAGTTTTTGTTTGTTTTCAAGATTATTTATCACTGTGTATGTATGTATGTTTTTGCCTGCATGCACTTCTATGGACCACATGTATATGCATCTGTGCAACGTCTCGGTGCCTGCTACCTGAGGAGGCCCAAAGAGGGTATAAAATCCTCTGGAACTGGAGTTACTGACAATTGTAAGACACCATCTGTGTGCTGGGGATCTAATCCGGGTCCCCCAGAAGAGCGACAAGTGCTCTTACAGCTGAACCATTTCTCCAGTCCCCCAATAAAATGGTTTTTTAAAAAAACATTCCTTTATTTTGTATTTTGTATGTGTGTAAACATGCTTGCATACAGCAAGTTTGTGGAGGTCAGAACTTTCAGGAGTCCGTTCTCCCTTTCCATATGGGTTCTGAGGATGAACTCAGGTTGGGTTTGATGCTAATTGCCTTAATCTGCAAAGACATCTCAATGGCCCAAGCAATTAAACTTTAAAAATAGTTTAAGTGATATTAGTAAAATTTTAAAATATTAAAAATAAAACTTTAGCTTACCATAATTTTGACTTAAATGTTTGACATTTATTAAAGGTGGCCTTTATTTGCTCAGTACTTGGAATATAAAAAGTTAAGAATTTTGGAGTAAAACTAGCCTTTTTAAATACATAAAAAATATGTTGATCAAATATTTTATATTTCCTTTCATTTTCATTTTATTGAAATGCATTCAAATTTTGTATGCTTTGAAACAAAATGTTTTTAAATTCCTTAAGCAAAGAAGATGAAGTCTAGATTATGATTAGTAAAGTGAAGAAATTAGAATGATAGCTCAGTCCTTAGAGTCCTGGCTGCTCTTATGAAAAACCTGGGTTTGATTCCCAGCATCCACATGGCAGCTCACAACTGTCTGCTACTCCAATTCCAGGGGATCTGATACCCTCTTCTAGCCTCTCTGGGCACTGTATGCCTGCAGTGTACAGATACATATGCAATTAAAGTACACATACAATAAAAATAAAATGTAAAATAATTAGTTTAAAAAAAGAAATATGAGCCTTCTTAAAAAACACAACAATTTTATTTGAAACTGTAAACAATATAATTCAGCACATTTCTGATTGCAAGATCTGTGAAAAATTGTGACAAAGGAATTACAAATTTTAATTTCATAAAGGTTTAGTTGTTTGTGAAAATAATATCTAAACAAGAAAACTAATCTTACTAAATATGTGTCTTGATCAGATTAAAGTAGACCTCTGTAATTCCCTACTCCTTACTAAAACAAGAATTTAATTGATAATCAAATCAGTGAGAATGAAAGGGGGAATTATTCATTATTTTAACTCAAATTTTCAATTTAAAAACACCAAATTAAATTTTTCTGCTTCAAAAAGTCACATTAATGAAGTCAGGAAATTTTATGATGAAGGAAAACTAAATCTCTCAAATATTACTGAATGAATACATTAAACAAGCTATAGTATCCTTTCTGACATTAAAAAACATATTTTGAGCCATAAAGATTTTCTATTCAAACACTGTACCAGTGAAGGCATTTTAGCCCCAAATCCAGGAGATACATAAGGAAGTTGTCACTGAATATATGTCCCCAATTGTGCCAGTGCCTAGGACAATCTAGGGAACAGCTCAAAGTTATGTGCAACATTTTTCCTAAGTCTACCAAGACAGAATATTTTGATGAAAGACATATCAAATTTAACCATAAAGCCACTGTTTGAAACATGATGGAAATGGTAAGCAGATCTTACACCAAACAACAAAACAAACAGCCACTAGCAGCAGCAGCAGCAGCAGCAGCAGCAACTATAATAAAAACAACTTCATTAAATTCAGGTCAAACTAGAAAAATAAGTACATTAAAGAAATGGTGAATCATAATAGTTAGAAAATAGGCCAAAGTATCATTTATACTATCCTTGTCCATCGAATAAGAAATGGTGCTTGCTGTCACTTATATTAGCCTAAGTTTCCGAACACTACCAGAAATATCAAACAAAGTTCTTTAACAGAATAAAAATATTCCCTTGTATTTTTAGAAAAAAAATGTGCCCCTTAAATAAAAAGAAATTGTATGTGAAACTTGCCACAAACTGGTATTCTGTCAACATAAAAGAAATTCTAGGAAGAAAAGCATACAAAGAGCATCACCCTAAGACTGAAGGAAAGGACTCGTATATAAAAATCTCAGCATTAAATTCTGTGAGACCATTTGTAATTCCTTTAAACATAGTGAAACTGTCTCAGAGAGAGATATCTAGACATTGTACATGTGTGTGTTTCTTTACAGTATTCCAGCAAATACATTTTAAAGAGCCTTAGTAACACTAAATCTAGATAATTACTTCTGGGGCTAGTAAAGAACTATGATATAAATGATATCAATCTATATGATGAAATTAAAATATTTTATAGCACACTGTGATAAAGATAATTCATGATATTGACCTCATCACAATATTTGTACATAGCACCAAAAATTATGGTTTATTTCCAACATTAAATATTACGCTGAACATTTTCTTGTCAGTTCTAATTGCTACTGCCCGAGAAAAGCAAATTTTCTGCAAATTGAAATAAACAAAAACTGCACAAAGACTACAGTAACTCAAGGAAAACTGTCATCTGGCAATGCTTTCCATAAGATAAATACTGTTTGAGAATATTGATTAAAAGAACAAAATTATTGACTTTTCTGGAATAAAAGAAAGAAACATAAATTTCTTGGAATAAACATGCATTTTAAGAAATATATATCCATTCTATTTTTATCCAAATATGGCTACCCATAAAGAGGATCTAGACATATGCAACAATAATTATATTCATCCATTGGTATACTACAAACATGAGGCCATATCAAAATAATAACCTTATGTATAATTTTAGCTTGAATTGAACGAAGATACACTTGGCTAGGTAAGCCTTTGGAACACAATTTATTTGTCATTTTTCATTTAATTTGTAGTGGTTTTATATTTGTACAATATTGCTCTCTTGGTATTTTTCCATGTTTCACATTTGTTAGGGGCAGTCGCAGTTAGTGTAACTGAGTATTTAGTTGGAGTAATCTTCCTTTCAATACATTCAATCCCATTTCAAAAGCTCTAAAAGATTCGATCCTCCACTATGATCTCCCTGAATTTTCAGAGGTTTGTGGGCTCGCATTTGTCTCTGGTTCCTGCTTCCTTGGGTTTATGAATTCTTCCTGTGAAGTATAATTCCCTGCTTATGAGTTTATGCTGTTGTTGTGCAGCCCACATTTCTTCCTCTTAAATTTTCTCACAAATGGTGTATGCGAGACTTCACTACAAGTTAGGGAAGGTGATTTAGAGAAGCAGGGGGTACAGAAATCCTTATCTCCCAATGTATACTTGTCTCCGCTCATTCAGCTACTGTTACCACACACTTATGAAGCCTTTCAGAGTCATGGCACTTGAATATCGGGCACAGATTTCTTGCTGTTTCTTTGGTTCCATTATTTCCCATCTTTCTCCCTATCTTCTCTTTACCCATTTCTCTCCCACATCCTGTTCACCATCTCTGCAAATCGACAAACTCTTAATTCCTTTATTCGTCAACACACACACACACACACACACACACACACACACACAGACACACACACTTCTAGTTTCTACTCCAAAACTGAGATCTAAGCCCATTTTGACTGATCCAAACTCCAGTAAGGTATTTTGAAAAGGGATCAACATTAGTAGAACAAAAGATCAGATTATTTTTAATAAGACTCCACACATTTGATAGCTAATGTTTTAATAGCACCATTCCTCCTTTGAACCATCAGTTTCATTATAAACAATTTCATAATACCATAAGAATATAAGCCTGTGACCCATCAGGACAGAAGCATTAACAACATGATTCCTGCTGGTGGGTGTTTCATCCATACAGAATGACACAAAAATTAAACCATCAGCATAACTTTATTTTGAAGAAAACTTCCTTACACAACATAATGGACATGAATAAAATGAAAATATTGTCATGAATCCCAAAATCAGTTTTTATAGGCCCAGTCATGGGAAATAACCAACAGTATGCAGGGTATTTATTTAGATTAGGATGTTTTTGTCTGTGAAAGGAGTGCTTTTCCTAGTTCCTCCTAGGGTACTCTTAGAGATTGGAGTTTGGGCTATGGAGAAATAAATTGCATCAATTTATTGCCTTGCTCAAAGATACAGTTGTCTTGTGAAACATCAAGTCTTCCCAGAATATTCGCACCCACTGTAGGAGAAGCGAATACTAACTGGAGACTTTCCCTTTATTCTGTCCCTCTTCCATCCTCAACAAGACTCTTACTTGTGTGTAGGACAGCCCTTGGCACAAAGGACTCTCTGAAGGTACTTATTCTGCAATCTTCTGGTTCTTCCCACCGTGGGAGCTATTCGGATCTCTATGCAAGGCTTCAGACGCCACAGCTCTGGGTTTCGTATAAGGAAGCCCTTTCTCACTGCCGCTGCTGTCCTCAGACACTCCTCCCCCTCAGCCATTCTGGTTAAATCAGGAAAAGGGATGCTGATGCAAGCACATCATCAAATGCTACTTAGTCCTCTCGCTCTTCATCCACAGTCCTGGGACACAGCAATTCCACTCCCGAGCATTTCCCCCCATCTCTGTTTTCCTCTTTCTTATCACTCCATCATCTTCTACTTGGATTACTGGAACAGCTCAATAACTAGTCACTTCGTGTCAGGGGTTAAGCTTCTTTTTCCAACTGTTACCAGTGTGATATTTACAAAATGCCAACGGCATCGTGTCATTTTCATGGTTGAAAGCGTCAGTGTCTCTTCTCACACGCAACTAGGATAAAGTTCACACTTGTTGATGTGACTAATGTGTCTTAATAAATGACACTCTGCACATTATGAGGCATTGGCCTTCTATGTTTATACCGACCCTCCCGTCACTCCCCATGCTTTGCTCTACAGTGTGCTATTTTCTTCTTAGGACACTAGACAGACTACTTTGTGTCCTAAAAGTTGCCATATCCTTCCGGATTCCATTCATGCTAGCCCTTTGTCTTGGAACAGTGACCCACTGCAACCACACTTCTGATAAATTCCCCCTTTCATACACTTCTCAGGAGTCCCATAGGAGTTTTCCTTGCCCCCACAGTCTGGGGCATACTGTGTTTCCACATACATATGTGTTTCCATAATTACCTCTTAACTTATGCCTCTTTCTATAAAGTCTGTCTATAGGAGCTGTGCCATTTTGTGTATTTTACCTCAAATCCTTAATAAAGTTTAGTCATACAGAGAGTACCCATGGTTCATTTCCATTTATTTTTATTGGAAGTTGGTGTGGTACAATTGCATATACTTACAGAATACCAAATGATTCTACAGTTGATATATACAGAGTGGATCGAATGAGCTCATTGAGATATTCATCCCCTCAAATGTTTTCCAGTGCTTCTCCTTTCCAGCTGAAGTATTTTTTTTTTTTGGTTGTTGTTGTTTTCTCACCATCTTCCCATAGCTCCATTGCCCAGGCTGTGATAACCACTGTTCTGCTCTCTACTTCCATTTGATTTTCTTAAAACTTCCGCATATAAGTGCAAATATACATCATTGGGCTTTGCTGTGATCAAGTTCCTTAGGGGATGGATACAGAGCCACATGATGTAATGTTTCTGCTACTTAAGTAATGCAAGATGGTGCTAGTCCTACAGAGGATTCGTTCATGGCCCAGCACACATCAGGCAGTTTACAAGTGCCTATCATTAAAGTTCTAGGAGATCTGATGCCCTCTGACCTTTGTGGGTACTTGAACACATCTGGTACACATAAACTCATGAGGGCACACCTACGCACACTAAATAAATATGTAAATATTTTGTAAGAGAACATTGAGTGTACTGGTGAAGAAGAGAAGATGGATTTGGGAGGAGTTAGGTGGAGGTGAATATGATCAAAATACATTGTATGAATTTTTAAAGAATAAAATATTATATTAAAATAAAAATACATTTGTTAGGTATTTTTATTTTTTAATGAAATAATAGATTTCCTTATGGATTTTTAAAATATCCTTAGTGCTATTGATTCTTCATCTCCTCTGTTCCTCTGCTTTACCCTCCCCCCTCCCTCCCCAGGCAAGTCTCCTGCCCATTTCCCCTTTCTCCATTTGCAGCATCTGTGTTTTATTATCCCTTTCTCTAGAATTCTTTAATCCCTTACTACAGTCTGTCTATATAATAATAACAAGAAAATGAGAAAGAAATCATAGAAACAATCATATTTCCAATTGATTAAAAAATAAGACATGTAGGAATAAGCATAACCACATGTAAACCACCTCTACACAAGAGTTTTAAATCTTCAGTGAAAGAAATTGAGGGAGACATTAGAAGATGGAATCCTCCAATGCTTGTGTATTGGTAAGATCAATATTGCAAAAATGACCAGTCTACCAAGAGCAACTTGCAGTTTCAATGAGATCCTTGTCAAAAATCCCCCATGAAATAGAAAAAAATAATTTTAAAATTTACATACAAGCATAAAAGCTGAAATACCCCGATAAGAGCCCTGTGAAAGAAGAGGCAGGAAAGGTGTTAGAGCCAGAGGACTGGAAGACACCAAGAAAACCAAGCTGTCTAGATCAGCATATGCAAAGCTTATATAAACTCACAGAGACTGAAGCAGCGAGCACAGGGCCTGCAGGAGTCTGTATCAGGTCCTCTGAGTATATACTATGGTTTCCAGTTTAGTGCTTTTAGGGGATTCCTGAGTGTGGTGTGTGAATGAATAGGTCTCTGATTCTTATGACTTCTCTTGGGCTCTTCCTTCTGTTGGTTTGTCTTGTCCAAATTTGATGTGATATTTTTATTTTATCTTATTATGTTTCACTTTGTTATATTAAAAAAATGAAGTACCCTGGACATAAAGAGTGGTCCTCAAGAGTTTACCATATTATATCTTATTATATTCGAGTCATAGTAATAAAAATAGGATAATTCTGGAATACAAACAGATGTCTAAATTAATGGAAGAGAATAGATGTCTCCATTTAAAGTGCAAACAATTATACTCACCAAGTATAGTCATATATTTTACAAATATGACAAAAATACACACTGGAGAAAAGACAACATCTTTAATGAATGGTACTGGGAAAACTAGATTTCCACATGTATAAAAATTAAATTGGGCCCTTAAATACCACATTTAACGAAAGTCAACTCCAATGGATCAAGAACCTCAACATATGACCAGATACCCTGGATCAGATAGAAGAGAGAGGAAGGAATGAACTAGAACGCATTGGCATAGGGTAGGACGCTCTGAACAAGACACTGATAGAACAGGCAATAAGATCAACAATGAATAATTGGGGCTTCATAAAACTGAGGAACTTCTGCATGAGAAAGGACACAATCATTCAAGCAAAATAGTAGCCTACAAAGTGGAAAAAACATTATCTTTTATACATCTGGTAGAGAATTATTATCTAGAATAAAGAACTAAAAAATGAACATCAAGAAAAATAATTCAATTAAAATGCTGTATAGAAATAAACAGAGTTCTCAAAAGATGAAACACAGACCTCAGGGAAACACTTAAAAATTTCAACATTCTTAGCCGTCAGGGAAATGTGAATTAAAACTACTTTGAAATTTGATCTTACCCCAGGTCAGAATGGATAAATCACTAAACTAAATAACAACACATGTTGGTGAGGATGGGGCAGGGCCAAAAGGAACACATATTCACTACTGGTAGGAGTATAAATTCTACAGTCACTATGAAAATCAGTGTAAAGGCTCCTCGGGGAACTGAAAATTGATATACCACAAGATCCAGCTATGCCCAAAAGGGGGGGGGGGGGGGGAGAGAGAGAGAGAGAGAGAGAGAGAGAGAGAGAGAGAGAGAGAGAGAGAGAAAACGTGAGGTTAGTGGAGGAGGAATGAAGGTGGGAAGAGGATTGCGAGATGTTGTGGAGGAGAAAATAATATTATCAAATTATTTCCAAGAAAATAAAATTTCTTTTTTTTTATTATTTATTTATTTATTTCAAATAATATTACAAAAAAAGAAAATATTTTTGTGAATTCAGCCTCAAAGTTCTTTATAGCAATGATCTGTTATGTAGGTTACAGGAACCCAAGCCCTGGGAGGAAGAGCACTTCTCAGATGTAAGCCCTTTCTAGTGTTCTTAATTTATAAGGAGATAAAGAGAAGACCAGAGGTTCTTATGAAAGTCACATGGCAGGAACATAGGTCCACCAATGACAGATAAAATTATAGAATGTGCCTTACCTCCACATCTTACCACCTGATCAACACACTTCCAGGGAGACAGCTGGAAGAGATGCAAGGCCTAAACTATCTCTGAAGAGAAATATAAAGGGAACCCCAGGGTTAGCATGGGAAACAGCAAGGACAATAGATGAACTCGATATCGGACGCAACTCAGTTTCTAATCAGATTAATATAAAGCTGTACAGTATGTGAGCAGTTTCAGTTTCCATTATCCAATATGTCACGGCAAGCTTCCACCCTAAAGTTACAATGTATGTGAAAGACCGGGGAAAAATACCATGCTGTCAAGAGACAAAGTGAATCAGAGAGATACCCAGATAGAAAGCAGCTTTTGAAATGAATAGACAGGTGATTTGCAAAGACTATGATTGGCCTGTTAAGCAACCTAGCACAAAAGTAGACAGTATTCAAGGTAGATGGGAATATAAGCAGAGGTGGACACTGTGTGCTTATTGGTCTCTTTGAACAGTGTATATGTGAATAGGAAAAGAAGGAGTTAACGTGGATCATGAAATGCGAACAACCCATATGGAAGTATGGAAAGAAAAATATCCAAAAGATTAAAAAGAGAGAAATAAAGTAGAACATCAGAGAACTGTAGACCAGTTTCAAAAGATGTAACACATGTATACTTAGAAGGTCATAAGGAGAAGAAAGAAATTAGAATGGAAATTTATAGAAATAAAATGGGCTTGTCCAAACTACATAATTCAGTAATATCCAAGAACAGCAAATACTCCAAATATCAAAGTTTCTATAACTAGGCAGGCACATAATTCAACCTGTAAAACCCCAAAGACAAGGAGAAATCTTGGGGGAAAGCACCTTGTCTACAGAGAAAAATGATCAAGATTAGAGCTGACCTTTATCATAAATTATATAAAGAAGAGAGTCAAATAAAAATTTAAAGTTCTGAAAGAAAAAGTTACCACCTACAGCAAAAATACACTCTAGAAATGAAAGGTAAATAAAGGCTTCTTAAAACAAATGTATAAGGGGCTAGAGATGTCTTAGTGAGATGTCTGCGCAAGCATAAGGACCTGGAACTGGTCCTAATGCCCCTATAAAAAGCTGAGCATGGCAGCATCATGCCTGTGACCTCAGAGACAGGGAGATCGGGGCTTTCTGGATAGTCACTCTGGGAACCAATGAACCCTTGTAGTCGGGTCTATTCAATCATTTAATCTATAAAATTGTTACTAGAATATTCTAGCAGGGAAAGTTTGCTCATTTTCTAAACTGGCCAAAACAAGTTACCACTTTCACAACTTGAAATGTGTTCCCCCATTGCCCAGTGGGTGAGAAGCTGAAATCTGTGTGCTTCTATGGTCTTCCTTCACAGAAAGTTCCCAGACAAGGCTCCTTTGTGGAGAATAGCATTTGTCTTTATCCTTAGCTTCACACCTTCTTTCTGAATACATCTATACCTTCTTTTCTGTTATGTAAGAAGACCCATGTCATTAGGTTTAGTCCCTTCTGAATGTAGTATATCCCTCTCTAAATAATATCTGAGAAGACCCCGAGTCCAAAGGGCACACTCTGAGGTTCTGGGTAGAGGGCACTACGTTTGAGCAAAGCACTATTTGAGCATCTACAGCAATTACTTTAAGTTTTGACGCTGATCCCAATACCAAGAGATTTTGCTTGGTGAAGACCGTTAAGTCTTTCCCTATATTCCAATGCCCTATAATACAATGCTTTTTTTAGGGTTGACTAAATGGATGCCACTTTCCAATGCTTTTGGTTAGAACTGCTCCAATTAAATTTGATATTTGTTTAGATGTTTTCATTTAAAAGAAAAAAATGAGATCAGGACTTACTAAAGAAACAAAGTCCAGTCAGGTGGGGATAGAGCACACCTTTCATCACAGCACTCAGGAGGCAGAGACAGGTGGATCTCTTAATTTGAGACCAGCCAGGTCTATGGAGGTAGTTCTTGGACAGCCAGGGATACACAGAGAGATCCTGCCTCAAACAACAACAACAATCAAACAAACAAATCCCCCCCCCAAAAACAGAGCAAGAACAATCCATTTTGAAAAAATATCAAACTTAAAAACCATGCAAATTCAAGGGAAAACAATAAAACAGGCTCTTTCTATAATGGTACGGAAGTTCAGATCCCTTTCTGTGAAGCTTGTTATCCATCTTTTACTACCATAGGTAACACCTGCCTCTTATCAATATAAACACACATGGGAATTCCTAGTAAAATAAAACCAGCTAGCTTAAACAATGAGAGCTGCTTTATCTAAGCTGTGAAGCCGGGTGGGAAATGGTGTTTGATCAGCAATGCCTACAAATTTCGCTCTTACAAAGGGAAAAACACCAGCACTGTGCTTCCTGGAGTACTTCAACTTCATTTCTGATATTCAATATTCTCACATTGCTACCCCCTCCACTTCCACCAGTGAGAAGGAGCTCCCTTGAAACAAAAGATTGGGTAGGTTATGGAAATGAAATTGTTATTTTTAAAGGTTAGTGTTTTAATAGAGATTGTTGGGAACAAGAATTTCTACATAAGACTTAATTAGGATAAACCCCAGAAAGACCCTGGTGAATGAAAAGGAGAGGAAAAAAAATCATGTTAAGAGGAATAAGGAGGGCTGAGATGATGAGAGATGAGAAGGATGAGAGATGGCTCAGCAGTTAAGAGCCCTGACTGCTCTTCTGGAGGGCATGGGTTCAATTCTCAGAATCCTCATGGTGCCTCACAACTGTCTGTAATTACAGTTCCAGGGGACCTGGCCCCCCTTCACAGGCATACTCACGGGCAAAGCAGCAATGCACATAAAATAAAAAAAATAATAATTTAAAAAGACAATTTTTATGGAAAAGAACAGATACTTTATGAGTAGTAATGGGAATGAGAACATTAAATGCAGTTTGTAAGGCATAATTATGGTGAAAAGGACCCACAGATGACTGAGAGCTAACAGACCGCCTACCCAAAGCAAAATAAAACAAAAAAAAAATAGTGTACTGTACAAAAAAGAAAAACTGAAGGGCTCACTTCCATCAGGCTGCTCAGTTCTGAGCGACAATGTTCTGAATGCTTGTGGGTAAAGAATTTAAAATGCACTGCTTCCCAGAGCCGCTTAGAATTCACTGGTGCTTGAACCAAAGATGCCCAGCTCTGGGCATGGTAGACTTTCATTGTCCCTCTGTCACTCTATTTCATGGGTTCCTCTCTTTCTTTCCTAAGAAGGTTAATAGAAACACACAGGTTGCAAACTGCAATGCCTCTCCTTATGCCAATGGTCATTGACGTATCCTCCAGTACTCCAAGGAAGGTTAACCCAACATTTCCCAACCAGAATTCTGGTTGTCCAGCGTCCAGTGATTCCTGGCACATATTTCTCATTCGGTTAGGACCAGCTAGTGCTTTCATAGACATATAGCTACTTAAAACCAGTTGAAACCCACTATCATTTGACTGTTGGGCTGACTCAAAGCTTTCTTCAAAGCTTTGCAAATCCACTAGAACTTTTTACTTTTATGACTGCTTTTCACTTTAATATTGTGCTTACCCCTTCCTCTTCATGGCCCCTGCTTCCTGGATCTCTTGTCTTTCTTTGATACCACATGAACACAGAAGAGGAACCCAGCCCATATCCCTTATTTGCTTCAAGGCAGCTGTCAGTTGGACAACTTTTATCCTTTCAAATTTTTATTTATTTTTAATTAGCATTTATTAATTATACAAACTAAGTGGGATCATTTTGGTAACACTTCCATGTAGATCCTTATTTTAATAGCAGAGCGTGTAGGAAGGATGGAAACATGTTACATGAATGCCCCATTCTGCAAACTTTTCACATATGAACATCGGACAGCGCTTGAGCACATTCTTACATCATTGACTTCCTTACAAGTACCCATTGCACCATATTCCTCCATGGGTTGTTCTATCCGCCTTACTTAACTTGATATCATCTCTGTTCTCTTTCTGCCTCACAGGGCCATCGTAACCTCAGCCATTTCTTTTCATGCATAGTAGCATATAATATCTTGGCTTACTTAAACCCTCTCCAAAGAAGGACCCAGGTTGCATTGAACACTGTAACACAAAATGGCCTAAAATGGCATTGTATTATGGGAAAGACAATTTGTTTGAGAGTGAAGAGACAAGTAGTGAAAGAAACTGCTCTCAATAGCATTGTTTTCATTCCAGTGCATTTCATTCGCTGTATGTCACATCATGGAATTCCGAGAAAAGGGCCTGAAATGAGATTCCAAAGCCAGCATCTTTTTTATTTTTTTTCCTCTCACCAATGGGCAGATCGGAATTTGACTTTGGTTCCTACACAGGCGGCAGACAGGGAGTGAATTGGGTTTTGAATAGAAGAAAATAAATGTTTAGCTGGATTGAAAAAAAAAGGGTTTCTGACAAAAGGTCTGAGCAAATGAGAAAGAAGCTTAAGTCTCATTAACCGCTCAGCAAATCCTCTCTGAGTCTAACCAGAACCTTAAGGCCATAAGCTCTTCCCAATTCATCTGAGGCTCAGCCAGGTACACAGACTTAATTATAATACAAAGAAGCATCCTTTGCTGCTGGCCTAACCCAAAACACACAGATGCCCTATTATGCCAACAGAGAGCTATCCTTTATTCCGGTTTGATGATCACCAACTTTAAAAACATAAGAACAATTGAAAAATTGTAGTAGCACAGTGTAACTAATAGCACAAAATTACTTTTTGGCCTTTCTTGTTTCTTTTCATCTTTTTATCTTTTTCTTCATAGCACTGATATTTGTTTGATCTTGACAAGTGTTCTACTACATTTAATAAACAATAGTTGAAAATTATTATTTTATTAAAAACACCAAAGAATACTAACTTACATTTATAAACACTAGGACTGGGCTGAGAATTTTCATGTGTTATCCATTTTAGTCCTTATAGTAACTCTTTGATATACACCCTATGCTTAGCCTCCATTTTATAGATGAGATTTTTGAGGGTCACCTGGTTTTTATTTTCCCAACAGCATAACATGATCAAGAAAAGTGACCTAAGATAACTTAATACTATACTGACCACTGATTAACCATGTCTGTCCTCAAGAATGTTGAGGACTATTTTCCAGTACCCAAAATAGTGCTTCCAAGTTAGAATGGAAATAGAAAATATGCACTTTCATAATCGAATTCCTGCCAAAGGCTCCGAGCTTGAGTCTGGTCATGATGAATGCAAGCTACAGGGCATTCTGCAGAACAACTGGTCAATTGATCCTTGCCAAAATATCAATGTGGCGAGATCAAAGGAAAGACTGAAGAACTGTTGGAGATGAAGAAAAGATGATCAAGACCCATGGCAATGGCATGCAATGGAAGAGATGGGGTTTTATTTTGTATTTCATTCAATAACAATGGAATAATTGGTGACGTGTAAAATCAAATCTGCATCATATTAGGCTGTTTCAACAGCACTAATTTCCTCATCTGGGTTATTATGGCATGATTATATGTATTTCTCAACTCTTTCATCCACTTTTGTTTCTCCAAGGAGATCAGTTAAATTAATCAAATGATATTTACATTAAATTAATTTCTTCCTATATGAGAAGCTAAGCACTAAAGCGAGAATTTATTGGATAGCATTGAACTTTAGAGGGCTACAGTCATTGTAATAACTGAGAAGTTTTCATTTGTATAACCAATTTCTGTCCCCTTAGGAATGACTCCTATTGAAATGCATAATATAAAAGAATATGCCTGCTTTTTAAGAAATGCATTCTGAAATATTCAGGGGCATAGATCTATCACATCTTCATCTTTCTCTAGTAGCTCAAACGTGGATAGTAAAGCGGAGAGCACAGGACAAAGGATAAGAGAAGAAAGAGGCACATGAAACAAACATGGTTAAATAATAACATTCATGGATTCTATATAAAACATTAACATACAAAGACAAATAAATAGAACAAGAGAAAATAATAAAAAGCATGAAGGACAAATTGATTTTCAACAGGGTTCTGTCTTGCACATGATTCTGTCTCCAGGCCCTGACTCCTAGTGACCAGCTCTGTGCTCTTGGATATCTTGCCTTCAGAGTCATATGCTAAATAAACTTCTATTCTTATGAATTACCCAGTCAGCTAATACCAATTATATCAGTGGAAAGCAGACTAAGACAGTCATATTAAAAATGAACTCCAAATGCATCAAAAGCCCAAATGTAAGAGCTAAAACTGTACAACTCTTAAAATTGGACAGAGGAAAAATTTCAGTACTCTATATTTGGCAGTGACTTTCAGAATATGCACCAAACATGCAGGCAATAAAATAGAAAATAGATATGTTTGGTTTCATCAAGATTAAAAACTCTTAGACATCAAAGGACAACACTGAAATATTGAAAAGATACCCTGCTGTATTGAGAAATATATATGTCATAAACCGTGACACTTAACATTGAATTAAATACCTAAAACACACAAAAACCTCCTACAATTCACATACACACATACACACACACACACTCTGTGTCTGTGCCTGTCTCTCTCTCTCACACACATACACATACACACACACACACAAAACCAAGGTAAATAAAGAACTTTAATACATTTTTTCCAAGTGTTAAAAGGAGGAAACAACCCAATTGTCCTTCAACAAGTGAAGGAATGGATAGAAATGTGGGCTATGACACAGTGAAACAGGACCTGTCCTTAAAAAGAAATCTTATACATATTATTCAAAAACACTTAAAACCACATGCTAAGTGAAGCCAATCATATAAAGAGCACAAATAAATTAGGGTGCATTTATATGAAACCCAAGGAGAGGAAATAGAGACAATATAGACAAAGTGGGCAAGTGGTTGTCAGCGAATGGGCAAGAATCAGAAATGGAAAGCTAGTCTCTGGTAGGTGCACAGTTTCTGTTTGAGGATGAAATTGTCATGGAAATGATGGTTACACAACATTGTGGAAACACTTCACACCACTGATGTAAACTTCAATTAAAATGCTAAACTTCACATTAGATATATTTACCAAGGCAAACAAATTTACAGCATATGGGAAGATTTTTTTTTGGTACTAGTCCCATAATTTTCTTATGAATGTAAATGACAACACAAGAAAAAGTCTTAAGAAAGTTCATCAGCATCCAATGACATCTCTGGTATAGGTGATAATGTCTCCTTTGAGGAGAGCAGAAGGCTCATGAGGGGAGCACGTGGCTCACTGGGAGTAATCCCAAGTTGCCCCAGCAAAAGATTGTCTCTAACAACTTGCCTGTAAAAGCCCCTGCTCCTATCCCAGGGTCATCTTAGCCTTTTGCTCAACTGAAGATCTCTTTTTCTTGGTCCTCATGAACAACTAGGAGTTCTGTGGGACTAAGTGTTGACTTCTGCTGGTGCACAGGGACAAGAATAATGCTAGTCGGGCTTGGCAATGGCTTTGCCAAGCCTCTAGACCAAGTCCTCCAATGTTATGTGGATATAAAAAAGTTTACAGCTCTGTTCTGGCGCTCTACAAGAGGTGTTAGCGATGAGTGATGTTGTTGTGTAAAACTATATCTCTAGCATCAGAGCACACAAATTATATCCATAAAGAAGAGATAAGATGAAGAAATTAGCCTGTCAGTGTTATATTGACCACATGTTAATTTCCCATTACTGCATATTTTTGAATTTACATAAGATTAACAGTTGTGTGCTCTCCTATTTATATATGATAGTGGAATTAAAGATAATATAAGGTGATATCTTATCTTGTTTGTTTGAGTGTACCAACTCAATTCCAAGAATATAAAAATATGGCTGGGTTATTGAGTTTAATGAACAAAGCTTGCAGAATCCCATCTGTCTTTTTTTCTCACACCTGGTGTCTATGACATTTATCTTCTAGTTAAAAAATAAGACCTGGATGGGTAGATGTGGTTAATTATGAATAAAAATGGGGCTTATTATTTATGTTTGACTCTGAGTTGGTTTCTTCAAGACAGTCACTGTTTTTTAGAGGGGAAGGAGTAAGAAGTGATAAGTCAATTGCTTGGTGTCTTACCTCCCTAACACTTGGTCGGAAAAGAAGCGACATTCATTAGTTTGGTGTCACGAAAGCTGTCATATCTGGTGCTCAACTTCCATAAACCTATTCTTTAGGCAAAGGTAGGGGTTGGGTAATACATATTCATCTGTTTTCTTTTGTTATTGAGGAATGAATAAAACCTGCTTTGGGCTAAGTGTAGCCACAATACAAATTTACGTATAATTTACTAAACCAGCATGTTATCTTCTAAATGAAGTCTATCTAGACTTACTGTTTTGAAATAAAATCTCACTATGTAGGCAAAGGTGGCTCCACACTTCTTCCTCCTGTCTGACCCTCTGAAGTGCTGGGATTGCAGGTATGTTGCTTGCTTCTCCAAGCTGAGGTAACCATAGTTAAGACTTTTGTGAGAGACATTTCTCCTACTTCCCCATACTGTGTGTGTGTATGTGTGTGTGAGTGAGAGAGAGAGAGACAGAGACAGAGACAGAGAAAGAGAAAGAGAGATAGAGACAGACAGACAGAGAGAAAGAGAGAGAGAGAGAGAGACAGACAGACAGACAGACAGACAGACAGACAGAATCATACATACCGGTCTATTTGAGTACATGTAGAAACCAGAAATAAATCTTGGGTATAATTCTTCAGGAGTTGTCCGTATTCTATTTGGGAAAAGGTTTTTCACTGGGATCTAGATCTCACTAATTCAGCTTGGCTGGCTTGACCAGAAAGCCTAGGAGATCCACCTGCATTCTCCTCCCCAATTCCCCAATGCTAAGCACATACAACCTTACCTAACTAGTTCCGGGGGCTGATTTCAGGATTTTGTACTTACACATCAAGCAAATTACTAGCTGTGCCCTCTGCTCCTAAGGCTTACTGTACAAATTTAAGTTACATGAAATAACATACATACACACACATATTGAAACAATTTTTGTAGGTAGGAGATCTAACATTCCTGTTGCCTTTGAGAGATATATTTTTTGTGTGTGCTGGGTGGAAATTGTATTTGACATCTGCTCTCTTTACAATATAGTAACAATTAGTCTCCTTTTAATCCATTTACTCATTGCATTAATAATACTCCCCTTTTATACATCAGGTCTCCAGTCTTAGTAATTTACATGGTACAATTGTGTATACCTTATTTACATCCTTTTTTCTTTTTCCTGTCAACTCCTGAAAATTATTGTGCTTTAATTCTTTGTTCCTATATAGTTCCTATATATTTGAATTTTTTTTAAAAAAAAAATTCCATATATGCCAAGCGGTGATGATGCACAACTTTAATGCCAGCACTTGGGAGGCAGAGGCAGGAAGATCTCTGTGAGTTCGAGGCCAGTCTAGTCTACAAGAGCTAGTTTCAGGACAGCCCCCAAAGTCACAGAGAAACCCTGTCTCGATACCCCCCCAATCCATATATGAGATCATGCAATATTTTTATATGTAACTATTTTATTTAACAAGTGTCCTACAGGATAATGAAATGGTTCAGCAAATATGATCACTTGCCTCCAAGCCTGAGAGTATGAATTCAATCCCCTTTACCCACGTGGTAGAAGGAGAGAACACACAGGCAAACTGTCCTTTGACTTCCACGCTGTGACAGTCAGGGAGAGAGAGAGAGAGAGAGAGAGAGAGAGAGAGAGAGAGAGAGAGAGAGAGAGAGAGGGCAGGAGGGAGGGAGGGAGAAAGGGAGGGAGGAAGAAAGGGAGGGAGGGAGGGAGATTTGAAAGTCTTGCAAGTGAAACCACATTATTGCAAATAGAAACATTATTTTGGGTCAAGTCGTATACATCCAAAGTATCTTCATTTCTCTGCCAACAGACAGTTTTGAATATTGTGAATGATGACATAGAACTTGAGAGTCCAGAAATCTCTTTGAGATGTTAATTTCACTTCTCTTGGTATATAACTCAAAAAGATACACGTGGACCATATGGTAATTCTAGTTTTAGTTTTTTGAGGAATTTCTAATACTATTGGGTAATAGTCCCATTTTTAGTTTTGGCTCTGATTGTTCATGATGCAATAACTAAAGAAGTGGCATTGACAAGGTTAATATTAATGACAAAGTTGATCTTATTTACTTTATTTTAGCTCTAGGAGTTTTACATTATTGATCTGACATTAAAAATTTTAATCAGTGTTCAGTTGACTTTTATATACGGTATACAATTATGTCCAATTTCATTATTTTATCTACTTATATCCAGTCAACATGATTTATAATAGGATTTTTAAGACTATTTTCAACATTAAAGATGTACCAAGGCCTTTTTCTGTCATGAATATGATTTTCAGAATATTTCAAAATTTTTTCTATGCTGCTAATTGTTTTTGTTCAAGTCTGTGATTTAGTTTGAAATCATTTTTTAAGAAAATGTTGTTGATTTGAGAAATCTACCTGGAGGGTAGAAACACAGAAATAATTTCTGAGTTTGTGGTAATGCTTAAAATTTTTTAAAATATTTTTTATGTTAGCTTCCAATATATTTATAATATTTAAATAATTCAAACCTTGTAGTTAATAACATGCAATATTTATAACAATTCTATAGCTGGTCTTTTCATTTCTGTTTTAAAAACAAGGAAGATGAAGCTCATGGGAGTGTCTGATACCCTGAAGGTCACCCAGTTAGAAAGAGATAAGTGGAGGCTGTTTGTTCAGAAGCATTTCTTTCCTCCAGCAAACAGGCCTCACACCACATCCCAATCTCTCAATAAAAAGCCATAGTTGTAATGAGAGTCCTCTTGTTTGTTCCTGGCTGCTCAGTGTGGAAATGTTCACATAGAAACCATATTATTTACAATACTGTTTGGCCAATAGTTTAAGTGTATTTCTGGCTAACTCATCTTCATTAAGCTATGTATTGACACAAGGCCATGGCTTACTGGGTAAAGTTCCAGCCCCTGTCTCCAGTCGGGCTACATGGCTTCTCTCTGACTCCACCTTCTTTCTCCCAGCATTCAGTTTAGTTTTCCCCACCTACCTATATTCTGCCCTGTGCAGGACTGGGACAGTTTCTCTATCAACCAATGGTATTCACAGCATACAGAGGGGAATCCCACATCAAGCATGGCATTCCCATCCAGGAACTAAGCCAGCTTCCTTTCTCTGTCTCTGATGTTCAAAGCCATTTCCTCCCTTTCTAATTCCTCTTTCCATTCAGACTCCAATTCTTCCTCCATAAGCACCAATCCAGTTCAGGTCTCCTCCTTCTCTTTCAGTACAGGACTACTCGAAACTGTGCCATTCCTGGCAAACACAGAGTAGGAGGATTCACAGAGCTACAGTAGTTGTAGTCAAGGTTACATTAACCATTTAACCGCACTAAGTTGTTATAGCTCAGAGAAGCCAAGTTTAAAGAATAACTTTATAGTAAAATGAGCAATTCTTGAGCTTGAGCAATTCTTGTTACTGTATTGTGCCCTGTCTTTTAGTTTCCATTTTAGTTTTTAGCAACAGAGACAGAAGAGCGTGTCAGACCAGAGAGTAGGCAGTATGCTTTCATAGTATTTCGAATATTTAGGATCTGAGTTTCCAGGTCTTGGGGCGATGTGGGAATATGAACAACTAATGCCTCAATAACAAAGCTGATCTTGTTCATGGTTGAACTGTGTGTGTAAAATGAAAGCAATGGCAATACTCACTGCTTCTTGACCTTGTTAAGAATGGAACCTATGAAAGCCCTCTAGTTGAGCATCATCTGAGCAGGACTATAACTCCATGACTCAGGCACTTGTGGGTATTTATCATTGCTTGATTAGTGGTGACTTTGAGCATAATATTCTTTTTATTCTTAGTCATAGATCTATTTCTTATTAAACCCACATAAAATAAATTATTGGTTAAATTATAGATCATAAGGAACACTCATATTGAACTGTAATAAGTTAATGAGGAAATAAAACTGTTACCTTAGAAAATGGACATGAGGACATGAGGATGTCCATAAAATTAAATATAACAATTACGCAAAATTTAAATTTGCAAAAGATAAAGTTACTAAAATTTTACACCAGATATCAGGTATTTACCATATATATTTGTTTTAATTGATTTGTTATCAAATGAAGATTTCTCCTTCACTTTATTTGTTGATGAAAAAAATTCAGAATATTGACATAGTAGATTTAAGCAGTGACTTATTTAACAAAAGACAGTACCTTACAGAGTGACTAGGTTGAATTGGTCTAATGGAGTAGGATAGCCCATTGGGTTCTGTGTAGTGGGCATTTAAAAAAGTACTATGGATATTTATTTATGAGGATGATGGATACGATATCTCTATTAAGGCATTTATTCCTAAGATCTTAAATAAACACTCACAGTTAGTGACTATGGGCACTGGAGGTGAGGAGAGTTGTTTTGAAACTACAATGCAAACTGTAATGTAAAGAAGCCAGGGTCTTTTGAAAATACAGCCTTGTCACTGGTTTGCATGTGAGGTGTCTAGAAAAGATCCCTAATGCTTTACTCTGATACACCAGGAAGAACATAAACACAGTTCCAAAGCTGTTTAACCAGGGGTGGGATGGAGCGGGGTTCTGATGATCAAGGGGTGGTTCCACTAGCACACAGCAGTCTTCTTGATCATTACTTGCTTCCTGCCTAGCCAAGAGGCATAGCTACTGAAATACAGCTGCTGCAACATTCTTTGGCTGCCCCATATCTAAATCCATTTCCCTGTTTCCTTTTAATGGGTGGTATGGATAAGCCAGAAATTTTCAATTCTTTGCCCTCTGTTTTCTTCCTCAAGAAAACCCTTAAAATGAGTATGTGTTGATTATTCATTTGCATGTGCGTACCTTTGTACACACACACACACACTTTAAACTTATACAAATAACTTATTTTTAAAACTTATTTCTACTTAATGTCAGAAATAGCCAAATACAGTAGGTCCCATATGGCACCAGGGATATCCCTAGCTTTTAATTAAATCTTTGGAAGCTGTAATAAACATTTAAAAACTAAACATAAGGGGTTTTAAGTTGTATTTTTAAGGTCTAGTAGCAGAACAAAAAATCACAATAATCAAACTATTTTTGTGCATTCATGATATAGCAAAAATACATTTTGATCTGCATTTATTTAATACACACAGTGCCATCTCCAAGTTGAATGTGATAAGCAAAATGTATTTTAAATGTATCTATAAATTACATCTTTTCATAACTAATTTAAAGTTCAGTCAATAATATAAAACATTTATTTAATGCAAATAACTCAGATTTATCTTTTTAAATATATTTTATGGATTGTTATTAAAGAACAATAAAACTAGCTTATAATTTAACTTTTAATTACAACATATCAGGATAGAATAACATATTAACTTATTTATTTTGTACTGTGTAGAAACATGCTGTAAATTATTTCTAAAATTGGGTGTTCTTTCAATTTGCCTGTATGGATGTCACTTTAGAATTAAAAGGAACAGAGAAAACAAGATTGATTTAGGTTAATTTGAAATTACACAAACTAGACAAGGATCATATGTGATGAGATTCAAGCTACTCCATTTCTGACTCATGTGCTATTACTGTCTACCAACTAGCTCATTCGCTAATCACTCCACTGAGCATAAAAGAATTGGAGTTCAAATCACCAACTCACAGGCTTGTGGGTAAATAAATACGTGTTGTTTTTAAAACTGACTTTCAATGTGGTTCATTGCACTCATAATTAAGTGAAAACAGACCACCACAATCATAGTGGCTTTTGTTAGCACAGAGCTGCAATACATAGAATTTTCTTCTCATTCACTGGGAAATGCCACAGGCATTCACTACACAAATAATTTTAGAGTTCTTATTATAAGTTCAATCATAGTGATAGGATCAAGAGATTGAACCAGAGGGGGGGGGAAACATACTGAACCCATATGTTCTTGGCTTTAAAGACTTAAACTATGTGGTAAGCAACAGAGGAGCAACCAAATAATGCAACATTCAATGGTTTTTATTGTAAACAAGTAAAGAAATATCTCAATGAAATATAGTCAGGTTTTTAAATCTTAGCTTTATGTCATTGCAAAGCTTGACCATGCCATGAGTTTAAGCATTATTTCATGCCCTTTTGAAAAAGGCTGAGTCTATTCAACTTCATAGATAGCTCACTTGAGCTCCTAAGTTACTACAAAGGTGACCTGACTGGAGACATATGAGAGGTCATCTTAACACTCAGTGTCAAGGATTTCTTTTAAAGAAAATTGGCAACTGTATCTAAGAGCTGGTTTTCCACTCTGCTACAAACCAAGGAGTCTTCCTGCTGCAACTTTGTGTAACCCCACCATCCTCTGAATCCACTAAGACCCTTCGGCAGTTATACCCCAGACCTTAAACAAGGTCTTCAATTCTATCCCCTTGATCAATATATCTAGTTTTGTACCAATACCATGCTGTTTTTAATCATAGTTCTATACAATTTAGATTAGGGATAGTGATACCTCCCACAGTTCTTTTATTGTGTAGAGGGTTTTAGCTGTACTGGATTTTCTGTGTTTTCATATGAAGCTGAAAATTGTCCTTTCAAGTTCTGTAAAGATTGTGTCAAAATTTTGATGGGGATTTGGTTGAATACGTAGATAGCTTTGGGTAGGATGGTCATTTTTTACTATGCTAATCTTACTGATTCATGAGCATGAGATGTCTTTCCATCTTCTGATAGCTTCCGTTTCTTTTTTCAATGCCTTATACTTTTTATCATGAGGGTCTTTAATTTGCTTGTTTAGAGTTTCCCCAAGATATTTTATATTATTTGAGCTACTAACACATTGGCTTTAACACCACATAATGGTTAAGTTAATATTAACCTTTTATAAGTTTGTCTTTCTGTTGTGAAAACAAAGGTGTTGTCCCTATGAGTGCAATATAAGAGCCCAGCAGTGAATGTCTCTCCACAGAGACAATTGTTGCTGCCCTCTACTACCAGAGGAGTCTACAAAGAGCAGATGGCCAAGCTCATTGTGGGTGCCCTGCTTCTCTCTGTTCTTACAGGAGGTGTAGCCCAATTAGGTAAGTGCTGATCCCTGATGGGAAACTCTCCTTGCCTAGAACAGATAGGGTCCAACAGCTTTTGCTGTTGCTGTTTTCAGGAAGATGTGAGTGAAGGGGGTGTGGGAGTCATTTACTCTTATCTGTGATGCAGCTGGAAACTGTGAGTGCTTACTGTCTTGTGTCTTTTGTGTGACAGAAAACAGAGACTGGTCTAGCTACTGTCTCCAAGCACAGGTCTCTATGGAACTGCAGTATTTCAACTGTTCTCTAAAGGTTGCTCTGCTCCGAAATTTCTCAGTTATCTCTGCTTGTTTGTTTTTGCTTTTAAGCAATTTTTCAAGACAGTGTCTTTTGGAGCCTGTCCTAGAACCTACTCTGTAGACCAGGCTGGCCTCGAACTCACAGAGATCCACCTGTCTCTTCCTCTTGAGTGTTGGAATTAAAGGCATGCACCACCACAGCCTGGCCCCAAACTTCTCGGTTAATCAATTTCTGCTCATTTCAGGAAGCTGGTCAAGGGCCTGAGTTCCTTATTGTCTATTGACTGCAGATCCCTCTTAGTCTCCCGTCATTGAGGCCCTTTCTACAAAACGGACTGGAAGGAACGTCAGTTCAAAAGCAACAGCCATTCTGTAATCAAATCTTAGAAACATATTCTCCAAATATGTTCCACTCCTTACCAGTGAATCAGCCCATACCCAAATGGAAGAGAATTAATTTAGGTCATATTTTAAAAACTGCCACAGGTATTGCCGACTAAGGATATTTCTTACTATACCAGGGTGTAAGGATGTCTCTGGGTTCAAGAAAGAAGTGTGGAGGAGAGTGGATTCACTTCCTCGATGAGAGCACAGTGACTACTCATCTACAATAAGAGGAGAGGGAACATAATTTATGTTTTTTTTCCTAGAAAAAGACAAGTTGGTAGAGGAGATGTTTGGCCTTTCTATCAGAAACCCATCTCTCCCTAATAATTGGGTAACTAAACAACCGTTGTGAAGTGGAAGGACTCTGAGCCTCACTTCTTCACCAATGCAATGGAGAAAGAAGTACCACCCACCCCATACACGGCGCTGAGATAAATGAGAGGAAGAATGAGCTTGTGATGCAAGTTACGAAACTCGCTTTTTACTATCAAAGAAGACGGTTTGCTGCTTTGGCGGCTTTACATTTTCTTTCCCGTGGCTGCCAGTAAGAAAACTTGACACTCATTTCCCTGTACCTCAGTGTTGCTGTCAGCAATGAGTTATACATTATTTCAGGCTAACTGTGATATTTTGTTCCAAGTTTGTGCACTGACAAGGTTACAAACAGGAAGATAATTGATCACAGGACATAAATACATGGTTTACACTCCAATCCCCGGGTTGCTGTTGTACTGACAGAAGTTTAGTGTCTCTCCCCCACCTCCCCCCCCATCTCGCCTTCTCTATCTGTCTCTCTCATATACTTTAGCTAGCCCTCTTTTCTGGAAGCATTCCATTCCTATTCTCTAGGGGTCCAGGGTATAAGCATTTCTTAAGAAGCCCTTATGTATTAGGAAATAGAATTCATGCTGTTTTCTCATTTCCTGCTATGAAGCAAAGCTAACTCAATTCTAAGACTTTATATTATTTCTAGGCCATGTCACCTCTGATTCAGTTAGCCATTATTCTAGAGTTTATTCTCCAAACTATAGCATTAGTTAAATTTACTTTTCCGAACCAGGAAGAAATCATTCTTATGATTATAGCTTCATCTTTTCACATGGTTTTTAAGACAAAATACATCCATAGTAAATAATCCTTTGATCCTGTTGCTGCAGTAGAAAATTGGTCTTTATTGTATATAGGAAGTGTGGGAGAGAGGGAGGATGAGGGTACAGTACTATCATGGTCTGGGCCAAGAAATTTACATGATTCTGCTCCTCAGACTTCACACCAATCATAAGTGTTGGCTCATCACAAGATCCAGGATGTCTGTAACCCCAGTTACAGGAATTCTTTATTATTATTATTACAAATTTTCACCTCCTCCCCTCCTCTCATTTACCTCTCCCTCCCCCCATTTCCCAGTCCAAAGAGCAGTCAGGGTTCCCTGCCCTGTGGGAAGTCCAAGGTCCTTCCCCCTCCATTCAGGTCTAGGAAGGTGAGCATCCAAACAGACTAGGTTCCCACAAAGCCAGTACATGCAGTAGAATCAAAACCCAGTGCCATTGTCCTTGGCTTCTCAGTCAGCCCTCCTTGTCAGCCACGTTCAGAGAGTCCAGTTTGATCATATGCTCCATCAGTCCCAGTCCAGCTGGCCTTGGTGAGTTCTCTTTAGATCAGCTCCACTGTCTCAGTGGGTGGGCGCACCCCTCGTGGTCCTGACTTCCTTGCTCATGTTCTCTCTTCTTCTGCTCCTCATTTGGACCTTGGGAGCTCAGTCCAGTGCTCCAATGTGGGTTTCTGTCTCTATCTTCATCCATTTCCAGATGAAGGTTCTATGGTGATATGCAAGATATTCATCAGTGTGGCTATAGGATAGGGCCAGTTCAGGTGCCCTCTCCTCAGCTGCTCAAGGAACAAGCTGGGGACATCTCCTTAGACACTTGGGAACCCCTCTAGAGTCCAGTCTCTTGCCAACCTTAAAATGACTCCCTTAATTAAGATATATACTTCCCTGCTCCCATATCTACTCTTCCTCCATCATAACCATCCCATTCCCCCTAGCTCTCCCCATCCTCCCCTTCTCACTTCTCTCTCCCCATCTCCCCTTACCCTTATCCCACCACTACCCCAAAGCTCTCATTTTTTTTTTTTGCCTGGCAATCTTGTCTACTTCCAATATCTAGGAACATAACTACATTTTTTTGGGGGGGGGTTCACCTTCCTATTTAGCTTCTCTAGGATCATGAATTATTCTCTAGGAGAAATATGATTCAGTCTGTGGTAGAAGAACATGCAGTGCCCCATGCTTTATCCACTGCAATGATTCAGTTATGTTTAATTGTCTGTCGCTGGCACTTCTTTTTATCTCAGTGGTGTCTCAACAAAGATGGAGGTAGAGTTGATACAGGAAACTTTGACTTTTGTAACTGATATACTGAACCCAAATGTATCTTTTCATTGCTTGGTTTGGCTTTGTTTTGTTTGAGACAAGGTCTCAGGTAGCTCAGGTTTGCCTAGGACTCACCACATAGATTAGAAGGCCTCCATCTCTCAAGTGCTGAGATGGCTGCCATGGACTGTCCTTCCAGGCCTGCCTTGACACCGTATAGCTGTTTAGCCCCCTAATTCACACACTTGTAGGTCTCTTTGTGCACCAATGTGCTATAATACTCTGCTGGGAAGCAGCTCTAGGGCCACAAAAAGAACAAACCAAACAGCAGAGCTGATAGAATATTTGTCTTTCTGTCTTTTCTTCACAGACATGAAGGGGAAGGCATTTATTTTCCCTCAAGAATCGGCCACTGCCTATGTGTCCCTGATCCCGCAGGTGAAGAAGTCACTGCAGAACTTCACCTTGTGTCTGAAGGCCTTCACTGACCTCACCCGCCCTTACAGCCTCTTCTCCTACAATACAAAGACCAAGGACAATGAGATTCTTCTCTTTGTGGAGAAAGTGGGAGAGTACATGTTCTATGTTGGGAATTGGGGAGTCATTTTCAAAGCACCCCTAAATCCCTATGCCCCAATCCATATCTGTGTGAGCTGGGAGTCTGCCTCTGGGATTGCAGAACTCTGGCTAAATGGAAAGCCTTTGGGAAGAAAGGGCTTGAAGAAGGGGTACACTGTGGGTGGTGAGGCAAAGATTATCATAGGACAAGAGCAGGATTCCTTTGGGGGACGTTTTGATATAAAACAATCCTTTGTTGGGGATATTTGGGAGGTGGCCATGTGGGACCATGTGGTCCCCCTAAAAATGATGGATGACGGGTGTCGCAGTGGCAACCTTATAAATTGGCAATCTCTTATTTTTGAAGACAATGGCTATGTGGTGACTAAACCCAAACTGTGGGATTAAACTTCTTTCTTGTCAGTCATAATTTGTATCTAGTAATAATCACATACTCTTTGAAATTAAATCTGTTCTTGTTTCTGTTACAGTAGAAGTGTGGATTGTGTTGAAATGGCAAACAAATTGAGCCTTGGCTATATATTATTTACTGTTACAAAAAGTGAGGTCAATTGTACCACACTTGTCTGCATAATAGGTAGGGGAACACACTGCTCTCAGAACTGGACACCCATCTTGTAGAATTTTGCGCATATGGGGGAGGCTGGATGGTGGTTCTCTGTACTCAAATCTAGAAACCTGTGAACAAAATGTGGCTTCTGAGAAGGCCTTCAGGAACAGACTGCCTAAGGGAGGCAGACCTCCAAAGGGAGCTTCAGAAGAAGGCTTCTCAGGGGCTAGGTTGAGAAAACGCCCATTTACACACCTAGAAAATAATCAATGATGTCTTCAAAGGCATTCTTAGCGAAGCCCCCAAAAGACAAAAATCAGTTCTGCTGGAGGTCCCTCTTCACTTTCTCTCAGCTTTCCTGGGAAGTAGCTATCCCAGAACAAGCACACACGTCCCTTTTTGACCTTCCTACTGTTAAACCTGAATCACAAGGGAAAGGCCAGTATCACAATTTCTGTGCCAAATTTGAAGCAAGCTTTAATTAAATACTGGCCAGGATCATTCTGGGGTTCCCTGAAAATGACAAGGAGTGACATTTTGCACAGGCCTGTACAAACATATCCACAAGACAACCGTATTTCTCACGGGGTTCAATCAGGGACAAGCATATATCCTGACATACTTCCTGCCTATGTACTTTCCACTTAGATCCAATCAGGGGCAAAGTGCACACCCTGATGTATTTCTTGACTGCATACCTCCCACCTACATGTGATCAAGCACATTCGGTGCAGTTGAGTCAAACCAAATTATTTAGGGAAACAAAACAGGTGTCTTGTTATCTCCCGTAAATAATAGCCTCCAGTAACTGTCCATGGGCAAGAGCCTTACACGGTACAGACATTTCTGTTTCATGGATCACTTAGGCACAGTAATTAAAACTTAAAACATAACTTTGGCTCTCACATTACCACGAGAGACACGGAGGCCCTGGACTTAAATTGAAGTGTGATTTCTGTGCATTTTTAATAGGATTCTTGAGAAGAAGATGAATATTTTTCTTTAGTTTTGTATGGGCCACAATAAATGTAGCACATCCAGTCTCTTCACAAGGCTAAATAATTCTAACTCTTAAGCTTTTTTCACACAATAAAAAAATAACCTTCTCCTTTAGAGAGCAATGGCACAGGGGTTAGGGAAACCCCAAATTCTTGTATAGAAAAATGTTTAAAATTAAAGTTCTCACTCTTCCTAATTCTGCAACCCTTTAATACAGACCCTCATGTTGTGGTGACCCCATACCATTGTAGTTGTTTCTTCATAACTGTAATTTGTGGCTTTTATGAACTGTAATGTGAATATCTTATGTGCAGGATAACTGATATGCAGCTATTCAAGCTCAAAGGTCAAGGGTCATTCAAGCTCAAAGGGGTCACAACCCACAGGTTGAAAACCGATGGTTTAAAGGAACTACCTAAAAAGTCACATAGAAGAAGATCATCAGTGTAGCAACAAAGAAGGTAAAGACAAAACACAAGTATCAGGTCATATTTTCCATAAACAAGAATGAAAATTATGGGCTAATTTTCATTTGAGCAACATCAGGACTTAGTTAAGGCATGGAATTAATGTATTTAATTTCAAAAGCATCTTTCTTCAGACATCCCTGTGTTACTCCACAGAAAGTGTGGTGAAGTTCTGAACTTGGTGAATGTGGCTAATAACACTGACCATACTGGTGCTCCAGATTCATGGAGGGACTGCTTTTAGTGTGAGTCTCAAAAAATTGGATAAAAATTGCACAGATCTCCAAGGCAGGTGAGAATGTTTATATATGATAGTGTTTCTGAGGGGCAGTCAGAGTGTATAGCTGTCATCACTGCCCAAAGAAGAAAGTGGTCTAAGTAGAAGAGGGAGCTCAGATGGATTTTAGCCCACCTGGACCTCAGCTATGCCCTCTGCGGAGCTCTAGAACTCAGTATCTGCCTGATGTTCATGGTGATTTTTTAACATGGCATTCATAGAGGCACCACACAACCCACTTTTCTGCCATCAATGAACTGGTAATAATGAACTCCACCCTGGATTACGATGCCTCCTCAATTCCCAGCTCATAAGCTGCATCTGGTCATTGCTCTGGTGGCAACCTGGAAGACCATAAAAGCTATAGCAGAATAATGATAAAAGCAAGAAGGCGGGAGTGGAGCTGAATGGTAGAACATTTGCCTCACATGTGCAAGGTGCAGAGTTCAATCTCTCACACCGTGGAGAGAATTTAAGTCTTAATTAAAAGAAAATAAATGTAAAATAAAAAGAAGAATCAAACTTTAGTACATTCGTGTAATTCTTTAATGTAGACTCACCATCAAATTTTGCAATTTCTTCTGAGTATAGGTGGAATGACCGAAAAAAAATTGTTTTTTGAGCTTTCAACATTACCCAGACCTTTTTACTTGAATATTTTTGTTTTAGTTCTTGTGTTTTTGTGGGGGCTGTGTGTGTGTGCATGTTTCTTTTTTTTATTTGTTGTTTTATTTTTGTTGTGGTAGTTGGGGGAGTTGGGTGGGTGAGGAAGTGGGGATTATCTGTGAGGAGTTGGAAGGGAAAGTATGATCAGATTATATATTATGAAAAAATATTTCTCAATTGACAAAGAAAAAAATTAGACTGTGACTGACTATATAGTATCTCTCCTTTATCCATGAGGGATATGTTTTAAGCCCTGCCCATATGGGTTATATGCTTAACCCATACTTAACCTTATATATACTGTTTCTCTTACTTATACATGTCTATGATAAAGTTTAATCTACAAATTAAGCACACCAAGAGATTAGCACAAAAGCTAATGATGTGGAAATGGCTCTTTGGATCGAGCACTTGTCACGCAAATGTGAAGACTGGAATTCCAACCCCCACAGCCCTTGTAAATGCCAGATGGAGAGGGCAACTTTCCTGCAATTCCATCTTCAGGTGGTGGACACAGGGACTCCTCAAAGCAAAGCCCGTTAAAGAGACTAGCCATATCTATTAGCTCTGAGCTTGATTGAGAAACCCCAACTTAGAGAATAGGGTAGAAGAGCAATCAAGGAAGATTCCCAGTATCAAAAGTAGAACTCTGTATATACATATATACGTATATGAAACACCCCACATATACACATATACATTCAAATATGCACACACACACATGAATCGTGCACATAACCACACATAAAAAGACAAATGCTAACAACACAACAGAACAATTATAACAATAGTTTGTAATAAAATGGTATGTGACTGTTTTCTGTGTTTTGTTCTCAAGACACTGATACTATATAGCATCAGTAGATGGCATCTAGAACAGAATGAAGAAATGATTCATGGTTCAAGCAGGATTGGTCAGAGCTGTACTAGTTTTCATCATGTTACTTATAATGGCAGATAATTTAAAACTGAAGAATTGTTTGTATTAGGAATATTCTGTTTATATTTTTAGATCAGAATTGACCATGATTAACTGAAAATAGACAGATAAAGGGAATTCCAAATATACTAGGCAAGAGTTTTTTTCCTAATAGCACGGTAAATGGCGTCCTTGACTTCTTTGTTTCTCAAGGTATATACCACAGGGTTGAGCAGAGGAGTAAAAACAGTATAAGTTACTGAGATCAGCTGGTCTTGATCCCTGGTGTTCTCTGATTTGGGCTTGAGGTAGGCAATAGAGGCACAGCCGTAGTGGATGATGACCACAGTGAGGTGGGAGGCACAAGTTGCAAAGGCCTTCTTCCTTCCCTCAGCAGAGGCAATCTTGAGGATGGTGGAGATGATGAGAACATACGAGATGAAAACCAAGCCCATGGGCACCACAATAACCAGTGAGCTGATGATAAAGTTCACTATGTCATGTAGAGTAGTATCTGCACAAGACAGTTTCATAACAGGGCGGATATCACAGAAATAGTGAGCTACCTCTTTGTCACAGAAAGGTGCCCTGAACACAGATGCTATTTGAATTATGGCCACAAGCAGCCCAATGCTGCAGGACCCCCATACTAGCTGGGCACATACCCCCTTGTTCATGATGACTGTGTACCTCAAGGGGTTGCAGATGGCTACATAGCGGTCATATCCCATTGCTGTGAGCAGAAAACAGTTGTTAATGGCCAAAGTAATGAAAAAGAACATCTGGGTAGCACAGCCAGCCAAAGAAATGGATTGGCTTGAACCTACAAGGCTGGAAAGCATCCTTGGCACAATAACCAGTGTGTACACTGTCTCTGAAGTAGAAAGCATACTAAGAAAAAAGTACATGGGAGTGTGAAGGTGACGATCAATGCTGATAATTATCACAATAATGACATTGCCAGTGAGGGTTAGCAGGTACAAGGTCAGAAATATCGTAAAGAGAGTAAGCTTAAATTCCTGGAAGCTGGAGAAACCTTGGAAAACAAATTCGCTCACCACTGTGTGGTTTCTTCTCATCATCTTCCAGACAGAGATGACAGGTTTAAGTCGCTTGAGTCAATCAGTCCGAATACATTAGCGTCCAGTGCTTTGAGCAGGTGACACTTAGGAAAAAGTGATAATGGCTCTGCATCTGGGGAGATACAGAGTTAGCAGGAATAGCTGTCCATCTAGCTGTCAAAGATAGACACAATCAGGAAACGGTGTAACGTGAAGTCTATGTGTGAAGCGTGGAACAGATATCCTGCCGAGGTAGACGGTAGGTACTGGAGGGAAGTAGGCAACAGACACAGCATAGTTAAATTTGAAAGTCACTTCCCCTTAGAACATAGCTTCAGAAGTTGTTACCTAAAATTTGTTTAGAATGGAATTTCTATTGTCCTCTTAAAGGCCTGCCCTTCTGTGTTGCTAAACAAAAGAAGGGTGGCTGCTCCAGCGCTTCACAAAGGCTTGTGTTCCCCCATACATTTATCTTCTTCATGAACTCACTTCCACAGATCATTCAGCATTTGCAGAACTCACTGTCCCCATCACACTTTAAGAACAAGAAATATTCCTCTCTTTGTTCAATACTGAAGGATGCTTCCTTTTCCTCGGAAAGTCGTCTCAGTACAGGATGTAACCTGTCAATCAAGCTCCTTGTTGCCCAGCAACTTATTTTCCTTGACTGTGTGCATCTCCATGCCGTTTCCAGCTTGTGGTTATATGTAAATGTAACAGATAGTTGGCCTCGCGGGAGTAAACTTTCTTTTCTAATTTCTTCATAATTATACATTACATAGCTGTAGGGAAACCAATATTTTAACTTCTATTCTCTCACTGAAGAGTAATTTGGCATCAAAAGTCTCTCATATTCAAAAATAATTGAGCAGCAGTAACAATAAGCAGTATTTTGTATCACTTCAAGGTTTTTTCCATATGTTATTCAACATGATAATGCCCTATATATTTATTTTTCCCTCCCATCTTGCAGCAAGAAAATAATGACACCAAAATCTATATGAATTGCTCAAGTTAACTTGATCTTTTACCACCAAAACTAGGGTAATTTATCCTACATCACAACTACCGAATAAGCATCGTGACCACACGATAGATGAGAAATAAGATGACTCCTTTTTTTAATTGGGAAAAATATGTTTTCTTTTTTCTCTAAGAATAAAATTACATTGTGAAGAAATGGAAAACCCAGAAAAATAATTTGGAAAATTAGAAAAATTTTAGAACTGAAAAGGCTGAGAAAATATTAGTAGATTAATGACAATCTATTCAAACACATTGACTTAATATTTCCACTTTCAATTATGTATTCTAAAAAAACTATCAGATATGTGTATCAGAACGTATATACAAAGAACTTGTAATATATTATCTATAATAGTGAAGGCCAGAACTAATGTAAATTAATAATTGATTGATAATTAAATTAATTATGACATTTGCATCTGATGGGAACAATGTGTTCAGTTCATAGCTAAAGAGAGCTGACATGGATAGATAGGAAGATCACAGACTGCAATTCATAAAACAAAAAAAATTAAAATAAGAAATGAAATCATACACATATAAGCAACACTCGACAGACTCAGCAGGTTGTATTTATGAATTCATGCATGTAGCAATGCAAATCAGAGAAATAAGAAGCCATGCATTTGAAAAGGAGTAAAGAGGGAGACATGGAGGGGGTTGTAAGAGAAATGGGAAAATGATGTAACTATACTTTAATTAAAAAAATTAAAATTAAAATATTTTTAAAAGGAATGGAAAAGGAGGGAAATATTTAATAACATAAATAGCATTTAAATAAACTCCACTAAAATATTTCTTTTATTTATGGTTAGAGAGTCTAAAATCATCTTTTTAATATTCTTTATATAATCCAGGCTTTTATATTTTATTATTCCTTTATACATCTAAATACAAAATTACTAAATATTTCTTCCCAGTGAAACTATATCATTGGATGGCAGAGAGGACCAAGGAACAAAGATGAAAGTAATGAGTGAATTTACCTCGGAGAAGCAAAGGTTGATGGCACAATGCCTGAGCGAGTTAGAAACTTTGAGCAGGAAGCCAGAGGGTATTATCTTCAGCTTTTGAAATCTGCAATTAGTAGAATGAGAACATTCTGAACAGTGATGGACTAGACTGAAACAGTGAGGTGCTCATCGTAGGTACAGAATCTAAAAGAACTCCAAAAAGTTAATAAGATGATTAAGGCCATATTTTAAAACATAATTAATGAAAATATTCACAATTAACTAAATATCTTTCCTACAGCGGAATGCAGGGAGCTGAGTGGTAGTGAATTTGGAATTTCCTAACTGAAGACTTTGAAGGACAGGGCAAAATAGTTTGAAAATATTGAGACATGAGTAAAGCCAAATACATATTCAATTTCCTCAGAGATGAAGGCCCCTTAACTACTTTTGTATAACCAGGATTCATGATACAGTTTTAGATAAGGAAAAAGAAATGTTTCTGTAACTGGGGAATCAAAGTGTGTTACGTTCTACAAAGACTGAGTGGAGCATATGAATTCCTGAATTTCCTTAATCTTTTTCATCAGGAAAATGACGATGTCTCCTCAGAATAGAAGAACAGATGAGTGAACACAGGGACAGCTGAATCACGACAAACAATACAGGATCAAAGAAGCAACATTTTATTTCAATTTCTGTTCTGATGGTTTGGGGAAAGAAAAATTTTCATCTCAGCTCCTAATTTTTTAAAAATTCTTCTCTAGTAATAACTTCCTTCCTGAACCCGAAAAACTAATTCTGAGCAGGCAGCTAATCCCACTCATTTCATTCACCAAGACTCCCCTATGGAAGCCAGAACAAAAACAAACAAATAAACAAACACTATATACTTGGAAGTTTGAATCATTGGACCCTAGAGTGAGGAGGTGATTTTCAAGGCTCAGCATTCCTCATAAACAGTTCCCCAAGTTTTGCTTCAGTGCCTACAATGATGAGAAATGTATTATCTTATAAGTTAGCAGCCCTCTTTTTTTAAAAAAAAAAAAGATAAAGAAAGTACTACATGATTTTAGAAAAGTGAAAGTACAATTGCTCAAAGTTACAAGGATTCAGAGTGATGAGGATATGCAAACAAAATTGCTAGCTTTCTCCTCCACATACTCTGGTCTACAGGTAATCATGTCATCATGTTATTCTCTATTTCCTTTCTCCCCACTCTTGTTCTTTTCTTTCTGTCTGGGATTTTATTTTTGTACAACATTACATAGTCCCATGCCCCTTCGGTGTCACACAGTGGAATTAGACTGCACATACCAATTCTTGTCCCCCTTCTTCCACTGAGATTATATCTTGAGTGTTTCCTGTCACAGCGCTGTCCATCCCACTCCTTCTATTTCTAGAGGTCTCTACTCTTCCATTGTTAGCATCATTTCAAGGTTTTGTGTTTTCAATAGTTGGGAAACACTACTTTCTACTCTCTCAATATCTGTGTCCTTGCTAATTCGCACTTTCCACATCATTCTACTTTTTATTTCCTCTAACATGAGAGCATTTCCCATACTGTAATCATGTCACAGCTAGAGTTCATGGCTTTCAGTCTATTACCACAGCAAAGGGGAATGATAAGAAGGAACATTAATGGACATGAGAGTCTATATAAGCAACCAAATAATGGAAACTCTAGAGGGAAAAGAGTAAAATTTTGAAAAATACATTTGACATTTCAAACTCAAGTACTCACTGCTTCTGACCTTGGCAATGGGTATAAGAAGGAGGCATATTCAGGAAGTGATCTCTACAAAGGACTGAAAAGGCTATGTCTAAAAACAGACACAAATGGACAAAACCCACATCCAAGAGGCATGTACAATGGAAGCTAAAACTGATAAAATGAAGATTTAGCTCTCTAGTATCAAAAGAAAAAAATAAATAATTATTGTTCCCTCTGAAGTTGGGGGAGTTGACTTCTTTAGCCTTGAAGTATATAAGAAAGAAAAAGAGAAATAATCTCTCTTAATTAGCAAATTTCAGGAGCTTTCAATGTTTATTTTCTCTAAAAAGTAGTGAATCTCTTTGTCCTGATCTCCAGGGGATCCCTCCTTTGGAGAGTCTCTTAGAGGTCCTAAGAGACGAAAGAGATGGAACCTGACTGCTAGTCTCATGGGCTTCATTAGTTGGCTGCCAGAGGAGATGCTTTCATTTGTTTACTGATTTGAGAACTGTTCAGGTTTCAGAAACTGACTCTACATTGAGTTTTAGAGAAATAAACCAATTAATATTGACAAACTTGTGAAGGGTAGACCCTAAAGTTTAACTTCTCTGTACTCAAAGGCAGCTTATTTCTTAACTCTTACTCAAACAAACAAGATTAGTTGTAGCAGTGGATTACAAGGCTTGCCTACCTCATTTTCAGCCTACAGTTCATTTCCTTAAGTCTCACAGATAAATGTCTCATCTTAAATCCATTTACAAAAAAAGACACCCACACTTGGTAAAGGTCACTGTCACACCACTTCCCTTTGGCTTATTCTCTGAACTTCCTGGAAATAAAATGAAATGGTTATGGATTTCTGGTTCTCTCTTTCAAGATGATCTCTGCCTTCATGGGTGCTGTGGGAGCTCCTTCTGTTCCTTCAGCTAAAAGCCTTTGAGATACTAGCCCACTTGGGCATGGTCTCATATACCATAAATGCAGCTGTAAAGCATTCTCTCTCTCTCTCTCTCTCTCTCTCTCTCTCTCTCTCTCTCTCTCTCTCTCTCTCTCTTCTGGCTCTCACTTCCAGATGCTTAGACCTGAAATAATCACACAGAAGCCATATTATTTAAATCACTGTCTGGCCCATTAGTTTTGGCTCCTTATTAGCTAACTCTTACATCTTAATTTAACACATTTCTAGTAATTTGAGTATCACCATGTGGCTGTGGCTTACTGGTAAAAGTTCCCAGTGTCTGTCTCTGGTGGCTCCATGGCTTCTCTGACTCTGCTCTTCTTTCTGCCAACATTCAGTTTAGTTTTCCTTGCCTACCTCTGCCCTGCAATTGGCTCAAAGCAGTTTCTTTATTCATTAGGGGTAATCACAACATAAAAGGGACATCCCACATCAGATGGGTAGCCTGTGAGGAATCACTTCACATGCCATAACAATCCTGAATATAGACAAAGGACACTTCAAGCAGCACATAGTCTTCTCTTCAGTGACTAACACAGTGTACATTCATCACAGAGAAACATACAAAGAAAAAGAAGATCATATGATCCCTAACTTAGAAATCAATATCTCTGAGCCAGGCAAGGTCTCTGTTTTTCTCTGTCTCTCTGTCTCTCTGTCTGTCTGTCTGTCTCTCTCTCTCTCTCTCTCACACACACACAGACACACACAAACAAAGAAGCAGGGTAAATAAGAATTCAAGGTCATCCGTTTCTCCTTGGGGAGTTCAAGGCCAGCCTGGCTACAGGAGACTCTGTCTTAAAGAGAGAGAGAGAGAGAGAGAGAGAGAGAGAGAGAGAGAGAGAGAGAGCAAAACAGATAAAACATAACATGATTAGTTTTAAAACATATTCCATAGTTCATACGTATTCACATGGATGTGTATCTATTAAAAGCATTTATTCAGTTGTACAGGAAAGTAGAATGAATATCATTTGTTACTGTTAATATTTGAATATGTTCTTCAAAGTTCATAGGTTAAAATTTGAATCCCTAAATTTATGTTGGTGGTATTTAGAAGTAAGATCTTTGTGAAGTGAACATATTAGACTAAGTTCCCACGATAAGACTGCATTTCTTTCTGTTTGGAACCTCCAGCACACACCTGCTTGATCCAGAAAGCCCCAATTCTCTTTCTCTTCAAACCCCACCCTCTCAGAGACTCTCCAAAAAATGTACCAAAATCTCAGCTCTGCATTCTTGGCAGCTAAGGCAGCTCCTCTCCTGAAGTTGCCAGTCACCAGGACCCCACCTAAAATGTTCAGTTTTTGATCATACTTGGGCACAAACCCAGCTTGTGGTGGACACATCATCACCCTTGCCTACAGACTAGGTAAGCTCCCTGCTTTAGTTTGGCACACGACTTCTCCTCCCCAATATCTGGGGTTGAAGAACTCACCCAAGAGTTGTTTTGCTTAAATATACCTGTTTTTTTGTTTGTTTGTTTTTGTTTTTGCTGTTTCAATTAGGCTTGACTTGGCTTACTTCATTGGTGGATAAACCTATCATTGAGATTCAGAAAGTCTATTACATTCTTTATATTTATGTATTTATTTATTTTTATGTGTATCAGTGTTTTTCCTGTATGTATGTTTGTGCATCATGTTCATGCAGGCCTGAAGAATACAGAAGTGGGCATCATATCTCTTGGAACAACAGATGGTTGTGAGCTGCCACGTGGGCAATGACCTCAAGGCCAGTTCTTCCACCTGCCTCAGACATAAATGGGTGGTGGTGGGGGGAGTGGGAGAGCATCTCTCCCCTAACCCTGCTACCATATGACAGATGAGTAATGGGGACAGCTCTCTCATGCTCACAACATTGGGGCTGGCTCACCCACATCTCAGCCAACAGGGTCAGCTCTACCATGCTGATCAGGTGAGGTGCAGGGCCTGTTCTCCAGAGTGATGCAGCTGGTGAGGGTCAGGGTCAGCTCGCCTATTCTTAATGACCTCAGTGGCAGCTCTCACATGACTCAGACATTGATAGGAGAAAGGCCATCTCTCCCCGACCCATGTTGCCATATGGCAGATAAGGGGTGGGGCCAGGTCTCCAACACTCATGTTTTCAAGTCTCACTCACCTGTGCCCTAGTTAACAGGGTCGCCTCCACTGTGCTGCCCAGAGCAAAGCTAATTTTTAATTTTTTTAACTTTTTATGTTTTTATTTATATATTTATATTTCATACAGTATAATTTGATAATATTATTTCCTCTTCTCCAACTCCCTCACTCCCTACCCACCCAACTTCATGTTCTTTATTTCTTTCTTTAACAACAGCAGCAGCAAAATAACCATCTTAAGATCATGTTATAAAACATAAATACAAGCCATTGTTGTTGATTTTGAAAAGTTATATTTAAATTGCCTCAAAACATTAAATGAACAATGCTTCAGAGGACAGCAGCCTGATCTTCTGTGTAAGCTGATCAATAACCTAGCAAATTTATCTTTTGATAAATTTGACTAAATAATTTAATCATGTCATTCATTTATCACTGTTCAATAAAAGTTTTATTTTGTATAGACATTTATTGCATCAGTTAGGTGAGATGTAAGCTAGGAATGAGAACAAACACCTGAATGAATCTTCATGCTTTAATTATTGTCCAAGTGTTGTGTCCCCTTACACCCAGTGAAGGAAGTAAAAACATTCACCTTTGATTTGTTAATGACACATGCCTACAAATAGTCATGGCCCGACCAGCTTATGCAACACGATTCACATGGATGTGAGGGGGAAGGATTATACCATGAGATGCGGTTATATCTACAAACTTCAGAAAATGTATGTGATTTGCTAAGGAGAAAGAGAGGGAGGGAGGGAGGGATTGAGGGAGAGAGAACTCTAAGTACAGCTTGTATTCATAGGAGAAAAGAAATCAAGCAGAATTAAAGAAGCTGATCTGTCCTCTCATCTGAGCCACAAATTCTCAGCATCATTTCAAAATAACATTTGCATCCAAGGATACCACCATGAATGAGCCATATGGAATTAAATTGCTTGTGATTTTTGGACAATGGGGATTTTGTTCGTAAATAAATCATAAAAGGTTGGACTAAGGAGACTTCTTTAGGCATATGTCTGGAATAGTGAACATCTACAGAGCGGGACTTGGCAGGACAAGGAACTCCATCTTCCTTTTCATCTACTCACTTTATTATGCTGTATTTCCAGTTAATTAAATTTATAGTCACATATCCCACGGTTAGAATGGTGGAAAGAGGATTATAAAGTCATTTTACATATTCTGGAAAAGACTGACAGGCCATTAGTCATAAAGGAAAACAGCCTATGATGCTAATTGCCATGGAAATTAACTATAGAATATGTCCTGGGGGCTGGTTTTTCTAAGCACAGATGCACAGACAAGATTGGTAGCTTCAACAAAGGGTGAAGAATTGAAGATCAAGAGTGATCCAGCACTCTCTAGTGCTCTTTAATATGTATACATATTTTAGAAATATTTGCCTTTAGGAAGAGAAGATGATTTATTAGACGGCAGCATCTTGATGGAATAATCAATATGTTAATTGCTCATTTATATCTCTAGTAAGTACTTATTGGAAATTTAAACATTCTCTACACTTTACCCCCAGGTAAAGAGAAGTTGATCAAATACATGTGGGCATTCAACTCATTGAGTATGTGATGGAAGCCAGGAAAGAAAATATGCTATTCTCTTATATTGTGAAACATGCTATGGTTAGGTAAGACTGAAGCTCCGTGAGAACAATAAATAACCGCTGTTATACATCTTAATACGTTATGCACACAAATCCATCAGGAAGTGAAAACTACATGGAGATGACTCTCTTATACATTTGAAGATCTGTTTCCCTGATGAGACACAGGCAAATGTCTACCTCATCCTTAGAGGAACCATTGGCAGGCCACAGTATGATCCCACTGAAGTCCAGTCTGGTGAACCTATGAGGTTTCTTGGCTTACTTAGAAAGTGTGGATCGATGCTACTTACAGAAGCATGGGTGACTCCAAAGTAGCTGTACCATTGAAAGTGTCACCCCAGCATGGAGGATGACTTTAGATGAAGTCCTCACTTCAGAGAGCTTTGCATACTCTGTATTCCAGACACCACAAGACAATGTCCAATTAGAGCGGAATTATAGACAGCTAGCTGGGAGGTACAGGAATGAGTGGTTGAGATAGCAGGTAAGGGTACAGTAACCCTTTCTGAAACTCCTTCAGTGCAGGAATACCAACAGTCAGCAGATTGTACATGTAAATTTAAATGATTATGTTAATATTCTGAGTTACTCTGAGCTTTGTTAGAGTCTTGGGCATGGGCCACAGCCAGATCTAGTGAGCTTACCATTGTAAGTTGGGCTTATGTGATAGAGACACAGGCCCTTGACCATGGAGACACACACTAAGATTTTTTAAAATTTATAATATTTTTTATCAATTCTTTGTATACAATATATTTCTATATTTACTTTCCACTGCCCCCTCCAGTTCCTCTTGGATTTCCCTCACTTAGTCTCTCTATAAAGTTCATGTTATTAATTTTGGTATTTTTTTATGATTCACTAAGTGCTGCTCATAGGCACATGGGTGTGAGGTCATCCACAGGAATATGAAGAGCTTACCAGAACCACGTCCCTCGAGTTAACCAACTGCCCCTCTCCTAGGAGCCATAAGAAGCCCCTTAGCTAGGGATGGGGTTGCATGTGACCCTTCCACAGTCTTTCTGGATTATTGACTGAATGGATCTCATGTAGATCTTCTAACAGATAACCACAGCTTATGTGAGCTCTGGAATGCAACACTCCTGTCCTGTCCAGGAGACAACCTTGCCCCAGTCCTCCTCCCTGATGTTTGGGTCTTACAATCTTTCCACTCCCTCTTTCATGATGTTCTCTAAGCCTTCCAGGGAGGGAAAATGCTATGATATAGGTGTCACCTTTATGGCTGAGGTGTCACCTTTATATAGGTGTCACCTTTATCAACACTTGTTCTCAGCACTTTAACCAGTTCCGAAGCTGTACTAACTGCTCTCTACTACACAGAGACACACGAAGACTTCCCAAATCCCAATTTATTATATGATACTTCATTCTTTCCCCACTTGAAACCCGATGCATTCAGCACACTTCATCCCTCTCCATCTTGGAGCTCTCTCTAGACTGGGTTGTGTGACACTATGAAGTCTTGGTGATACTAAAGGGGACATTGCTGGATGTCAATTCTCCAGAGACAGTGGTATCTTTTAAACCAGTGACTGCAAGTTCAGTAGTCATGAGAACATATTATTCTAAATAGCGGAATGAGACACCTCCTTGCTCTTCACCTTCTCTGATTTAGTTCCTGGCTGATTCCTATCTGGCTTGTGTTGTTCATTCCATTTTTCTCAGTCCTCCCCTGTCTTTCTCCTCACATCACGCTCCGTAGTGCCTACAAGCACACTTTCTCTTGTCATTTCCTGGGTCCTCTATTGCTCTTGCTCTCTGTCTGCTATGGATTAACTTCTTACACAGTTCACACAAACCATTCTGTCGTATTTACTCAGACCGAAATGAAGTCATCTAAATTGGTTGTCTCTAAATTCTCTTTCTATTTTAATGTCTCTGTTTTGTTGTTACTTTCGAACTTTTGATAAAAATTGACTAGGAAACTGGAAATAACTGTCCCTCCTTTTAAATCTTTCATGCCTGCATCAAACCTGCTCACTTTCACTTTCCTGCTTTTATCTTCTTTCTTTCTTCTGCTTTCAAATCTGTCACTGCCTCCCACTGCTTTTTCTTTTCACCGCCACCAGCTTGGGACAGCGACATAGAAGGCAAGGTTTCTAAATGTCCTGAACTGTCGCCCTGGCAAGTCAGAGAGGAGAATGAGGGACTCATCCATCAGGCAGCAGGGGTCCCTGCTCTTGGACACCACCACAGGGCCACATCGCCCACCTAACTAGCTGCTGCTCTCTTGAACCCCTGAACTCCTCACTGCCAGCAACACTTGGATGTTAGACCCCCAGAGGACCTCCATGCACGTGGAGTCCAATGTTTTTATTTCACAGAATCATTATTTTGGAAAGAGTCTTAATGTCTGAGATTAAACATGAAATCATTTACTTAAAACATTAGTGACCTTTAAATCATCCATTATTACTAACACAGACCACTGAGGTTAATAAACACAAATACTGTATTTTAAAAACTTTTAAGTTTGGTTTTGCCCCAAACTGTTTGAATACTCCAATATCCTATGAACCTCTACCCAACCCCTGCATGACATAGGTTGATAGTTCTACTGTCTTGATATGTGGTGGGAGGTGTTAAACTCATGCTTACATTTATTTTTATTATATTTTATTATTTAAAACAATTTTAAATTTAAATACATTTTGATCATATTTTCCCTCCCACTCCTACCCACTCAACTTTAAGTTCTTTCTAAAAAAAATCCTATTGCCACAACAAAACCTACCAAAGCAAGAAAACAAAATAAAACAACACGTAAATAAAAAAAATCACCAAACTGTAACTGTGTAATAAAAGCACACATAGAAAAAAACCTGTTAGTCCTTTTTATGTTGCTCAACAACTCCTGAACATGAGATCTGCTCTGGAGTTGATATACCCAGTTTCACTCCATTGGCAAAAAAAACTGATTTTCCTCTCCCAGCAGGTTTAAATGGTAGCTCAGTTGTTAACCTTTACTCTAATGGATAGGTTCTCATTCATTCTTTAAATATACCAAAATATACAAGATTAAAAATATCTATCACAACAAAGCTGGACAAACAACTGAACAGAAGGAAAAGAACCTAAGAAGAGACAAGAATCAGAGACCCATTCTTTCCCACACTCAGGAATCACATAAAAACACTAAACTGGCAGCCATACTATAAAGACAGAGGACCTGGTGCAGTCATGCGCAGGACCTGTGCGAGATACTTCAGTCTCTGTGAATTCAAATGACCTTTGCTCATGTTGATTTAGAAAGCCTTGTTTTCTTGGTGTCTTCCATCTCTCCTGGCTCTTACACTCTTTCTGCTTACTCTTCCATGGGGTTCCCTGAGCTCTGAGGGGAGGGATTTGATGAAGACATCGTGTTTTAGGATTGAGTGTTCCAGGTCTCTCACTCTCCATGTAATGTCTTGTTGTGGAACAATGGTTTTACCCTGTAACGATTTGTTTCTTGTACTTGTTTAATAAAATGCTGCTTGGCCAGTAGCCATGCAGGAAGTATAGGCAAGGTGACCAGGCAGGAAGTAGAGGCAGGGCAATGAGAAAAGGAGTATTCTGGAAAGAGAGAAAAAAGCAGCCATTATCCAGACACAGAGAAAGCAAGATGTGACTGCCTTGCCAAAACAGGTATCAAGCCACATGGCTAACACAGACAAGTATTATGGGCTAATATAAGTCATAAGAGTTAATAAGAAGCCTGGGCTAATAGGTCAATTAGTTTATAATTAATGTAGGTCTCTGTGTGTTTATTTGGAATTAAATGGATGTGGGACCTGATGGGACAGAGAACCTGTCAACAATGTCTGGCTGTGAGTCTCTAGATTTATTCCCATCTGCTTCAGGAGACACTTCTCTGATAGTGGCTGAGCAAGGCACTGATCTAGGAGTATAACAGAATGTCACTAGGAGTCATTTTATCACTAGTAGTACCCGGTTTCACCTTAGCTCCCTGGGCTATCTAGTCTCAGTTTCTTGGTAACCCAAGCAGTGCCAGGTATAGGTCCCATCTCACTGACTGGATCTTAGGTCAGATCAGTTATTGGTTGGTTACTCCCATAAGCTTTGTACCACCATTGCCCTAGTATATCTTGCAGGTAGTTAGTCTAACATTATTGATATGTATTTACTTACCTGGTTGTTATTTAAATCCTGTTTTTTAGGCTTTATTTGTTGGGCTCTACAGTTGCATCTTGTCTTGTCCATCTTCACATTTCTAAGGATGACCTATCCATCTGAGATCCCATCCTTTCCCTCATCTCTCACTGTAGGAAGCTTACTCCACTGCCACTTATCATCACAGTCCTTGTCAACTCTACATCATCTCTCCAAGGGTGGTTAGCTCTGAGCCTTAAGCTATCATTACTTTCTATTATATATAATTTGATCATGGGAGAACTAAATGTTGGGAGCTGTGAATCCGCAGATCCTGAAACAACTTGTTTTCCTCTGATCTGCGTGCCTACAGCTGCTCTGAGCACAAGAACCTCAGGAGTTCCTGCTGGCAGGGGAATTGTTTCTGGTGTGTTTGTGTGTGTGTGTGTGTGTGTGTGTGTGTGTGTGTGTGTGGCTATCCCTATATAAGCTGCCACTGAACACAATAAAGGGGGCATTCTGGCTTCAAGGATGACCTGTGTCTCTGTCTGTTTGTCTCTGTGTCTTTGTGTGTTTCAATCTCCAGCTTTTTGCCCGGCTCGCAAATGGTATGGCGGCACATAGAGCGCAGACGGGCGTTGTGGGCCACAACTAAGTAAATGCCATGAGAAATAGTGACTACGTAGGCCAATTCCATGCACCCTTTTGGTGGTATCTCTCTTTCCTTACTCTCTTTATTATAAATTCTAGAAGCATTGGATGTTCTGGTAATATAATGCTTCAAAATTAAAACAAAATTTAGACATACTATCGCAACTTACTGAAGATAGAGAGAGTAGCTTAATAACACCAACTTTTGTAACAGCAATGTTGGAACAATACAATATGTCGAATACCTTTCTTTCCTATTTATAAGATTCTGGCCATCCAGATCTTTAAACTTCACCAGTTTATGTGATATAGTCTTCTGTGTCTTATGAAAGCCACATGTGCTAGTGGTACTCACTTAAGATTAATCTTAAGTGGGAAAAGCACAACATCTGATATACAGTAAATATTCTGTAAATTCTATGAATTAATTGTGGCTATTCCATATTTATTTTTACTGAAACGTGTTTCCATTTTCCGTTATTATTTCTAACTGTAGAACTTACTTTCTTTTACAAAGCAACACATTAAAAAAAAAAACCTCTTTGTATATCTTTGTCCTATGTAGTACTCAATGTATTGCTATACACATAGCAGTGCTTAATAAGTGTTTTTTAAAAAGCTGCAGTATTGCTATGACCCGATGTATGTTTATTAAATTCAAATTAGTTCTTATTATATTAGCAAGACAAAGGGCAATAATACAATGTGGGAAGCTCACACACATTTTTCATAGCATGATAATATATTATAGTACTAAAGGAAGAATTGCTTAAAGACAGACCTTCATTGTGCAGTGGAATACATTGTCTAGAGTCCTTGAACAATGCCTACCTATTCTAATTTCTTGGTCAAGTTTTGGCATTAATCTGACTTGGGAATATTTGTTATATTTCCCCCTGAATTTTTGTGTATTTTGTCTTGTCTCCTTCTTTTACCAACCACTGGGAGTGAACAATTTCTATATGTATTGTTGGTTTTATTTATTCAACATTTAACTTACACATTCTGTTGTTTGGTTGAAATTCAAATGTTAATGCTCTTATGATGGGTTTTACACAATTTAAGACATTTTTTTCTTAACGATTCTTTTAAGTGTGTTTTTGCAAGACACAAATATTTAAAATAGTCTTATGCAGAGCGTTATGGCAGAAACAAGTGTATTTTAATCAAAGGGTGAAAACGACTTCTCTTTTTATTTGTGGAAGGACTTAACTCAAGTGTATACCCCTGCTTCTGCTTACTAGACCATGAGCATCGCTAACAAATGCCATCTCGATCTCCTCCAAATGAGAACTCACCTTGACTTTGCATCCTCCAAACCCTCCAGTCCACTGGAAAGCATCACTAACATTATCTGCAAGAGTACCTTCCTCTTTCTCCTTCTGTTCTCTTTAACCCACTTCAGCTTGACTTCCAGACACACCACTCCACAGAGATGGCCATCATTAATTCCCAGAGACCCCGGCATCACCGGACACGGTGCCATTTATCTTGTCATCTTACTTCACTCCTCAGCAAGATTCAGAAATGAATCTTTTCTCTAGAAGTGTGCTCTCTTCCCAGTTCTATGGAGGACCCTCTTAGCTTATGAGCTATTCTCTCTAGTATCCTTTTCTGAACCTGTCTTTTCCTCCATCCTTGAGATGTTGGCATTCCTTAGGGCTCCATCCTGGGATTTGCTTTGCTCTTTCCTCTCTCTCTTATTTTATTTTTTTAGCCAATTTCATTTTACTCAGTTACTTCAGATATATGCCAGCAATTTAAATTTACATTTCTAGTCCAAACACTTATTTTTAAACTTGCTAAGCTATCTATTTGTCTGTAGCACTGTATAAAAAGAGACACCACAGCACAAAATTCTTTAAATTAGACCACTTAATTTTCCTCCCTAAAACTGATATTTTCCTAAAGTAGTCCTTCCCAGCCCTCAATAATAAGTGATGTCACCATTCACATTTATTAAGGTAGAAAATTAAGAACTATCTTTTATGCTTTCTTTATCATGCAAACTGTCAGTAAATCCTCTTAATGCCCACCTTGGACCCATGAACCCTTCACTACCATCTCCCTAGGACAACTTATTACCATATTTTATTGCCAATTAAATCATATTTTAACAATCTCCTGATTCTGAAAGTCTATAACACATATGACTGCAGATGTATCTATGTGCATATCTACTTCAGTATCTATGCCTATAAATGTTGGCATACATACATACACAGATAATAACCATATGTATTTAAAAGCCCTCCAAATGTTTTAATCAAGGGAATATATATTTATACATGCACATGCAAACATACACACATATACATATAAATACACTAATATATATATTCCCCTGACTGCAGATATAACTATGTGCATATCTACTTCAATATCTATGCATATAAATGTGGATATATATATGTATATATATTCCCCTGTTTTAAACATTTAAACAGTCAGATGGCTTTTCAAGACCCTTCAAAGAAAAGCAGACTCTATGTTCTTCAGGCACTCACAATCTATCCTCATTCTCAGCTCCTTCTCATTTCATGCACTTGTCTCTGCTCATCAAGCTTCCATCCAACTGTTCTCTTAATTCCTAGAATCTCTGCGGTCTTTCTTGTTGTGGGAACTTTGAATTCCACACTATTTGAAATTTCCACATTTCAGCTTTTGGTGTGGTGCATCGTATCTCATTCTTTAATGTCATTCTTATCGAAAGGTTCCCCTTTTAGCTGCTTTCCTGTGTGTCAGGTAAGTGAAGACTCATCACAGAGGGCAGAGATCTTGTCTAATCCTTTTATGTATCATCAACAACAACAATGTGTTTACCACATAAATATGTATACTAGATAAACATGTATTTGCATGATTAATATTATTTTTATATTGAAAGTAAACGTTGTGTTGGGTTGAATGGCAGAAAGATCTGGGTCAAATCTGAGCCTATATTTAATTCATTTCTTTAGTCATGATACTTAAAATTCAGGCATTTTCTGTTTGGAAAATGTCATGTACAAAATGATGTTATTGAACCTCATGGCTCAGTGTCTTCTTTTTATGAGATCAGACCAAATAATTAACTAACAAACTATATTCAAATCCTAACTTTAATGAGACAGACCTTGATAATTAAATGTGCTTCTCTTCTTTAAATATCTGCATTATGACATTATTGAAATATATAGTAAATTAGGAGTATGAATCCAATTTAGAAAATAAGAAAATAATTTTGTATTTTATTTCAAATATTACACCTTGCTTCTAATTAACTATTGACCCTTGGTCACATGGAGATAAGATTTTCTGCCAATATTTTTCTATAATATAACTTTGTATTAGTGATGATAAGGAGCACTGTTTTATGTTTGAAGCCTCTTACTGGTCGGTTTTGTCTCTATTTGAACAGCCTGAAGGCTCCTGGACAGTGCAACAACACAATTGGAGTTACCAAATGGAAACTCTAGTTAAAATTTGAAAATGCAACATGGTTACTTATTAACTAAGTATGTAAGTAATCCACAATATTTATACCAATGCCTTTCTTTTGTTATCGGTGGAAATGTGTGTGCTGTCATTTTAAAAGTGGCAGTTCCCCACTTGTGAGAAACACAGGCTTAAAGAACTGGCTAGGATGAAACCTGAATATTCTTTTTTTGTTTTTGTTTTTCGAGACAGGGTTTTTCTGAGTAGCCCTGGCTACTCAGCAACTCACTCTGTGACCAGTCTGGCCTTGAACTCACAGAGATCAGCTTGTCTCTGCGAACCTAGACCAGTGGTGGCTACTCCCAATAGGCCCTGCTTGCTGTCCTCCATTTCATAACAGCCTCTCTGCTCCTCTGATATGACATCTACAGATGATAAACTGACTAGTAGATATCGTAAAGTAAATGAAAGTCAGCCTTCGTGTCTGCCCACTTCCTAGAAGGTCTCAAAAAGCCTCTGAATAAATCTTATATTTTTTATAAAATTTTAAAAAATTAAGGTATATGTGTTAGTCAACTTTCTGCTTCTGTTTTTTAAAAATGCCTGGGTAATCTTAATTGAAAAATATGGAACTTTTACTTTGCTCACAGTTTGTGAGGCTTTAGTCAGTTGGCCCCGCTGCCTTTGGGCCTGTGATAAGGCAGAATGTCTGAGCAGGCATGCAGGCCAGGGAAGCTGCTTACCTCATAACTGCTATGAAGCAAAGAGAGAGGAAAAGTTAAAACCTGGGACCCAGTATCCCCTCCAAGAGCATTCCTCCAGTGGCCTTGGCCTCCCTTGACCCTGCTGACTAAAGGATTTCCCCTCAGTACCACAGGCTGCAGAGCCAGCCCTTCACAGGGATCTTCCCAGTGTCTCGGCTGTAATCGCCCAAAGGCACCGTCTTTTCCCCGCTCAGACTTCTCTCCATCATAGTTCCCTCCTGTTGCTGACAGGAGAGTAGCTGAGGGTTGCTCTGGGCTTCAGGTAAGGAGAACTTTAGCTGAGAAGCTGCTTAGCTCTGTGTTAGTGTAATAGATGGTATAATTAATTTTTTGCTGTTAGTCATCTACTCTAGTCTATCTACTGTAGACGTGAGCCCCAGGAAAACCCTTCCCCAAGAACTGGCTCTCCCGGCTTCACAGCACAGAGCTGGAAGGTAACCTCCACACTGCAGAGGGGTGCATCTGCCAATGCCGGGGATGCACATCTGTGAGCAGAGAAGGAAAGACAAGGGTGAAACATCTGGCCTGAGAAGCTATTCTTTTAAAAAAATGCAAACCTCAGATATGTCTGATTTTATTAGCAGAAGATTTGAACTGTTTCAATGCCTAATGAAAATACAAAATTTTCCCCCATAAAGAACTTACTCAATAGCACAGAATAGAAGATTATAAATACATGCTAATGTTTTTGGCTTTTGAGATGGGAATCAAGCATCCAGAAGCATTAGGATGCCTGCATTTGTGAGCATAAGCCTGAAGCACTACAAACAATAATATCACATGTTAAAATTGCCTTTACCTTGATAATGTAAAATAAATATTGATCAATGATGATAAAGGAATGAATTGTACTTTTAGCTTCCCTACCAAAGTGATACTAGAAAATTACTCTCTGAGAAAGGAAGATAAGCAATATGCAGAAAAGACATGTAGAAAAAATTCTAGAGAAGAGTCTATATAAGCAACAAATTAATTTTTCTGGATTTTTTGCTTGTGTTGTCAGGTCTTGACCTTTGTAGTGTGTTGAGGTTTACTTACTATATTGAGGGTTTTTTTTAAAACTTGTGTTAAAAAGTCATTGAAATACCTAAGATTATATTCATTAATTTCTATTTTTTTAGGAAGAGATCCCTAAATTACATAAACTGCAGGACCCTAAAGCTGGGTTTATCTATCTGTGCTACCTACACAGAGATATACTTTAAAATCAGAGCAACTCAGGACCTAAATATGAGGAAGTAATAAAATGAGAATATTTTATGAGAACATGGGACGGTGATGAGCAAACAGACAACCTGATATGCCTGAGGCATGTGTATACTGACCATTTTAGCTGTTGATGCTCTCTTTCTTTGAAATAAAAAGATTGAAGGATGCTGTTCCAAAAATGGGAAATAGCTCTCTTCCCTCAATACTCATGGCAGTTTATTTTCTGTTAAATTGGGTATATATGAGAAAATGCAAAAACTGCTTTTGCATTTGCTTGCCAAACTCAAGATAAAAGTATATAATCCAGAATGATGTCCAGAAGCAGGGCAGCTCTTAGCCTGGAAGGCTGTCCGTGTGCCTTTGGCAATACAGGGTTTAATTACCCCCACTCTTTCCAGGGTGTTATGGAGACAAACAATCACCAACACACAGAGAGACACACACACACATATTCACACTCAGACACACACATACACACACGCCACAAGGATTTCTACAGATCTTTTCTTCCTTTTTTGTTATCATGCGTGATGTACATACCTGCTTTGAATGTGAATGTGTTCATGTGAAGGTGCAGGTGTGATTGTGTTTGTGTGTGTGTGTGTGTGTGTATGTGTGTGTGGTGTCTGGATGTGACTGTATCTGCTATAGAAAGACTAGGGCTCAATGTTACATCATGCTTCCTTTATTTTGAACTCTCATTGAACATGAATCTCACTGATTTATCTAGCCATTTACCCAGGGAGTCCCAGTAGTCTTTCATGCCCACCTGCCATCAGTGAGGTTAAAGAAAGGCGCCATTGTGCCCAGTTTCTACATAGATGCTGCTGATCAAACTTCAGTCCTCATGCTTGCAAGGCAAAGCTTTCCTGTTTCTCCAGGCCTAGTCATTGTTTCTGTTTGAGACAGTCTTACCTTATAGCCCAGGTTACCCTCAAGAGTGTAGCAATCCCATGTCTGCATCCTGAGTGTTGAGATTACATCATGAGCCATCATTTAGAGCTCTCTCCAATTTTTCCAAACTCCAAGTCATAGCTAGCTTCACTTCTAGAAACACCCTGGTCACAGTACAGTGAAGCCACAGTTCTGAAAAATTAGGATTCCCAATTCACCTATTAAAATGCAAATGCTTTGGGCTGTGCCAAGACCTCTTGTCCTTATCTTAAAGGGGTTTCTTTAAGAGGAGGCTGTTACCATGTTATTGGTTCTGTAAGTAAGCATAAAAGATCCACAGCTCACACCACATTTGGCCAATTGGTGACTGCAAAATGGGAATTTCTGTCTGGAGCCACACCTGGCAATGACCTCTGGCTCCTGCCTTATCTCTTTAAGCCTGCAGAGAGATGTAGGAACTGTTTCTGTAGAGTAAGGATAGTACTCCTAAGTGTTTCCAGAGTCTAATGATATAGCCAATATTAGCTCAGAGTGCTAGTATTATGGCTAAAAAACATCAGGTGCTGGAAACTATTGAATAGAGACTATTCCCTATTCAAATTTTGTTTCGGGGGAAACTTTCACCTAATTCTCTCTTCTCTAACAGCAAAATCTCCATCCAAAACACCCATCATATCAGTAGCAGAAACTGTTAGTAGATGCAGTATTGGCCATGCTCTCTGCCAAGCACTTCACTGTATTAGCTCATTTAACACTTGCAAACACCCTTAAGGCACCACTACTACCTGTATTTTATAAGTGAGGCATCAGGAACATGAGGCAATTTGGTACTTGAGATAGCCACATAGCAAATAAAGGGTTTGAATTGAGAATCAAGCTTAAGAGTCTATTCACATCCCAGATTTCTAATATCTTTGAAATATGTACAGGTAATCATTTTTTAAAAGTAAACAACCTAACATAATATTTAGGTATTTTAGGAACCTTTATCCAACACTGCATTGCTTGTGCATCTTCCTCAGAAGATTTATAACACAGTTCTCCCTGACCAGTGTTTTGTGCATAGTCACTCCACATCTCCATCAACAGGAAGACAGGAAAGTTAGTCTGAATTCCTTTGGGTCACTTGGCTAAAAATGACATTCATAGACAAAGTTTGTGAACACAATTAAAATACCACCATGGCAACTATTGATAAATTCATGGCTATGAATTGATAAACCATGTCTTGGAGTGAGGAGGAAAGGAATGTGTAAACATGAAATGGATGAATTAGATTCATGATTTCCTGTCTGTAAGTGATGGGCTCTGGCAAATCTAAGAAGTTTTTAAGTAGGTTTGACAAATCCTCAGGTATTCAATCTCTCAATGTGTTGATTACATAGACACTTCTTTCTGTCTGGTTATGCATGTACACTCTCCTGCCAAATTGTCTGAGTTCTAACCCTAAGTATTTATTTGGCAAATGTAAGTCCTTCAACAAACTGCCTAACCTCTCTATGATGTAATTTCCTCATTACCAACCACATAGAATTGGTAGGAGGGACCAAACTGATAAGATGTGTTGCATACTTAGCCTTATCCTTGATCACGAGAGAGACTGTGATATTTATGAGATACATATACCATGAGGAGACAGGTATACTGTCTTTTCAGCAGTTCATATCCAATATTATATGGTCCTTGGTTTTATTAAACATATAGAGCAAGCTAGCACACTGGCCTTTCTGTTTCCTGATTTTTGGAAGGAAGCAGGCAGTGAATAGGCTAAGTTTGATGCTGCTCTTTCAGATATGCTATAAGACAATAAAGTTCTGGTTAAAAACTTCTCGCTCTGAATCTAGCTTCAAGGACACCTTGCAGAACAAAAATCCCATCGTTTATGCATGGCCATTAGAGTTTTATGTCTCTGCTTCACAAAGTGAAATATAGATTAAGTCATCTGGGAACTGGTAACAGGTTTAAATCTGGGCATGAGGTGCTATTATGTATTAATCACATATGTTCTCAAATTCAAAATCTTGCAGTAAGAAGTGAGATTCTATATACTGTACTGATTTTGTCAAGCACACTTTCATCCCTTTTTTGACTCTACCATCTAACTATTAAAAACCTTCAAGGCATAGAAGTTCTCCTTAGATTATTTGGTATCCTGAGCTTATTGATCCCTTTCAGAACAATATTTTCAAATGCTTACTCTCAATAATAATAACTACAAATGAAACCAATTAATTTAGAATATAATTTCCATGTATTAAAAATTTTCCTGTGCCTCAAAACATATGTTCTTAATGAAGATACTAAATACAAGAAATGAGCAACTACACCATCCAGACATTGGATATAAAATAAATTTGGAGGATATTTTGCAAATAAGATTAAAATGTATTTTTATATTAGGCACAGTAAGTGAAGTTCTTGTTTAATCTTGGTGATTTTTTAATTTCTTCTGAGCTTTTTTTTTTCATTTGCTCATTTTAGAAATATCGTCTGGGAATGTGTATGGTCTATTTTTTCTGATGCTTATATTGCTAGTTGCTTACTTTCCTAGGGTCAAAAAATACTATAATTTGTTCTTAAGTTTTAGTGAACTTCTTTGGTTGCCCCTAATGTTTTTCTGTTGTTTGTTGCTGTATCTAAAGCACCTTTTCCCTCTCACTGTTGGGCACTTAAGTGTAAACTTCAGATGGTGAAGCAAGTGAAAGTGATCTCACTAACAAACCACTCCTCTTTAGACGAGGCAAGCACCTCACTCTCAAGGAGCTCACTTCTGCTCCCACGTGAGTTGGAGCTGTTTGAACAGCTTCAGGGAAAGCCCTTGTAGAAACTGTTTGAGTCACAGTAAAGTAAGAGCAGTTTTATTGCAGGACCCCCATCCTAGGAGAGAGGAACCCCCCCAATCCCTCAATAAATTCTCATCAATGTGTGAAGTACAATCTGTCTCTCTCAAGGTCTATAAATTTAAACATTACCCTCCCAGTACCTCAAGCCAAAACCTTCCTCCATACCTCCTTGGTTTCTCTCCAGATAAAACTTACTTCTTGTTCTTACTCTTTTCTCATGACTCCAGAGAGGACTAGGATTGCTCAAAGTTCAGTGCCATGAGACACTAGTTATTGAGGAAAGTATCTTATATAGGTTTCCTATTGCCTTAACCCAGCCCAAATAAATATTTCTATTATAATTAATTAGCAAATAATATTAATAAATGGAAGGTTATATGTTTATTAAACATTTCTCAAATGCTAGAAGCTGTGCAATGTGTTTTACATACAAGATTTCTTACTAGATCTTATAATGATGTCATTGTCTAGATATCACTCTTCCTAGTTTATAAGTAGAACCCAACTATTTAGTTATTGGAAGTATTTGAGTTCTGCTCTGTAATTAACAACAAACCCAAAGCATTTCAGCCGTTGTTCTCAATGATCTGGAGGGTTCTTAAATGGAGCACCATAGTGGCTGAGACGTTGATTTTGGAGTTATATTTTTACATGCTTAAGCCCCCAAAATTTCCATTTAATAGATGGCATGATAATACAGATTCCATAACCTTTCTAGTTTCCTACCAATAAAATATAGACTGTAATAAAATCTAATTTATTTAGATAGTACTATCTAACTCATAAGATTTTTTTTTGTGAATAGCATCAGTTATATTTACACAGTGCCTGGCACCTATCAAGGGATTCAATTAGTACTTACTTTATTCTGCAGTCCCCTATACCCCATGCTTCTAAGATGCAAACCAAATACTTGTGCATTGAATGGCACCTTAAGGAGCCTGTGGCTCTGCTGAGACCCACGGTCCTCAGCCACCAGATTCTAGGTGTGCAGCTGAAGGTGCAATGGGAGCAAATGGGTGACTTTAAAATTGCCCAATTTGGCACAACACTGTTATTATCTCTGGAAAAAGCCAAGCCCAGGCGAAGCTGATGAGTGAACCAGATATGGTGCAGAAAACATTTCCTTCTCCTTTTTGGTTTCAAGCCTATTTTTAAAACCATACAGCTCCCCGGCACAGTTAGCACCTGAAGGCACAAAAGCAATGGCTACTGGCACTGAAGGATCTGCCCAGCTGTGGTTAACAGGGCTGTTTTTCTGTAAGTATGAATTTACATTAATTCCCACCCCAAGGGGCCAAAATGCATCTAGAGAGCATCAGAGTTGGGAACGTTTGGTTTGGTTTGGTTTTGGTGACTTTGCAGCACATATGCAAACCATGGGGGCATTTCTGGGCACTGTGTAGTAGAGAGGAGCAAAGGTAACTGGGCTGAGCATCACCTCACTGGGAAACCAGGCTAATGCTTGGGTCTTTTCAGTCCTCTGCATATATTATAATACAGATAACAATGGAGGAGGATAGAGGAAAGAATGCCCTTCCTTCTCCCCACTGATCATTAAAACTTTGTGAATGTGAGTCTCATTCCCACACCCATCCCAGTCTTCTTGCATCCTGAAAAATTGGAGGTAGATGCTAACTTACCCTTTATTAATTTTGCAGCTCTGGCCATCACACTAACGGGTGAGTTCCTTGTCCTTGTTCCCTTGGTGTATCTGGACATTGCTCTCTTCTGCTGTTTGTCTGTATCCATCGTGTTTTCTTATAGCTCTAAATTTTCTTCTTCCCAGAAAGTCTGCTTTCCAGATCTCCCTCTTCCCTGTCATTTATTCCTTGCCCCAGAGTTTCCCATATACCATTTTCCCCTCTCAAGCCACCTCCTCTTCTGCTTAAGTCAAGAGTCATGTCTGTTCTGACATTAGTCTCTCTTCTAGGCCTTTCACATGCACTCATCCAACTTTCATATTACTATCATTATTGATTTTTATAATTGAGAATCCTGTAGCTCAGATTACAACATCACTTACTGGGGCTTGCACAACCGATAAAAACTGGGTGCTATCGTAAGTCCCTCAGGTCTGATTATAATGTTCCTTGACTATATCACCCTTTGTCATCACCACGAGAAGTTTTTTTAGCTTCTGTTTAAATTTTTGCCACATCTCCTTGCTCCTGGAAGCCATCCAAGTTGACACCCTCTTGGTGCTTTTCATGAGCCTTGAAAATTACAAACACTTCTCACTGTATATATTCACAATTAAATAGATTAAAATTTAGAACTCATCTTTTACAAGCCTATTTTATATTTTAATTTTAATTAATGCAATTTACTTACCTTGTGTACTAAAGTATACCAATACTTGGTATAGACTGAAATGATTGACAGCTGCTCCTGATATGTTTTAATGAAACTGAGGCTTTAATATTTATTATCCTTTATTTTTACATTCTGTCATTCAATAATTATTTAGTAAACACTAACTATATATCAACCATTATGATAAGCAATGATTGGGAGAGGCAAGCATAATCTCTACCTAAAAAGCCTGCAATTTACATTTATGAATACCGATTTTGAAGTTCAGAGAATTAGAGTAGGTTATGACATCAAATAATAAAATACTTCACTTGTTTCCAAACTTCTGTGTTTGAACCCTTACTTATGCCTGGACTGGCTGCTTTCTGAGACCACATCACTGTTTACTTCATCCTTTATCGCCTTTCCTAGATGACACCAAGACTAAGCCTTGTTACCAATAAGATAGACCATTGCTTGACTGTTGACATGTTTATACTTTTGAGACTGACTAATTTTCAACAACTTCAAATTTCTTTATCTTCATAATTTTACTTTCTTTAAGCCACTCAGAAATCTGTTGTGTCCTTGACCCCACCATGGATTAGAATATTTACAGGAGATAACGTGACTCTTACATGCAATGCAAACAGTTCCCTTCAAGACAACAATACTAAATGGTTCCACAATGGTACCATTTCTAAAGTTACAACTTCACATTGGGACATCGTGAGTGCCACCATTCAAGACAGTGGAAAATACATATGCCAGAACCAAGGACTTTACAAGAGTAAACCCGTGTACTTGGAAGTGACGAGAGGTATGTTCTAGAAATATGAGAATACTGTCTGTCTTTCACGTGAAGAAGGAGCCACAAGAACTGTCTGCAGCCTTCCTAACCCTGCAGCCCTTTAATATAGTTCCTCGTGTTGTTGTAAATTCTAGCCATAAAATGTTGCTACTGTTATGAATAATAATATAGGTATCTGTGTTTCCAATGGTCTTGGGCAGTCATTGTGAAAGGGTCATCTGACCCCCAGAGGGGTCATGACCCACAGGTTAAGAACCACTGCACTAGAAGCTGGTAGGAATGTAGGTTATTCCAAGAGATTTGAAGCTTCTCCCTCAAGACATCTCGGTGACTTTTCTTCTGCACCACTCCTTACATCCTCTCTTTTAATGGTCTATTCAGTCATCAATATTATTCCTCTGATCTGATTTTTTTCTATGTTACCTAGATGTAGACATGTATTCTGTGATCAAATGGTGTGATAGGCATATGAACACTGCAAAAAGCTGTGTATATATACTTGGATCATAATATTTGAGTAACAATTTGCTCTGAACAATCTGAGGGTCATGAAAGATATCTCTACATGTTCCTCATGTCCTTTACTGTTACTAAAAATAATTCTATTGTTTATTTTGATACAATGAATATTGTTTATTTATTACTTTAACTGCCAAAATTTAATACAACATATCTAGCTATCAGTACATGTTTAATGAGAAAACTGTCTTTCAAATGCAAAAGTTACACATTACGTTTTTCTTGAGTAGAAAAATGTTTTAACATCTGTAAACCCATTCTAAATACAAACTAAACCATGCAGAATAGTCATTTACTTCCTGGTACTAGACTTTAGAGAAGTCCTCAAAGCATTTTTCTTAAATACAATGTGCTTGCACAAATTAGATATGTTCTCACCCAAAACTCTCCATTTATGAATGTTTTACAATTCTTAAAAATGATTGTAGCCATAGAATACAGTTCTTTGAACTTGCTGAGTCATTATAGACAAATAATCACTGACTATCTACAAACTCCTAAACACTGACACAGTCCTATATCTTCATACTCAGATCTATATAGGGAAGAAGATGGTAAATAAAAACTAAACAAATAGTTAAGATTTATATTTGTCTTTTAAGGAAGTATTTAGGCCAACTATAATTAACAACAGAACTGAAAAGCCTCTGTGAAGAAAGAGTGGACCAAAAATAATTCTCATAAGTTCAAATATTTTTGGAGGAGTATTCTGTGTGCTCCCTCTTAACTAGATCCATCTAGAAGAATCTGAAGGGAATTCTGGTCTTTGGGATTTCCACAGTGGGCTCAGCAGTAGATTGTAAGACATTTTATGGCTTCTGACTGACTTTTCTGAGGGAAAGGGGATTCATTGGCATAGATTTCAAGTTATAAACACTATTTTGTCTTTATTCTTTAGTTGATAATATGAAACAAGAAATGGGTTAATTGATCCCTCCCATCTCTCTGTGGCTCTATCTGCTCCTCTCTCCCTGCCTTCCCCCCTCAGGACACTTATCCATTGTTAAGTAAATAACAGTAATGTATGACTGCTCTTCAGATTGGCTGCTCCTTCAGACCTCTGCTGAGATGGTAATAGACAATGAGTCCTTTGACATCCGATGCCATGGCTGGAGGAACGGGACTGTCCAGAAGGTGATCTACTATAGGAATGACCATGCTTTCAAGTACAGTTATGAGAACCCCAAAATCACCATTAGAAATGCCAACCTTAACGACAGTGGCACCTATCACTGCACGGGCTATCTTAAGCGGCTGAACTACACATCCGAGAAATTCAAAATCACCGTAATAAGATGTAAGTTGATAAAGAACAAGATAATACATAGTAGAGAAAGAGAAAGTGGACGTACAAGCCCAGTGTTTAAAGTTAGTACGTCTGTAATTGTCTGAAACGGCCAATAGAGATCCAGGACCTATCTTCACAGCAGAGGCCTCATTTGCTAAGTGTTGATGGTAACACTATGCCCAAAATAATGAGATAGTTTTGTCAAATGGATTTAAAAACTGTAAAGGACTGTCCAGACATAAAATAATATAATTAGCATTTAAAAATTATCAATTGCTTCTACGAAGAGTGTTTGTATGTATCAAATTGGAAGTGGTTTGGGAAGTTTAAGTCAGCAAGCGTACAAAAAGTTTGGCGAGTCCGTTTTGGCTGAGGATGGTGTGGAAGGAAATCAACCCTGCTGCAAGCTGTGTGTGCAGGTCCTGCAGGAGGCGAGTGAACCCGCTGAGGCCAGGCAGGTGGGGCCTCTATGGCTCATAAGAAACGCCATTCTTCCAAAACGTCATGCAAGAGGGAAACTTTGAAATGCTTACCTTTGAAGGAGGAAAAATTTTGCTTTATCTTGGCATGCGCATAGCTATCTATAAAAAAAAAAAAAGCAAGTTGGCCAAACTTAGAATTGTGCTCTGATGTTTAATTATCCTTGGCTCCATGCTGATTTCTTTTGTACTTCCAAATCATCAGCTCATGGCATCATGTTTTCATGACTTTCAGTGACTAGAACAGATAGACGGGGGTTACTGGGAAACATTTATTCCATCAGACTAAGGGTGGAAAATCATGTTTGTGTCCCTCTTAAGGAAGCTGGATCTCGGACCCCCCCTTTCAGTTTCTAATCTGAATTGTGTAATTGTTGTATCTATGTTCCATTCTAGTTTACAAAAACAAGCATCATTGGCTACAGTTTATTATCCAGTTGCTGGTGGTGATTCTGTTTGCTGTGGACACGGGGTTATTGTTTTCAACTCAGGAACAGTTCAAACTAGCCTTGAAGATTCAGAAGGCAAGAAAACGCAACAAACCTTAAAGCTTAATGCCTAACCTAGGCACATAAAGGAACTGATGTCATTGCTGGCATTCTTAACAGCGATTTTCCATAGCTTCTCAACTGTCAAAGGTCATTCGCAGTATCCATGGAAAAGTCTGTGCCCCAGGATTTGCATAAATGCTTCATTAAACTGTCTGCAGCTGGTTCAGTGACATGTAATAGCAAATGTTCAATAAACACCGGTTTAATAATTTAAAGAATGAGTTGATTCCCTTATTTGTATTTGTAAAAGGGAAGCACAGTTTGAATAAAGCAAGTGTGGAGTCGTGTGGCGTGGTAACCTTAGAGATTCTGAACCTCTTCAATTGTTTGCTTACTTCTAGAAGAAAGACCCATGAGGGCACAAATTTATAATAACCTTTCCTGGTCATTGTAAGAAGGAGGTAGCTAGAAGACATGGTAGGACACTGGTGAGGTTGGCAATGTTTCATACTCTGCTTTCCACTGCTAAGAGATTTTTTTTTCTTGATAAAAATTGAGATGACCCCAAAGCGTGGGAAGTTCACACCAGGATTCATATGTAATCAATTTAGCCTTGTCGGGTAAACCAATCTTATAGTTGCAACTTGTATCATATCCCCATAGAGGAGCAAGGCAATGGCTTTTGAGAAATTCAATAAATGATAATCATGGCTTATTGTCCAGGACAGAGGTTCTCAACCTGTGGATCATGACCTCTTTGGGTCAATTTGTAGCAATGAAAATATATCCTGCATATCAGATACTTGCACTATGATCTACAACATAGCAAAATTACAGTTATTAAAAAGCAATGAAAATAATTTTATGGTTGGGGTCATTGCAACAGGAGGAAGTGTATTAAAGGGTTGCAGCATTAGGAAGGCTGAGAATCACTGGTGTAGTTCTCCTAATAAGTTCTTGGGTAAAGGGAATAGGTTTGTGTTTATCTCTTTCATTTTGTTACCAAACCATTTAGTGAAGTCCTGGGTCTGTCTCAGAGTGTGAACTGGGTTAAGTTTCTTCCCTGCAGAGATATCCATTATTAGTCACACAGTATAAGACATGGATCAAACTCTTTATTCTTTTACTTTCTAGGTTTATGACTTGAGAAAACCTGCTTGTATATTTATGAGTCAGGCTTTTCATTTCAATAAGAATGAGGATAGGCAACATGTCTAACTGAGTTCCTGCCTATGCTCATGCAGAAAATGAGTTCAGGCTTAAGAAAAACTCTAAGTGACAGGGTCCATGCTGTCAGTGCTGGACTGGCACTTATGACATCCCATGAGAGCAGAGGGTGTTGACTTTGCCCAGACTCTACACCTACTGACATTGTGGGAAACAGTATGAGGGCAATTTGTAAACCCTGCCTAAACCTGAAATTTTCATTTTATCAAGAAATGCTAGTGGGATATAAATAGTAATTACTTCATCTTTCTTTTTTTTAAGAAAAAGATGGGAATATGTATATAGTACGTGAACCCCTTTTTCTTCTTCCTCTCCAACATTTTCCTCATTTAATATGGTAAGGAATGACTCCATCCCTGGCACGTGGGTTCATATAAATAGGTGTGGTGAATGTGGAAGTGATTTCTTCTGAGACGCAGGCAGGGAAAAGTCCCCACTGGAAACTCCTGGGTGATTTTATGGGAAACTTTCTCTGCTTCCTGCCCAAGGCTTATTTCAGGATAAACCTTTAGACCACTGTTGCCAATATACACACAATCAAGACACATTGTTCCACAGTTTCCTATAGTGTCAGTGTCTCCGGTGCTGAGCTAGACAGGAAGTTCCTCCTTTATCTCATACTTGGTTGCAATGCCAAATACTGAGTTAGGAACTGAGAGGTGCTTGATGTGGGCGGAAATTCCAGGCTTGATCAGCTCGAGAGACTTCTGAGGAGTTTCTAGAATCCTGACTATCGCTGTTAACTTTTGCTTTCCTATATCCCCAGTTAAGCTTGGGATGGCCATGGGTGGAGCAGAGATGGAAGTCCACGCTGCTTCTCACTGGGTGCTGGACTGGGCCAGGCCGCTGGCAAGCCTTTGAGATTCTGTTTTTTCCTGTATGGGAAGGGACTGGACAAGGTGGTCTTAGAGTCTCCCTATTCTCAGACACTGCCACTCATTTACATGTAGTGACTGTCTAGGCTCAGGGGTTCAGCAGTCATTTCCGGCTCAGTGCCAGGGTGGATTTCCTTTCATGCCCCATCACTGGGCACCTGGATCTGTCACCACTTTGGTGTGCTGATTCTCATATATAAATTCCCAGCTAATTTCAGATCTGTGCCTGCCATTTCTATTTTATTTCTTTTGCCTTCATGGCCATTTGCATTCTATTACAGAAGTAACTTAGAAAATTACATTACTATTCTAATAGTTAGTGTTCCCCAGATTATACCCTTTCTTAAAGTGTCTTTTTTAAAAATATATGTAAAATATTTTGATCTATGTCAAAGAGTGAGTATGTTATACAGGTTAGTTGAGAAATATCCTTTCTCGATCTACCTGTTTGTCCTCCTTGGTCACTTCTGACCTGTACTAAATTGTCCAGGACAGAGCATAAAGCAACATGGTTTCTCCCTCAAAACAGATAATCACACATCCTTATGAGTTTCTGCTACTTTAGGGGATGGGAAAACAACTGAACATCTCCGGGCTTGTGACCTTGAAAGATAAATTCCTGGAATACCTCCAGAATAAAGATTTGGCAAAAGATGTATCAGGAAAGACTGTTTAGGAAGCAAGTTCTTAGAAGAAAGGTGAATGCCTCCTCATCCAACGGAAATGAAGCACAGAGGGGCACCTCCCTAAACCCAGAGATGCAGCTTCCTGCTGTGGCAGGCACAAGCCCCCAAGGCAGCCTAGGTCTACGGATGACTTTAAAGTTTGTCTCCTGCCCTAAATCACTTGCCCAGGTCTGGACTGTTTCTTAGCAAGTCCTAGTTCCCATATGGTGCTTCAGTTGTTACAGTATTTCCTATTAAAGCCATAGTCGACTGATGCTCTCAGAATCGCTATCAAGGTCATCTGCATATACCATTTGTAACATCCATATTCTTCCATTTTCAAACTGAAAAGGCATAGGTGTACGGTCAGTCTTGTTGATGCTCAGTACAGCACAGACGGTGGGCAAAAACCTCTCTGCAACGCTGTGGGGTCGGGTGAAAAGGATCTGAAATTACAGAAATTTCAGAAGCAAAAATTCTTAACAAAATTTCAAAATGGTTGTGTCTTGGTAGATGTAACTCAGCACTTGTAACAAAAACATATTTTAAAACTGAAAGAACAGAGCTCATCCGCCTGCACTAGAATATGTTAAGGCCGAAAATTGGTTTTTCCACACATGCCAGCTGTTCTAGAAATGGAATTCTAAAATACAGCTGCAGATTGGTGACCCCAGGAGACAAACTCCAGGGCAGAGGCTTGAATGTAGCACCCCCACCTCTGCTGGGGCAAAAGAAGCAGGGGTGAAAGACAAAAGCTGAAGTGTAAAACGGTCACAGCAGAAGCTCTAAACCACCCCACAGATGGCAGCTCTGGACCCGAGATAGCTCTTCATAATCATCATAGAGAGAAGACACTATGGAACAGGCAAACCACTAGAAGCAGCCCATCCCCCAAACATGATAAAAAAAAAAAAAACAGAGATACAGATCCTTAGCAAGGACACTTCTTAAAGGGGACTCACTGAGAGCCTCACTCCAGGATTCTAGGTTACCCAGAGAGTTCATGTGTAAATCCTAAGGTGTATTCTCTGGGGATGACATCAGCCTTTGACAAATTCATCTTTAGACATTTGATGCTGTTCCACTGCCCATCCCATCTTTACTTTATATTTTTACTTAAACAGAATTGCTAAGCCATTTTTTTTAAAATTGTCTTTTAATCAACTCTCCCAAAAGGAAGCACCCTCACCATTTCTGGAAATCTGGACATGTAGTAAAGACATAGCACTCCATGTTCATTCCCTGTGTAGACTTTATATTCTCATCTTTTCTTTTTCCAAAACGACACGTGCTATCCTACATCAAATCACAGATTGTTCACTTTCATGGGTGTGCTCCACAACTGCCAAACAGTGGATCTGATGTTCTTTTCACAGTGATGTCTACCCTTCCATACCCATTTTCTTTATTCTAGAATTGAAAGGGTAGTAGACAAAGCTCACCTTGTCAGTATGGTCTTATTCTGGATCTGAGTTTTATGAAGTGTGCATAATAGGATTGTGGATAGCTCACACCTGTACTTTCTATAGCTGGTGCTGGTTTACTTTCTTACCACTGTGCTGCCCTGCACTTCAAAGACATACTTTAAGTGTCTTGAAAAATCCTCCAAGTCATCACAAAGTATTAATGCAATATTCATGAAACAGAATATAAGATATAAGATATGTCTTTATGCTGACTGCACCAGCAGTACTCTTAGCAACAACACACGTGTCTTTCTACACCTGTTTCCATAATTGATATATATCAGATTTAGAAACTTGATGAATTTGTGTTTTAACAAAGTTGAATTGATACAGTCTTTTATGTCTACCAATGAGGATCTAGTCTGAGAAATAATTTGCAAGCAGTTTTGTCACTGTGACAATAACGCAGAGTATAACTACATACCACACAAAGTACCAGCTCAGGGTACACAACAAGCTTTTTGGTTTCTGCCTTTAAATATGAAGTCTATCATTGGCTTGAAGGTGATACATGTGGGATACATAACTGCAACTCACAATATTTTCATGGAGAGTGCAGCCATGTGCATATATGAACAGGTCTATACACAAAGCAGTTTGCCTCTGGCTTTGAACAAGGTCCAGGTTTCAAGGGGCTTGGCAGGGAAGTGAAAAGGTATTAGTCAACCATGACTCACATAGCTGGGCCAAAGCTTTCAGTTAAAAGCCTGTCAAGCCTCTGGATAGAAGTAACCCAGGTTTATAATTTTTCTTTCTACTTATACTAAATATATAAAAATCATCTCATTCCTCTAGAGCAGAGCACAGAGAATTCTGAGAGCACAGAAGGAAGCCTCTAGATCATTAGCCATTAGTACATTCTGGTCTTCTTGATACCATAAGGAAAGGCATTATTAAAAACAACTTAAAATAAGTGCGTATTCACAAACTGAAGGAAATTAAGTTCGCAAACGAGCCCGATTAAGATGTAAGTGGCTTTTGCCATATGGCTCTGCGTAGGGCGTCTTTGACCTCCTTATTCCGCAGACTGTAGACTAAAGGGTTCAGTAGGGGGGTGATAAGCGTGTAAGTCACTGAGATGAGTCTGTCCTGCCCGAGCAAGCTCTGGGACTTAGGCTTCAGGTAGATGATTGCAGTGCAGCCATAGTGGATGACGACCACTGTGAGGTGGGAGGCACAGGTGGCAAAAGCTTTCTTCCGACCTTCAGCTGAGGCAATCTTCAGGATGGTGGAGATGATCACAATGTAGGAGATGAAGACCACACCCATGGGTAGAATAAGGACACAGACACTGACAACCAAGTTGATAATCTCATTGATAGTGGTATCTGTGCAGGCCAGCTTCAGCAGAGGTCTCACATCACAGAAGAAGTGGGGAATAACAAAGCTATCACAGAAGGGCAGGCTAAACACAGATGTAACTTGGACAATAGCCATGCCTAGGCCAGTTCCCAGTGACCCAGCTGCCAAGTGGACACAAGACTTCCTACCCATGATGACCGAATACCTTAGGGGGTTGCAGATGGCCACATAACGGTCGTATCCCATGACCATGAGTAAGAAACAATTGTTGATTCCAAAAGTTAGATAAAAGAAGATCTGGACCACGCAGTCTTGGAAAGCAATTGTGTGGTAAGGATTGAGGAGGTCAGAAAGCATCCGTGGTATAATGGTCACGGTATAGCAGGTATCAGAGATGGACAATATGGCTAGGAAGAAGTACATGGGAGTGTGGAGATGATGATCCAGGTGAATAATAGTTATGATGATCACGTTGCCAGACAGAGTCAGAAAGTATAATGTTAGAAAAACAACAAAAAAAGCAAGTCTGTGCTGCCAACCAAAGCTGGAGAAACCTTCAAAGAGGAACTCTGCTACAAAGGTTGCATTTGACTTTAACATTGAGACTAGAGTATACTTCAGGGAGCAGGGGGAGAACAGAAAGCTGTGATGGGTCAAACATGAACCAGAGTCTCCTGGACCAAGGCCTTCAGCGAAGAATGTGTCTACCCTGGGCAAGGCTGGAAACCCCAGAGTCTCAAGGCTCGGCTACTGGAGAACAGCTCGTGCTTCCTCTCTGTGCTACCTTTCCTTTGGGACTGTAGAACTTTTCAACATGACCAGGAGATCGAGAGCACAGATGGAGACAAAAAAAAAAAAAAACAAGTAGATCAAAATTAAAAGAGAGTTATAGAAATAGTCTATCTTCAGTTTTTTGAGTCTTATGTTAGTCCCATTTTAACTTCTATGAAATTTCTACCACGGTTTTCAACAGTGATTATGCTTTGTTTGTATTCCATCAACAGTGCTCAATATTTTCTAACACTTATACATATTAAAAATATCTATTTATTATTATTCACAAATTTATAGTACTTATAATTTGTTTTATATACATCTTAATTTTTAGGATGTTGCATCTAATTGTATATTTTAATTTTATTTTTCAAAAAATTAGTGATGTTATATAACTTTTTGTATGCTTACTTAAATCACAAACTTAAAGTGTTAGCTTTACTTTCATATTTATTATAGTGCTATGCATAATAAATAATCTAGAGAAACAACCCAGGGGTCTATAGACAAAAAAATGACTAAAACATTATTATTTGAAATAGGTTGTTGTGGTGCACTTGGAAGGCAGAGACAGTTTGATCTCTGAGTTCAAGACTAGCTTGGTCTACAGAGGGAGTTCCAGGACAGCCAGGTCTGCACAGAGAAACCCTCTCTCAAAACAAAACGAAACAAAAACAAATGACATTTAGGTAATAGGGTAGAGTTCATTCTGAAAGCAAGGAATTCTGAAATTTGTAGCAATGAAGATTCATCTAAAGTATATCAATCAAGTGAAACAAGCAAGACAGAGCTGGACAATTTGTCTGAGTTAATCAATGTATTCAAAATAATATAGGGTAAATTAGCATTATCAGTAATTATCAGTAACCAGAGTAGAAAACCTGGAAAATTATTGAACAACTATAACTTTTCAGTATGCAATGTGAATTACTTCTTAATATTTTTCTGCCTAACATAATGACTATGTTAATAACATTGTGTTAATTTTTTTTTGTTTTTTCAAGACAGGGTTTCTCTGTGGTTTTGGAGCCTGTCCTGGAACTAGCTCTTGTAGACCAGGCTGGTCTTGAACTCACAGAGATCCGCCTGCCTCTGCCTCCCAAGTGCTGGGATTAAAGGCATATGCTACCACCGCCCAGCTTGTGTTAAAATTTTAAATGTTTTGAGAGGGCATAACACCCAATAAAGCATTGAAACCCCCTAGGAATGTTTGAAGTCCATGTCTATTGCATAATTGTGGTATCCACACATAACTGCTGTATTTGTTCAATATTCATAGTTTAGTGCATATCAATTATGCTTCAGGATAATTGCCTTAAGAAATAAAAAAAAATGGTTCCGGCAAGATGACCCAGTGATGAAATTCCAGGCCTGAAGCTTGGTCCCGGTACCCACATGGTAAAACTCCCAGAAGTTGTTTTTTGATATCTACACGCACGCCATCATGTGCATGTGCGCATCGCACATGTACACATATGCATGCACGTGTGCACAAACACAAATAAAAAATGAAATATAACTATTTCTAAATAAACTACTTTACCTCGAGAGAACTGGATCTAGGTCAAAAGCAAGTATGATACTTGACGTGAAAAGCTATATCTGGGAGAAAAAAGACCAGCAATTTAGTAAAAGATAAAGATTAAAAATAAAAAATGTGTGAAACTAATATTCTTTCTACATTTCACCTAATATTTTTAGAAGGAGTTCTCTACCTCAGAACCCTGGTCTAGTCCTAGACATTGCCTCTCTAGTCCTGGCATCTATCTACCCATGTCATCCTCAAAGATCCTAAAAAGAAGTAAAGTCACCACCTAGTTTTCCTACAGTACCTTGTAATAGCTGTTCTCTAGCATCTGGAAAATGGCTTCAGAGTGTTTCAATACACGTATTCTGCCACTTCCTAGAATTCTATCCAAAGGAAAGAAAGGGGATAAAATGAACTGAGAATCTTTGACAAGGAGAGGATAGGCTTTCCTATGTGGAAGCAATGAGAAAATTCATTTAAACAAAGAAGGAAATGAAGTTCTATGATTTGCTTTATTTCTCCATATCCCACATTGTTGAAACAGGAGCGGTGGCAGGGCTGCGTCCCCGGCACCCGGCCGCCCGCATGGCTAGCTTATGCCCAGAAATAATTACACGGAAACTGTATTCTTTCAAACACTGCCTGGCCCGGATAGTTCCAGTTCCTTATGGCTAGCTCTTACATATTGTTCTAACCCATTTCTAATATTCTGTGTAGCCCACGAGCTGGCTTACCAGGGAGGATCTTAACCTGCGTCTGTCTGGAGCGGGAGAACCATGGCGACTCCTCACACAGCTTCTTTTTCCCAGCATTCTCCTCTGTCTACTCCGCCTACCTAATTTTCTATCCAATAAAATGGGCCAAGGCAGTTTCTTTATTAATAAGAAATCACTCCCACATCATTTCCCCTTTTTCTGTTTAAACAAAAAAGAAAGGCTTTAACTTTAACATAGTAAAATTACATATAACAAAACAGTTATCAAGTAAGAATTACAGTTACAATATTTATATCTATTTTATCTCTTATCATAACTAAGGAAAACTATAACTAACCATTCTTCAACTCCATCAAAGACTCCAGAAGGATATAATATTACCTATCAAACAAGAAATAAGAAAACTCTAGAAATGACAGAGACATCTCGCTGCCTGGACAGTCACCCAAAGTTCCTCTGTACCGTTGGGGCATCCATCTTCGGCCTACAGGCCCATAGTATCCAGCAGACATTCTCATCAAGCAAGAAATTCCAAAGACAGTTCAGTCACTTTTTGCTGTGTCCTGCAGAATGTCTCACAGACTCTTTCATGAAGCAGGAACCCCAAAAGGTCATCTCACCTTTAGGCAAGTTCAGCAGTCCTCTCTCTGCGGGTTCTCTGTGTCCAGTTTATGCAACAGTCCAGGCAAGAGCAGTTTCTTGCCCAAATGGCTATCAAACTCCATAAGGATTCTCTTCGATGCCCATCTTCCTCTTGAAATAGATTGGTGCTGCCAGGAGCAAATGTGTCTCATTGTCATGAAAAACCCTAAGTTATTAAAATATCTTAAATGCCATATTCTGCAGCCTTTGAAAGATATGAAGAATGCCTATCTAACTAAAATATCTCTCTATATATCTAGAAAATCTAACTAACATGACTACAAGCTTAAGTATTAGCGATGATTATCCATTAACAACCTATATTTCCTAATTATACATTACATTTTTAAATGAACTACACAATCACAATACCTTAATCAAGATCAAAAATACATATACATATAACAAAATTGACCATAAAATCCATACCAATGCAAATTATTCATATCTATATCATATCCCCCTTTAAATGTAAAAGAACATTTATAAACAATATTTGGGAACATGGGCGTAGTTTTTTCTCTACAAACTGCTTCCTGCTGAATAGGGGCGTCGTTAATTAGGTTGTTCATGATATAACCTGTATGCTAGTTTCATCTCAGTTGGCAATTGAGCGAAGCAATTTTTTGAGGGTATTCACAGCAACCTTTCAGGAGGGCGTGGTCTATCATACCAAATCGGAATAGATGCAATCCACAGGGTCTCATCCTCTGCAAAAACAAAAGAAGACCCTCTCCAAAGCATCATATCCTTAGACCCAAATTCTGAAATCATAATACCCTTATATCCATTTTGGTTTAGATTGGCAGCCCATGTAATGAAATGTCTCTCTGTACTTAGCTCCTTCACAGTCAAAAATTTTAAAGAAAACACAATGTACATAATCCAGACTCTCTGTGAATTTTCCATTTTTACGTGGCTTATATTTCTTTATTTCTTTTAATCTATAACTCTCTGTACTTCTGTACTCTGTCTCTTTAAAGACTTTACCCTTTTTCTTTTTAAGACATTAACTTTATTCTTTATATTCTTTTTCTTCTCTTTCCCAAGCCTACGTACATTTATCCAACAGTGTCTGAATCTGTTTTATTGTGAATCTGTAATTTCTTTACTATACAGGAGCATTTCTTAAAATGTTAAGCATTTCTTAAAAACTTAAGTTGCACCATTTACAGGTAATACGGTACTGCCTGTGTCCTGCCCAGTCTAAACCTTAACTGCACGGTTTTAAGGTAATTACGGTAGTTCCTGCCTGAGATCAGCACAGTTCAGCATGGAGCAGCCGCTCCTGCCTCAGAGTCATTTGGTGCCCCTGAACCATTCACAGTTTCAGGCACACAGCAAGTCCACATTGGAGCCGCACTCAGCAGTTTAACTCTGAGACTGAGTGTGCAGCACAGAAACTCTTTTCATCCAAGTTACAGCCAAATCTGACATGCAGAGCACTGCGCAGTCTGAAAATGCGTCTCTGTATAGCGGCAGGAATCCGCCATGCTCTTCCGCCTGCCTAAGCCTGATTCTGCCGTCTGCCCAGGTGCAGGCGGGAAGCGCTGAGCCATCGGCACAGTCTCAGAGCACTCTCCTCCGATCCCAAGCGGGAACACAAACATCCAGTCCCATAAAAGCCTTGAAATGCTTTAAAGCCAGAGTTCACGCTGGCAGCACAGCCCCAGGAAGCAGCGCTTTAAAATGACGCGGCTTTTTTTTTTTTTTTTTTTTTTTTTTGCTGTTGCTGAATCAGGAATCTCTCTACAGAACGCCACCAACAAAACAGCAAAAATCTGTGTTAAACTCTCTCTCCCTTATTTTTAAGCCTTCTCAGGTTTTTAAGTGGATTTAGCCATCACGTCTGGGCGCCATCTGTTGAAATAGGAGCGGCAGCGCGGCTGCGTCCCCGGCACCCGGCCGCCCGCATGGCTAGCTTATGCCCAGAAATAATTACACGGAAACTGTATTCTTTCAAACACTGCCTGGCCCGGATAGTTCCAGTTCCTTATGGCTAGCTCTTACATATTGTTCTAACCCATTTCTAATATTCTGTGTAGCCCACGAGCTGGCTTACCAGGGAGGATCTTAACCTGCGTCTGTCTGGAGCGGGAGAACCATGGCGACTCCTCACACAGCTTCTTTTTCCCAGCCTTCTCCTCTGTCTACTCCGCCTACCTAATTTTCTATCCAATAAAATGGGCCAAGGCAGTTTCTTTATTAATAAGAAATCACTCCCACATCACCCACATAATGTCAGGAATAAAAAGAAAGTGGATCATCTACCTGTTGTCTTCCCCAAGGTGAAGTCAGAACAGGAGGCTATAATAGGCAGAAATAGCCTCCCATTTTTACCAGGTTTAGCCTTTACTTCCATCCAGAAAGCTGAGGGTCCATTTAATTGCTTTTCTTCCCTTACGCACTGCCTTAACGGCATAGTTTTCTGAAACACCCCTGTCTTCCCTCTCTTTCCCACTTCCCACTTCTAGCACTCCACACCTGATGCCCATCACCCTGCCCTGTATGCAACTGTTTCTCCATCCACGTTGCACGTTCAGATGAGTTGATCATTGTCCACACTTCTACATGAATGCTGTAATCATGTTTTCATGGAAAACTACTCGTAGGACACTCCTGCATAAATATCTTCAATCACTTCAAAGTTTTAACCACAATGTTCAAAATTCCCTTGCAAACTGATTATAGTAATAGAACACAGGGCTGCGACGAATTAAACAGTTTAATGCAGATGAAGAATTTGATCTGGTACTTGACAAACAGGAAGCCCATAATAAATAGTCATTTTATTAGTAGTTATTTCTTTCTGTTTGACAACATAGCCAGTTGAAATTCAATCACACCTTTCTGTACTTGTAAACAATCCTTTGAATACTTCAAACCTCATTTTATAAATTTTCTAATTTCCCCATCTCATTCGCCTTTGAAATCTTTCTGGAGGTGCATTGAGCAGAATCACAAATAGCTATATGAACTGCCCCATCATGCTTAGTAAACACATTTTTTTTTTTTGTTTCTAACAGTCTGCTTATGATGCCCAAAATTTTACTTCATGGTGGCTGCTTATCCAACTATTGTAACTGGGAACAGTGGACAGTTTCATCAGGATCCTTGTCTGGTATGCAACTGATAATTCGGAGGAGACTCCTTTACAACAAGTTTCCATTATGCCAGCATACATTAAAATTCATGCTCATTACTCTTAGAACTTAATTTCATTTCAGTGAATGAAAGGCATTTTTCAGGCCTGCACTTTTATGCTCATGGCCTGGAATATTTTTTTTCTGCCTTCTCCAGTGTACTTATTAACATCCTAAAAGTTTCTCTCCTGTTACCATTATGTGATTGCCTCTTAAACAAAGAAGAGTAACTTAGAGACATTGACAAGAGTAGAGGTACTCATCTAGGCATTGGGCATGTAAGTAAGGAGGACAGGATGAGAAATGGTAGAGTAGGGAGTAGCAATTGGATGGAAAGCACAAGGTTCACGGAATGCTCTAGTTTAGAGGGCTTTTTATTGCCTTTCTTTTCTATCAGGAAGATGGCATAAAAGTTAGTACCAAGTCTTGTCTCTGGACAAATTCTGGATGAGTGTATTTGTTTATGCTATTTTAGAGAAGGGAATATATATATACTGATGCATTTTCTAAATGCTTCAACAATCCCCTTTGCATATTACTTTGCTGAAACCAAACTTTGCTTGGTTATCTTCAGGGAAACCATGTCTTTAACATACAATGTATTCAATGGTTCAAAGTATAAGACCAGTGATAGTGGAAGAGAAACACAACACAATCAAGATGGTCTTTGAGCTCACAAAACTTCTGTTCCTGAACTGCTTTGGACAACAGAATTAATGCAAAGCCCTTCAAGTATTTTATTCCCTTTTTACCATATTATACAATATATTCATTTGTATTCTAGACAGGCCCATATAGGCCATATGAGAGGCCATGATCACCTTCTTCTATAGACTGCCACTGGGATAGAGATGTGACAACTGATGGTTTCTTGTAAGTGTTCCCCCTCTTAACAGAAAATAAATTAAGACTCACCAGGTAGTTGGCTTCTTAGTTCTTCTAGAGAGCTGTGTTCAAGCCCAATTCCCATCCATAATTCTGAAATCTTTATCATCTATAATAATATATTATAGATTTTTTTTACTAAAAGATACAAAAATGTTCCTAAGATTTTTGTCAAGGCTCTTTTTAAAAATATCTAAAACCTACCAGTTACTCAACTTTAGGTTACTTAGAAAAAACAATTATATATTACCCAATACATAGAGTTTTGTTACAGTTACTGAGGTTTTAGAAACCCCTGGTTTGTTAGCAGCTGACAAACTTCCAAGAAACCACACCTGAAAGTAGCTACTTCAGAGGAGAGAAACAATACCAGTCATCCTGTGTATGAGACCAAAACTAAAGACTAGGTTTCTTCAGGGTTTCTAGTCCTACCCACAGTGAGCTTGTGTGTAGATCATAAAGCAGTAACTCTAAATGGGAGGAGGGTAATAAAGCTCAAAACTTCTGCTGCTATCCTGGGTATCTTTCTCCCAAATAACTCTTTTTACTCCCTAATGATTAATGGAAGAAAATGAGCTATGAACAGTATGGTGCCTTGAGACCTCACTACTGAAGTAGTTCATTATCTAACTCTGACATTCGCCCTTGGGAGAAGAGAGCCGGTTGAGTTATTAGAAGCTATCTCTCTGGTTAAAAGGTTAATTTTCCATCTTGGACTGGGTCAGCATCCTGTTGAGATCTAGGCTATGTTTTCTGTTCATTTCTCCAATGCCAACAGAAGGGATCTTATGGCCTGGTGAATTCTAAGAAGAGAGCAGAAGCAACTATCAAATAGAGTTTGAGCAAGAATCATTAGAGTCAGACATACACAGGAATGATCTCTGGTACTTTGACACTTGAAGCCACTTTAAGGTGTCTAGGTGGAAACATCAATCCTGTCCCAGAACCTGTTGTGTGAACTTTTAAACTTTTAGACTGGTATGTCTCATCTCTGCTTCAATCACCTCATACTCTACACTCATTCTGAAGCCTTAACTCAAGTTGGCCCCAAACCTGAGCCTCACTGGTTATCCTTGCTACCCTTCAACCATTTGATTTCCCATAGCCCAAATAGATATTAATCTACAATTTTAAAATAAACAAAATAAGGACTCATTTTCACATTTGTGAGGCTGTTTAGATTCCTCACATTCAACTTTGATCTCTTAGTATTCTTATAATTGGATTGTTTAAGCAATAATTACTAAGACTTTTCATTTGTTCTTATAAAGTGCTACATATAAAGCTATGCAGTATACATACACTCACTCATCATATCCCCCAAAAACCTTACTTAGAACATAATTATACCTGCTTTCCATGGCATGATCTTTTTTTTCTCTGGGGCATTGAGCTGATAATTAAGAAACCAGCATAAAAAATAACACCCATAAGACACCTGATCTCATAAGTTACGACATATATAACATATAATAAATATATATATATATATTACTTTAAAGTTTTTTCAATGATAATGGACTTGCCAGAGATAACAAACTAAGAAGTCAATTTGTAATACTGAACAGAGGATTGGAGGACTGATTCAGTTTCCATAGAATGGAATTTTATGCTTTTTGTTGAGCAAACAGCTGTTTAAGGAGATGAGTTTTCTCATCCAGACCTTCGTTTATTCATCTTTTAGTGATGACATCACAAAATAAAATGACTCTGGTTCTCTGCCAGATTTTGCGTCCCACTCTGAGTTCTTCACATTGTTTTACATCACCTCACACTAATGCAAGAAGTGTGTGTGTGTGTGTGTGTGTGTGTGTGTGTGTGTGTGTGTGTTTAAGAAACTGAGTTCAGTGAGAGAGCTAGGGTCATTGATTCTTTACCAGGGTTCTTTTCAGCCTTCCACTCTTTATTTCTTTATATAATCAATTCTACTGCATCCCTAAAGCAATGCTATCATCACTGAGTGATATAGAGATAATTACATTCTTTAAGAATCAAGCATTTAGAAAGAAGGGATTTAAATAAATGTATTCGCCTGACATTCAACTCTCTGTGGATTCTTTGAGCAACTGTCATTTAATGTTTGTAGTCTTTGGTCAAAAGAACCTAGAAACTGACAGAACATCTGCAGTCCCCATATGTGCTTATACATGGAAGAGTCAGTGGAAACCCTCACACAGATTGAAACTAGATCCAAGTTAACTTAGTCCCCAGTTAGATAAATAGGATCTTGTCCTTACTACCACCTGCCAGAGAGTACAGTAAATCTAGAGCTTCAATTTGTCTTTATAATTTATTTATACAAAGCAGGGATAAGAAACTGTGGCCTGCCAGTTGATGGGACCAACATCTGTTTGTGTACAGACATCAAGATGTAAAAGAGTTCAGAATTAAAAATCAACTAATGAACAGAAGGAAAGGTATTTTCGAAACAAAAAGTATGTGATAGTTTAATTTTAGTAATCACAAAATTAAGATGATTTTCAGTGGCTTTAATTTATGTATTACTTATAGCCATTTTGAATTACCTTTGCAAAATTTAATACAATAGAGACTATGGTCAAAAACCTTAAATTATTTATTATTTGACCCTTATCAGGAAAAATTAGACTCCTGATAGATATTCAGAATGCAACAGAACTTTACAGATGCAGCAGAAGAAAGGAACAAAGAGCTAAATGTCAAGCAGAAGGCAAAGCACACCATAGACAGACCAATAAAAATTATTCTGTGGACTCAATAAGATACAACTTTAAAATTACTTCAAATGTTATAAACCCTCCCAAAGATAATCCACAATGAATTTTACCTGTGTATAAAGCCCTTTATTATACTGTGGACAGAACTGAAGTTGTCAAATTTTTAATATAATATAGCAAAGATGATAGGATATTGCTACCATGTTAAAATGAATTACCTAGAGATCTGACTTATTATACATTTTATAGAAGGATACATACAGTTAAAGGCACAAAAAAGAAGTTAAAGTTAAAGGTCCATGTAACGATACTGGAGAAAGACATAGTGTTGTGTTATAAGAGTACCAGTTGTAGTAAGGGGCCACTTGTTTGTTTCTGGCTGCTCAGCCCCAAAATAATCACACAGAAACTATATTATTTAAATTACTGCTCAGCCTATTAGCTCTAGCTTTTTATTGGTTAGTTCTTACATCTTAACCCATCTCTATTAATTTGTGCATAACCATGTTCCTGTGGCTTACTGGCAAGGTTCTGGCTAGTCTGTTCCCGGTACTAGCTACATGGCATCACTTGACGCCACATTCTTTCTTCCAGCATTCAGTTTAGTTTTCCTGCCCAGCTCTATTATGCTAAGCCACTGGCCAAAACAGCTTCTTTATTCATTAACCAACAAAACCAACACATAGACAGAAGTTCCAGCTTGTGAGAGGACTATATATATGCAAAACACCTGAGTAATTTCTACAAACTAAAACTCACAATTGGCAACCAGAAAGAAAAGAAACTTCAGTCCTCTAATCACAAGGACCTAATTCTCTCAGGAGTTTGGAAGTGCATGGTACTCTGTAGCAATGGGTACACCCCTGTACATACTCTACAGGTTCAAGAGACCTTGAACAGAACACTCAACATGATGGTGCCCAGATACCTGAGTAAAGAAAAAAGTCAAAACTGTATGTTGACTTAAGGTATTGAGTTTGTTATGTGGCAATTTAAAAAAATTACTATGATCAATATTGGATGTAAAATAATGGACTCATGAGCTGAATGTTTTAAAATGGTGATGGGAAATAAAGATGGGTAGAAGGACATCTTCAAAGTGGTGAAAGAAAATAGCTGCTGAATGAGTTCCAAACTCAGTGAAATACTCATTAAAAAGGAACCCAAATTTTGTTATTGAACTTGTATCACATGTCTTTATATAACTTGGAAAAGTCCAGTAAGTCATATTAATGAAAACTCTCATATCTGGACACAGACTCTTGGGGGATTATTTTCCAATTTACATTCTTTCATGATCATGAGATAAATCTTTATCACTAAATGAATGTCATTAGGTTTCTGCCTTTTGATCAACCATCATTTAGAAAGAGTAATCCATGCAGAAGAAAACATGGATGATGCAAATTCAGATCTATTTTTTAAGTTTGTTTTCCTGGGCTACTATAACCTCAGGATTTCATTTCTAAAAGAAGCGATAACTGTAATCCCACCATGCTCTTAGGCTCATCTCAAAATCAATGGCACATGAGACCATTCTTGAATAGAACACCAGTAGCACTGACACTGAGATTGACAATTAACAAATGGGACCTCATGAAACTAAAAAGCTTCTCTAAGGCAAAGGATACTACCAATAAGACAAAATGGCAGCCTACAGAATGGGTGAAGATCTTCAACAACCCCACATCTGTCAGAAGACTGATATTCAAAATATGTAAAGAACTCTAGAAACTAGACATCAAAATACCAAACAATCCCATTAAAAATGGGAAACAGTTTGGTTTTTTTTTCTGAGACAGGGTTTCTATGTGTATCTTTAGTGTCTGTAGTAGCTCTTGTAAACTAGGCTGGACTCAAACTTACAGAGATCTGCCTGCCTCTGCCTCCAAGTGCTGGGATTAAAGGCATGTGTTGTCATCAGCCAGTGGGATACAGTTTTAAACAGAGAATTCTCAACAGATCAATTTCAAATGGCTAAGATACACTTAAATAATTGTTCAGCATCTTTGAATATCATGAAAATGCAAATCAAAACAATTTTGTGAGATACTATCTTACACCAGTCAAAATGGCTAAGATCAAAAAATGCTAATGAGAGCCTATTTAGAAAGGATATGGAGTAAGGGGAATATTCCTCTATTGCTGGTTGAAGTGCAAACTTGTGCAGTCAATTTGGAAACTAGAAATTCATCTAGCTCAAGACTCACCAATACCACACTTGGCTATATACCCAAAGGATTCAAAATCATATCACAAAGACACCTGATCAACTATGTTCATAGTAGTATTACTAGTAATAGGTAGAACCTGAAAACAATTTAGATGTCCCTCGACCAAAAAATGGATAAACAAAATATGGTACATTTACACAATAGAGTATTGCTCAGTGGAAAAAAAATGACATTATGAAATTTGCAAGCAAGTGGATGGAATTAGAAAAAAGTTATCCAGAGTGAGGTAACCCAGACCCAGAAAGACAAACACAGTATGTACTCACTTATAAGTGGATACCAGAGAAGCTAGGTAACATGGCGAACCCTAAGAGAGACACATGGATCTCCCTAGGAAGAGGGAATAGATGAGATGTTGTGAGTAGACTAGGGTGATGGGGAATAGAGAAAAGGGGATGTGGAAATGGAAACATGATGGATTATGATGGTCAAGTTGGAGCCAGGATGGAGGGGGAGAGTAATGAAAGAGATATCTTGATAGAGGGAAGCATTAAAGAGTTAGGAAGAAACCTGGTGCCAGGGAAACTCCCAGGAATCCACAAGGATGACTCCAAGGAAGACTTAATTTAAAATAACAAATGGCCCTAATAGTCTTTAAACTTCACCCTGAATCTTATATGCCTGGCCTCCATCATCTGCATTGCTCTCAACAGTCTTATCTTTCCAGCCCCTACAGAACCTCCACCAAGCATTGAACGGTCAACATTTTTTCTTACACAAAGTTCCAAAGTCCTCCCAAAATCCTCCCTACAATGACATAGTTGTGTCTGTCATAGTGATACCCCATTCTTAGACTGACTTTTCCTTAATCAGTTTCCATTGCTGTGATGAAACACCATGACAGAAAGTAAGTTGTGGAATGATGTGGGAGTGTCATATAAATCTGTTGATTTCATTGGCTGAGCAATAAAGAAACTGCTTGGCTGGCCCTGATAGGTTAAAGCATTGGTGGGAGGAGTAAACAGAATAGGATGCTGGGCAGAAGAGGAAGTGACATCAGACTCTGCTCTGCTCCCAGACAGACCAGACAGCTCTGCTCTCAGGAGCAGAGACGCCATCCATGCTCAGCTCTCCCAGGCAACTCCAACCCAGAATGGACATAGGCTAGAATCTTCCCGGTAAGCGCACCTTGGGGTGCTTACACACATCATTAGAAATGGGCTAGTCCAGGTGTGAGAATTAGCCTGTAAGGGCTAGAGTTTATGGGCCAAGCAGTTCTTAAATGAATACAGTTTGTGTGTTGTTATTTCGGGCATGAGCTAGCCAATTGGCCGGGGTGTTGGGGACGCAGCCCCGCCGCCGCTCCTATTTCAACAGTGGAAGGCGGTGTCAAGCTGACAGAAAACTATCAAACACATTCACTGACATTGTTTGCAGTTGTGCTCTTTCTTTCTCAAACACTGGGAATCCATAGGCATACTTTGAGCAGGTTTCGTTATTGCTGAATTTTAGCACATCACTATACTTGAAATTGTCTTTCTAGATGGTAGGGGCATCAGGCTGCAGTGAAAATAAACTGTCCATAAGGAATTGTTAGAAGACAAAAAAGAAAGAAAATATGTATTTCTTGATCCCAAGAAAAAAATCATGTTTTTATTTATAACCAGTTTTTTTCCAAGAAGATAATACTGTGTTGTTGACAACTAAATTGAGTCACAATGAATTTAGCTCAATAAACATGATAGAATCATTTTTTAAAACTTTCCACTACAATATATCATAGCTAAAAATTTGAGCAATTGTCTTATGCCAATCACTGGAATCTTAAATAGTGTAGTTTAGAGTTGCTGGTAATGGACTGAGATATATACTTAAATGCATCAAGTTCATTGTTGGGTGCTCCCTGCTACTCTGTCAAAGAGAAGGAAGCAGGAATGAAAAGCAAAAGAAACTGAAGTGATAGAAAGTCACAGACAATAAAACCTCAAACTATCTCATAGATGAGCACTCATGTGGGAACTAGATTATCTTTTCATAGTCATCAAAGAGAGTCAATTCCCTGAAACTGAAAGCCACTGGTGGCAACAAGCACCCAAAACTAAGAGGCTGGGGTTCCTTAGCAAGAATTGTTCCTGATGAGGACTCACTGTGAGCCTCAGCCCAGTGTTCTCCTACCACTTGGAGAAATGCATATGCAATCCCTGATTGGTCAAAGCTGGGGGTGTACACCAATATCCAACAGATGACTTCGGAAAAGAGTTGGCATTACATGTACCATCAGACTTAGACTCAACAGCTTTGAACCAAGTTCACCAGAACTGTGAGGCAACCATTTTTAATTGTATTTTGCCCAAATACAATTAAAGTAAAACCACCATCAATTCTACAAATCTAGACACGAATGCAAAGGTATTCATTCCAGACCAAACTCAGTGTATAACTTTATTTCTGTAGTGACATGTTTATTTTAATGAAAAGACTTGTTGATTTCCACGGTCTTGCTCAATCCCCAGCATTTTATAGGAGATGCATTACCTCTACAGAATCATACCACAGGATCAGACACAAATTGTTAGAACCTCTGGGCTTTTGTTCTCCAGCATAGATGACTAACACAGAGGACAACAGTGAGAAAAAAGCTCCTTCCTCATAGCAAATAATCCATTCTCACTTTCCATCATAGACAAGGCAGACATTTAATGCTGGATCGAACTCTCTTTGAAAGCAAAGATCTCAAAGTCTGCTGAAAATTAACCAAAAAATGTTTAGGAACAACCTATATTATTGAGTGTAATTTTGGAGTTCTGTTCATTAATAAATATTATCCGAGTTGTAGTTAAAGTGCTTACAATTTTAGCAACTGTGTTTTTCTAGAGTTTAGATTCACCCTAAAAGATGAACTATAAATTTACTGGGTTTCTTTCAACCTACATACCCCTTTACTTGAATGTAAGAAAAATAGGTAAACTCTTTTCTTTTATTTTTTAATTATTATTTAATTACATTATTTCTCTTTCCTTCCTCCCTTTAAAGGCTCCCAGATACCCCTCCTTGTTCTATTCAAATTGATGGCCTAGTTTTTATGTATGTATAGATGCATATATTCATGTAACTGCAATTAACATATATACACAAAATGGTATATTTAGCAGTATATATCTTTAGGAATATATATTACATAGCATTTGTTATATGTGTTATATATACATATGTATGTTATAAGTAACATATATAATATATAAATTATTAACTACATCCTACTCAAGTCTATGCAGAGTTACTTGTATATATGTTTTGGTATTAGATATCAAATAGGTGTGCTTTTCTCTGAGTAAAAGTATTTCTCCAGGTCTTAGCATTCCTTAATTTTCCATAGTTCTTTGTGTAGGAATAAGGTCTCGTGGGCTTCCCCCCATCCACTTTGGCATGTCTATATTTGCTGTCTCCTTTTTAGTTCATGTTTAGTTTCATTTTGGTGAGACTTTAGGGGTGTAGCTTCTCATACTTCTAGGAAACACAGTCTCACAGCAAACTCTCTGAACCTATGGCTCTTACAATCTTTCCGTCCTCTCTCTTGCAATATTGCCTGAGTCTTAGGTGTGGAAGATGTTTCTTAGTTGTATCCTCTGGGATTGAGCTCCACATTGTTGTTCTATTTATACTAGCTAGGAAATGAAAACCACACACATGTCCTTCAACTGATAAATGGATAATGAAAGTGTGGTAATATACATTACGGAATACAATTCATCTGTAAAGAAAAATGAAATCATGAACTTTGCAAGTAAATGTATGGAGCTAGAAGAAATCATATTTAGTGAGCTAAACTACATCTAGCAAAACAGATGTTGCATGTTCTCTCTCATTGGAGTATCCTAGCTCCAACTCTTCAGATACAATGTAGACTTCACCGCTTATCAAGGAAACATTTCTCTACAACACACAAAAACCACTCAGAAAACCACAACTGATCAATACATATTCGACTTTTAACATGTTCTCCATTTCAGTCTGTCTTCTCAGTTATGGATCTCAGGACTGTGGACTGCACACCTCTCACTGTAGCTGACACTCTTTCCTTATGCGTACTCACTATTCCTGGGTCAATTGGAATATTCCATCCTCTTAGAAGAAGTGCTTCCAGAGTTTTAAAGTTAAAATGTGGTATTAGTAAATTGCAAACCCAGAATGCAAAAGCGTTTTTGACAGAGATCTGTACATGTTCCTGTCTTCTCACTTACTTTTCACAAAAGCTGCAAACTGACAACTTTAACTTCATCCGAGAAGGTTTGCCAAGATGTGTTCAAAATCATTTAGGATATGGCTAGACTTTGAGTCTTTGTTCGTTTGTGTAAATAACCAAAACCATTGTTAAAATGTCTCCAGTCCCACAAAAACACGAATAAAATCATGAAGGAGTGAGTAGCACAGGCGACCAAGATTTTATACCATACACTTCCATATATGCTTTGAGTAGGACTCACATCAATATTACTACTGAAGAAAGTAGTTCCTGTTTTATCAATCAGTTCCACTTAATTTAATTTTCTTGACTTTATTGGAAGAGCAGAACAATAAACTTATACCTACAGCATAAAACAAACATCTTCCAAAAATATCCTATTAAGAGGAAAAGGGTGTAAGACAAATGGCCTTTCGTAGAGCCTCTTTGACCTCCTTGTTTCTCAAACTGTATACCACTGGGTTGAGCAGAGGAGTGATGACAGTGTAAGTCACTGAGATGAGTCTGTCCTGTGCAAGGGAACTCTGGGATTTGGGTTTTAGGTAGATGATTGAGGCACATCCATAGTGGATGATGACCACTGTGAGGTGGGAGGCACAGGTGGCAAAGGCCTTTTTCCGACCTTCAGCTGAGGCAATCTTAAGGATGGTGGAAATGATGACAACGTAAGAGATGAAGACAAGGCCCATGGGTAAGACAAGGACACAGACACTGACAACAAAGTTGATGATTTCGTTGATAGTGGTATCTGTGCAGGCCAGCTTCAGCAGAGGTCTCACATCACAGAAGAAATGAGCAATAACAAAGTCATCACAGAAGGGAAGGCCAAACACTGATGTAACCTGGATAATAGCCATACCTAAACCAATTCCCAGTGATCCAGATGCCAAGTGGATACAAGCCTTCTTACCCATGATGACTGAATACCTCAGAGGGTTGCAGATGGCTACATAGCGGTCATAACCCATTGCTGTGAGAAGAAAACAGTTGTTGATGCCAAAAGTTAGATAAAAGAAGAGCTGGGTTGCACAGCCTTGGATATCAATGGCTTGGTAGGGATAAAGGAGGCCAGAGAGCATACGAGGAATGATGGCAACAGTGTAAAAAGTCTCAGAGATGGAGAGCATGCTCAGAAAAAAGTACATGGGTGTGTGGAGATGATGGTCAAGGCGGATAATAGTCACGATGATCACATTGCCTGACAGAGTCAGAAGGTACAATGTCAGGAAAACAATAAAGAAGACAAGCCTGTGTTGCCAACCAAAGCTGGAGAAGCCTTCAAAGAGAAACTCAGTCACAAAGGTGGAGTTCTTCTTTGGCATGGAGGGAGGTGGAGGCTTTGGGAGCTTGACAAAGGAAAGAAATGTATGGAGAGTCAAGCACAAAATAGAGTAGGCAGGGCCAAGGTCCTTAGTAAGGAGCATGTCCTGCCCAGGCTGGGCTCTAGGCACCAATGTCATCAGAACTCAGCTACTGGTGCCTTGTGCAGTTTTCCCCTATGACCACCCACTTCCTTTGGACTGTAGAGTAGTTAGAGGAGGATTCTTGGATTCAGGGCAGAGAAAGAAATAATATGGAAAGTCAAGTTAAAGGAGACTTGTAGAGACAGTGACCTGATTTCACTTTTTCAACACTGTAGCCAGAAATTTGGATTGCTGAAGCATTTGATAGTTCTGTCTTTAAGTTTTAATGATTTTTTTCCATATTGACTTCATCATTTTATGTTCCCACCAACAATATACAAGATTTCCAGCTTTTCCCAACCACTCCCAACTCTTGCCATATCTTCACGATAGGTTTGTAACATCAAATCTCCTCGCTGTTAGCAAGTATCTCCTTGTGCTGTGGGTTTACATTTCCCCCATGACTAGTGATAGCGAGCAACTTTCTGCACACCTTAATTGGAAACAAAACTTTTAACCATCAGACTCTTGCACATTAGTGGCAACTGTGGCTCAGTGCCTACGTAACAACTTATGGAAACAATTTAGATGTCCCAAGACATAAGCTTGAGAAATGAAAACCTGACATACATTTAGAACAGAACGTTATCCAGCATTACAGGCACTAAATACTGCATTTGTGATATAATGGATAAATATGTATTTTCATCACATTGCAAGTTAAATAGGTAATGGATAAATATGTATTATCATTATATTGCAAATTAAATGGGTGACTAACAGAACAAATACTGAGTGGTTTCATTTATATGAGTTTTTAAAGTGTCAAGTGATAAAAACAAAGAATGGTATTTACCAGAGGATAAGACCAAGGAATTATGGAGTGGAAATTCAACTGCTATAGTATTTCAGTTATACAACAAAAATCAGGTTGTCATAGCATCCCTACAGAACAATACATATGGTTGATAATATTTCAGTGCCAACTTAAAATTTTTGAAGGTATTGATCTCATGTTAACTGTCTTACTACAAAAGGTGGGGGGAAACATCAAGGGACATGGGAAGTCCTTTAAGGTGATAAATATGCCTTTACTTGGTGGTGGTTAAGATATCATGAATGATTGCCTATGGCCAACTGGTCTCATGTACATACCAAATACACCCACTTTAGTAGGTATCCATTATCTTTTGGTAAAACTGTTTTGCTTTTATTTCATAATAAAGCTGTTTAAAGAAATCAAGACATAGCTTGTTGGTATTGAAAAAGTAGATCTAGATCATGGGAAAAGCAGTTGAGATATTCAATATGACCAACTCTTTAGTTCTTCCCCAACACATCCTGAATTATGACACCTGAGATCAAATGAACACTTATCTAGTGAAGGATAAAACCTATCATAGATTGGTAATTTTTTCATCATATCAGATGCATTTAATGGCAAGTTCCCCATAAAGATCTTAGGATTTGTTCTCTACAGAATCCCATCCTAGTCTTTGTTGTCTACATAAACCTGGTGCCCATCACCCACTGTCATTCTGAAAAATAGAAAAAGTTGCATGCTTATTCCTTCCCAGAGATCCTGCCATAACTATCCTCTCACACGACAAAACAAGGTTTCTATAAGATAGTGTAGGAATTCATGAGATTTAGTCCCAAGAAGGAATGAGCATAAACGAGCCTGGAATTTTCCTTTCAAGGAAGAAATGAGCACCAGAAAGGGAAAATCCATTTAATTACAGAAAAAAATTGTGCTATGTTCATTTCATTTCTTCATTCTATGATGTATTTGGTAGAAAAAGGAGCTAGCCGATCTATACTTTCTGTCTTCTCATAATGATCTCAGCATGGAAGACTCAACTGGGGGAAATCTAACCTTGTTTCCTTAGCCATGCTAGGAAGTCAAGAATCTATTGAATTGTTTCCCTTCCATTTCTTCATTCACCCCAAGGCAGTATCTCCTAAAGTTCTCTTTCCTGTCTCCACCTTCTTCTTCTCTCTACTTCTCACAAACACTCAACAGCTGACATCTGTTATCATTTCCTGTGTTGTTACCATTGTCTCTAAACCCATTTTCCTCATTTGGTTGATCAAAGCCCACATCTTGCTCCTGAATGCTTCAATCGTATTTTTCCAAAGGATCTGGTCATTAAATACTCCTGCATAAATTCTAAAATTGTTTTTTAAGCTTTTAAGCATAATATTGAAAGTCACTTGAGAATTGATGATAGTAATATAGCAGAGAGCTGCCATGGACATTAACCAGGTTAATGTTGGTGAAGACTCTGATCTGGTGCTTTACACACAGGAAGCCCTTAAAAATGGGAATTTTATTAGTGGAGATTCCTTTTTTCTTTGTAATGAGCCAGAATGCATTATGGTAGATTTGGAAGTAGGAGATTTAATTAAAAATTCAGGGATTTATAAACTATAATTAGAATATCTTAAACTTGACTTATGAGTTTTTATCATTTCTCTCCCGTGTACACATAGGATTATTTCATAGTCAAAAAATTAAACTTTTATGGGGCTAAGAGATGGTTCATTGATAAATGCACTAACCGTGCAACTGTGGCCACCAGAATATAATCCCTGACCCCATATAATGGTAAAAGGAGAGAATCAACTCCACAAAATTGTCATCTGACCTGAACATACATGCACAGCACAGGCACCTACACACACACACACACACCATTTACACACAAACACAGAATACAGAATACAATTTTTTAACTATAACCCTTTCTGTATCACCCACATCTCAAAAGGAAACCCATGTCTGACTGCCTGGATGACCAGGAACCAGAGGCTGGAGAGCCCAGAGACCCAGAGTAGAACTAAACACAGCTAGGGAAAAAAATTCAATAAAATGATTATTAATGATATACTGCTATACTCATAGATTAGTACCTAGTCCAATTGTCATCAGAGAAACATCATTCAGCAACTGATGGGAACAGATGCAGAGAGCCATAAACACTAGGTAGAGCCAGGGAAACCCCACAAAAGAGGCAGGGTAAGGGTTGTAGGACACCCTAAGAACACAGCTCACTGAATCAACTCACCAGGGCTCATAGGGAATCACAGAGACCAAAATGACAATCATGTACTGTGTATGGGTATGAGCTAGGACCTCTGCATATACGCATGGTTGTGTAGCTGGATATTTTTGTGGGACTCCTAACAATAGGAGTGGAGTGTCTCTGACTCTTGCCTGTTCTTGGGACTCCTTTCCTCCTACTGGGTTGCCTCATGCAGTTTTGATATGAGAGTTTGTGCCAAGTTTTTATTGTAACTTTTTATTTCTTGTTGGGTTGATATCCCTGGGAGACATGTTCTTAAAAAAAATAGTGGAGGAGTGAATCTGGAGGAGAGAAGAAGTGGAGAGGAAGACTGGGAAGAGTGGAGAGAGGGAAAACTGAATTAGGGATGTAATGTATGAGAGAAGAATGAAAAGGAAAGAAAAAATCCTCTCCGAAGGTTCAGCAATCAGATGTATGCACATATGCTATCCTCACTAAGGTATAGAGTAAGTGAGGGAGTTTTAGCTTTGCTTTAATCCTTTCAGTGGGGATGCCCTTCATTTTATTTCTCCCTTGGACCAGAATAACCCAATTAAAACAGGTAAGAATATGTTTTAGTGGCTCCCTGATCCCTTGTTGAATTAAGGATCAAAGTTTGGAAACTATCAGTAATAAATCAGTCTCATTGCATGTGTATACACTGAAATTCATGCATGCTATTTCTAAAATTACTCCCATTTGTTTAGTGAAAAACCTCATTCACGTCTATGACCTCGAGTATCCCTGCTTCCATTTTCCATGATTCCATTAATTAACTGTAAACTATTAATGTCTTTAAAGACTCTATTCCAGGACAAATATGTAGTAGACTCCAGGAGACACAATAATCAGAAGAGAACAGAGAATAGGGTGGTACATTAAATGCATTGGCAAGAATAAAAGTATATAACTGGTTCTGGGACATTTAGATGAGGAGGGAAAGAAAAGAGGAAAAAAGGAAGTAATGTAAAGATGGAAAGAAACCACCAAACTCAGAAAGTGTCTGTGAGTCTGAATTTTGTGTTACCTTTCCTTTCTATCAAATAAACAACTAAGGGTAAAAGCAAGGCTTGCCCATGGCCCAATATTACATAAACAAAATATCTCCAGGTTTTCCTAAAGAAAAATCTTATTCTGTTGCTTCATGAACTTTTGAATTTTTCATATATTTTTGAGATTATAATTTAACTTGATATTTCTCCCTCCACTTTTGTGCCTTCAAACCTACTGACATATCTCTCCTCACTCTACCTCTAATTCATGGTCTCTTGTTTTCTTTACTACTGAATTTTTAATGTCTCCTATGCATTTTGGTTGCTATGTCCAAAACATTTTTATTTTATTCATCAAAATAATTTCTTCTGCAATTCACTACATTCAATGGTCACAAAAAGAGGACTCTGTTAGTGATAGAGAGAAAAAATGGCCATGGTGGTCTTCATATGCTAGGATATTACATCCTTGAAGAGTCTATGAAATATGACCCAATTAAAGGCCCTTGCTGGGTTTTATTTCACATCTCTGTATTAATTAATGATTCATCTAGATTCCCAAATTCCAAGAAATCATATTCTCCCGCATAAGTGGTGGTATTGCCCATCTCCTACAGAATTCAGCTGTCTGTGTGGCAGCTGAACATGTCCTCCAGTGAAGTGGCCCACCCTAAATACTGAAGAAAATCAGACTCACCAGGTATCCTCTTCCTTCCAGGTTTTGCAAGGCTCTGCTCACAGGTGAGGTCCGTTCACCACTCTGGAAATGTGACCACCTGAAATAATAGGTTGCAGATCTTACTGGATTATAAAATGATTTATAGGTTTTAGTCAATGTCCTTCATAATATTATTATAAATCCACCCATTCCTAAACTTCAGGATGCAAAATAGTCTATGAGTTTCATTTTAACAAAGGCACCAGTGTCTTATACACAAGTTATGGCTTATTCCTGCCTCTTCTTTGCTGACAACTCTCTGACCACCCCTGAGAATGTCATACATAAAGGCAACCACTAAAGATAGAGACAATGCTGAGCGCACTCTTTCTGTGTCTGAGATCAAAATGAAGGACAGCAAGTTCTACAAGACATGCAGTCCAATTGGTGGAGTAAATCAGAAGTGGTATAGTTAGAGTAATATGGCCTGGGACTCTCGATAAGATATTAAATCATTGTCACAATTGTTAAGTGTTTCTCTCCAAAGTAATACTTTTCTCCCCAGTGGACAGCAACAGAAGTCAAAATACAAGCAACAAAGTACCCTGAGACCTTGTTACCCAGGCAGCTCATTGCCTAATCAGAATAACACAGGGGAAAACCAATCTAACTGAGGTATTAGGAACAGTCTCTGGGGTGAAAAGGCTTTCACCTGAAGGTGAAAGCTTTCCTTCAGGAAGACAACAGGGTCCTTATTGAGATCTATGCGATGTTTTCAGCCCAATTCTCTAGTACCAACAGATGGGACTGTAAGGCCTTATGAATTCTAAGATGTAAACCAGTTACCTAGTACAGTTTGAGCAAGGATTCCTACTGCTAGGCACACACACACACACACACACACACACACACACACACACACACGGGTGACCTCTGATGCTTTAACACTAGAATCAATTTTTAAATCTCTGGGCAAACTCATCAGTTCTGTCCCTGAATTAAACCTTTAATTTATTTATTTATTTTCATTTACCTCGGCACTCACAAACTACATTTATCACCATTGTTAATTGGCATTGCTGCTGCCATTTTCAGCTTCTCTCACAAGGTTTTTCCTGTGAATGTTCAGTTGAGGAGTCCGTTATGGGTTTAGACAGATTGTACACCAACACCCAGAACCCATCAGCTCTCATCTTCTTCTGATCAACCTGTGCACAGATTGAAAGCATGCAAAGGTCTTCTTGAGCTTTAAATAGTATTTTATTTTCTCTCTCCATATCTATTTATTATAGTTCTTGAAGTTCTGGCTATAGCAATAAGTCAACAAAAAAAGATCAAGATCCAAATTGAAAAGGAAGAAATCAAACTTTTGTTATTTGCTGATGATATGATAGTATATATGTGACCCAGCAATACTACTCTTGAGCATATACCCAAAAGATGCTCAATCATACTACAAAGACATTTGTTCAACTATGTTCATAGCAGTTTGTAATAGCCAGAACCTAGAAACAACCTAGATGACCCTCAACCAAAGAATGGATAAAGAAAATGTGGCACATTTACACAATGGACACAGAGTGGTAAAAAAACAAAAACAAAAAACAAAAACAAAAAAAAAAAACAATGACATCTTGAAATTTGCATGCAAATGGATAGAACTAGAAAACACCATCCTAAGTGAGGTAACCCAGACCCAGAAAGAAGATCATGGTATGTACTCACTCATAAGTGGATACTCGCTATAAAGCAAGGGGTATTGAGCCTATAGTTCATGATCCTAGAGAAGCTAAGTAACAAGGTGAACCCTAAGAAAAACATATAATGATCCACCTGGAAAGGGGAAACAGACAAGATCACCAGACAAAATTTGGAGTTTGGGGGTGGAGGGAGTAGGGAGGGAAAAAGGGGAGGACAAGGGGAGAAGAGGAGCGGAGAGGAGAACTTGAGGGAATGGGATAGTCAAGATGGAAGAAGGACAGAGATGACAGCAAGGAAAGAGATATCTTTACTGAGGGAGCCATTATGGGGCTAGCAAAAAACCTGGCACTAGATAAATTCCCAGGAATCTTTCCTGGCTCCACCACAGTAATCTAGGTCATTGCTAGGTCAAAGGCCATACTCCCCTCATTCTTTTCACCAGCCCAGTAGCAATAGAGGTTGTGGCTAGGTGATCAAACTACTGCCACTTGCAGGGGAGAAGGCGAGGCCTTATTTTGACTTCTCCAATACCTGGAGCAACCTGAAGGTAGTGACAGACACACTGCCAGTGTGGGGTAGGAATATAATATTTGCAAACTCCAGAAATCTCTTCCTTTGTTTCTGCTTCATTTCAGCTCCTCTGGTTATCAAAATACATCTAAACGACTGTACAGATAGTTGAATACTATTTCCTTGTCTCATATTTATGATTTACTCCTGATTTTTTGCCCTGCCTTTCTCTTTCATTTATTATTATCTACTATCTTTTTGAGTGCTCATTACTTACCTCTCCACCTGTGGGGCAATTTTCTAGCAGAGTCCCTTACATACACCCTGTACACCTGTCCACACTTCTGTGAGTTTTGGGGTTCTCCAGTCAGACCCACGTTTTGGCACCATTTGTCAGGGATTAGCCTCAATGAAAATAACTCTTGTAGAAGTTTTGGGATTTTGAAAATATTAATAATGAATATGAAGACACAAAAGAAAAATAAAATGGAGAAACATATAGAATACTATCAGGAAGAAATTCCAGTTAGTACTGAAATTTTGCCCACTTAAAATACTTCTGACCCCCAAAGGTAGGAGTAAGACAAAAGACAACATTAACATGATACAAGGAAATGAACATAGAAATGGAAGGTCTGTGGGACGTGTCTGTAGTTAAACTCCTGAACAAAACAAATCATGCTCACACCCTAGGCAAACCACTCCCTGGGTGGAATCCAAAGTGACCTCCTCAAGTGCACTGAAGCCTTAGTAGGATCCTTAGACTTTTGTTTGAGGTATAAACACATCTACTTCTCTATTCCTGAAGTACAAGGTCCGGCAAGTGTTGACAATAACCTTGAGAGAGCTGAACTAAATCAGCTCTAAATCTAGGTAGGTTCTTTGAGATAGAAGCACAATAACCTTGAAGGAACTAGAGGTAAGTCCCAACTCTCTTTGGTCAAGGTGGAAATAGGCTCATATTTTCAGTCCTCCACATTCCCTGAAAACTATGGTTGTATATGTGTGAGGTAGCCATAAAGAAACTGCCTGAACTCTATAGGTAGAGCAAGATCTCAATAAATAAGTCAAGAATCAAGTGGCACCATGCACCTAGCAGATGTAGAGTATATTTAGTTAGTTAAAACAGTAGAAATAGTAAATAGTTATTTGTTACAGAACCCTTTGAAGCTATTTTCTTGATCGTCATAAGCTGAGAGTAAAAAGAGAATGGAAAATGGATCTTTGAATGATCATAACAATTTTTAACCTCTAGTATTGATGAACTAAATCCTGACTTGAATTGCTATTACTTCTCACCTACATCTCCTCCTAGAGTCAGTTCATATTCCTGGGGACCATATCTTCTTAAGTATTTCTCTTATGACACTGATACAAACATGTTATAAATGATTTTTATAGCCCCACCTAGAGAAATGTATCTATCCGCTCATCAAAATGGCAGATTTTAAGATACACTTAACTTCCGGATATGACTGGTCAGTGTTTCTGAACTGACTCTTATCCATAGCTAACAAGCAGAGTTCTGCTGAAGGCTCTTGAATGTCACATTAAGAAATGGAATCTTGCCAGGTAGTGGTGGCCCACACATTTAATCCAAGCACTCAGGATGCAGAGGCAGAAGCAGGCTGATCTCTGAGTTCAAGGCCAGTCTGGTCCACAGAGCAAGAAAAAAAGAAAAAGAGGAAGAAGAGACAGGAGGGAAGGAAGGGAGGGAGGAGGGTAGGGAGGGAGGAAGGGAGGGAGAGAGGGAGAGAGGCGTGACAGAGATGAAAGAGAAAGAAAGCAAAGCAAAGAAATGGAACCTTGGCATTAATGTTTTTATAATACCATTTAACAGAGTTTGGTGATTCACAAGCATATTCTGGTTAATTTGTCATTGTATCAAATGAGATAAATGTGTTGGGAAGGCATTGCATATCTACCACTTTAACCCATTTCCTGAGTAAGCCATGACACTATCAGTTATGAGCAAGAGGAAGAAGAAGAAAAGGTTCTAAAAAGAGCCCAATGTAAGCAATTCTACCACTAATATCTTGTGACCCAGTAGGTGCAGTTTATTCCATACTGACATGTGTCTCAAGAGTATATTCCAGGGAGAGAGATGGCCCTTTGTTCAAGTTCCCTGCTCTGAGAATTGAAAGAGACTATTATGATTCTTTTTTTTTAAATATAATTTTTTATTGAAAAAAATTTTTTCCGCCTCCTCCCCGCCTCCCATTTCCCTCCCCGTCTCCCTTTCCCCCNGAGCCATGACACTATCAGTGATGAGCAAGGTAAAGAACAAGAAAAGGCTCTGTAACAAATCCTATGTAAGTATCTCTACCACTAATGTCTTATGACCCAATAGGAGTACTATATTCCATACTTACATGTATGTCAAGATTATGTTCCAAGGAGAGGGAGCCACCTTTTTTTTTTCTTCAAGATCTCTACTCCAGGAATTACGAGATACTATTACAATTTTCTATCAAGCTGCCACAAAAGGCTCAGACTGTAACCCCTTCCGATTTCTGTGAAAAGCCACACCTTCCACAGATAATCACTTTCTCAGAATTGGCTCCTAAGCCACAGGTGGCTAAAGAGAGGACTCCGGACCATGTGTTAAGGTCCCTACGATGGGTTAGCTTTTGGAGTCTCAACAATCCAGTGTCATCACTGCGTCGTCTACCAGGGCTCCAGCTCAAAGCATTGATACTGAACAGCCACAGTAGTAGCTTAATTGTCTTTGTGAGTCCTAATCTGCCACTCTTGGTTTCATTTCTTGGATTTCAATTAGAAGTTTATATATGATTGAGTCATCACTTCCTTAAAAGCTTTGCTAGCTCAAAATAAGCCTGAGGCTGTGCAAAGCCTTGTGCACCCTCAGTGCCATTAGCTCCAACGTCATCTCTCTGTCACCTTTTTCTTGCACATTTTTGGAGTGTTTCACATGTTGGAATGAGTTTTTATTAATTCATCAATTCTTTCTCACATCTTTTCTTCCTCTGGTTTAAATTTCTTTCTATAACTTCATCTAGTTGACTAGCTTGCCTTCAACAGTCCAAATTAAACTACATGACTCAGAAAAACATTGAAAGATAGCTACACTAGCACAACTCTTTTTCTATATTTTTCCCTTCCAGTATTACTTTTTCCTTCTAGTAATACCCTCTAGATATTCTTAGTTTTAAATTTGCCTGACTGGGTAAGCAGTGTATACTTTAAACAACACCATCTTCTAAATCCAGCCCACAGTCCAATTTATAAGTCATGATGATATGGGATTGCCCTCTGTATGCTATGAATACCATTGGTTAATAAAGAAAGTGTCTCTAACCAGAGCAGAATAGAGGTAGGTGGGGGAAACTAAACTGAATGCTGGGAGAAAGAAGGCAGAGTCAGCAAAAGCCATGTAGCCCCAACAGAGACAGATGCTGGAACTTTGCACAGTAAGCCAAAGCCTCATGCTCTTGATTAAATTATTGTGTTTGTGTAGCTCATTTAAAAACATAAGGTATAATCAAGAAATATAGATTAATAGTTAATTATCTGTAATAGTCAAGCTTGTAGTCTTGTTAGTTAGATTTTCTAGATAGACAGAGATATATTAAGGATAGATAGGTATTCTTCAAATCTTTCAGATACCTTCAGAATATGGCATTTAAAATGTTTTAAGATCTTAGGACTTTTTATGACAATGAAACACATCTGGTCCTAGCAGCACCAATCTACTTCAAGAGGATGATAGGCAACAAAGAGTCTCCTTATGGCATTGGTTAGCCATTTGGGCAAGAAACTGCTCTTGCCTGAACTGCTTGGTGGTATGCTGTATGAACTGGACAATAAAGACTCACAGAGAAATGACTGCTGAACTTGCCTAAAGGTGAGACAGTCCTTTGGAGTTCCTGTTTCATGAAATAGTCTGCCAGACATTCTGCAGGACACAGAAGAAAGTGACTAACAAACTGCCATTATAGTCTTTGAAATTTCCTGCTTCATGGAAAAGTATGCCAGACACTATGTTCCTGTAGGCTAAAGATGGATGCTCCAACAGTACAGAAGAACTTTGGGTGACTGTCCAGACAGCAAGCTCTCTGTCAATTCTAGAGTTTTTGGAAGTTACTTACAATGCACCTGCTGTTAACTTATATTATATCCTTCTGGCGTCTTTGATAGAGTTGAAGAATAGATATAGTTAAAGTTTTCCTTAGTTATGATAAAAGAATAAAGTAGATATAGATATTGTAACTGTAATTTTTGCTTGATGCCTGTCTTGTTATATATAATTTTTCTGTGTTAAAGTTAAAATCTTTTTTTTATTTAAGCAGAAAAGGGGAGTTGATGTGTGATTGCCCTCTGTATATTATGAATACCATTGGTTAATAAAGGAACTGTCTTGGGCCTGTGCAGAGCAGAATAGAGGTAGGTGGGGAAAACTAAACTGAATGCTGGGAGAAAGAAGGCAGAGTCAGAAGAAGCCATGTAGTCCCACCAGAGATAGACACTGGAACTTTACCTGGCTAGCCACAACCTTGTGGTGATACACAAACTAATGGATATGGGTTAATTTAAGATATGATTTAGCTAGAAATATGCTTAAGCTATTGGCTAAACAGTTTTGCAATGGTTTCTGTGTGATTATTTTGGGTCTGAGCTGCCACATTGTTGGAAATGAAGTAGCAGCTCTCTACGATACCATGAATCTTAGACAACTCACTTTGGATAAAGTAGGGGAACCCCCTATACTAATGGCCTAAATGCATTGTCTGCTGACAAAACAGTTTGTACAAGGACTGCATCTCTCTAAACAATGCACCTTCTTCAAACTTGTGCAAACATAGTGATGGCTTAACGACAGCTTGCTATGCTCCCCTGCTTGATAACTCTATGGGAGCAAGCACCATTAAGGGTTTTATTGTGCTAGTATCCCCAGCAAATATATTTCCTGGCCAGAAAGTGGATTTTCAATAATATTGGTTTATTCAATAAATGGGGAAACCATCCCCAGACATAGAATAACAGATAATTACTTTTTTTGGTATGTTTATTCTGGGTTCACCGGTTTGTTAACAAAACATGTTTCAGATTCTAAAATACAGGCTGTTCCTGTGAGTCAGTAATCAAAGACAAAAAGTTTTACTCTACTAATTGTGAAATTCCTAACGAGGCCCCTGGGGTAGGGCCTCATACTAGTTCTCCTGTGCCCAGGAACAATTCTCAAATGACGTCTTTACAATATTGGATTTGATAGGCCTGTTTCTTTGTCTGGGTAAACCCCAGACAGCACACTCAGATTTAAGGTTTCCAGAGCCATCTGCTCTGCTGAGAGACCTTCTGGGGCCAACAGAACCAAAGCTTTGGCCTGGCATTTGTCACTGCACTGTGAAAGCCCTTCCGATCCTTTGGAAATATTGACCTGCTGGCTTTGGGGTTTTTAACTTTTCCTACTCTGGCTTTGTGGAACATCCATCCCAGGTCTTTCTGTTCTCAATTGCGGGCACCCCAGCTCCTAAGTAAATATCTATGGTGTCCTCTTCCAAGTTTTCAAGAAGTAAGTGTTTGTTGGAATACCACAAAATAAAATAAAAAAAAGTATAAGAGAATTGATTTTTAAATTTTCTGGTTTTCTTCCATCTCCCTCTTTTCCTTCCTAACGATTTTAATAATATTGAAGTTTTCGACTTTCCTGATAACTTTCACAATGGCTGGTGGAGACCTAAAGTGATATATAGCATCCTTGCAGGTTTCCTCTTAAATAATGGAAGAATCTGTTGAATGTCCGGCAAAGACAGTAAATAAGACTGCCTTTGTAATCCCAGAGTTGCCATCTGCTACTCAGGGCCTGGGTGTCTTTGGAGGCAGCAATGCTGAGAGTTGGACATTGCTCTCACAGCCAGTGTCTCCTTCTCCTCTAGCCCAAAGATCATGTTTGCATATTCATTATTCAGGATTTTTCTTCAATCAAAATAACTGACATGTGTGGTCATATATGCCAGGGCCTCACATCCATCTTGCCAATTAGTACATATGTGAGTCTGGCAAGGGTTTACTCCACTGAGTTTCAATTTCTCTATCAACAAAATGAGAATGATTTGTGTATCTACACAGAACGTTTGATAAGTTAAATCACAAACTTTCAACAAAGAGCTCATTTTAGTCAAATGTTAGTTACTGTAGGTTGTTTCTATTTCATCCATATCTAGTTCATGGGCCAAAAATTGTAGTTCTAACAATTTTTGCCTTCTATAAGCTACTTTGATTTTATTTTGTATGATCAGTTCTGAGTCAGGAGGCTTGTTCTTTGTCTTTTCATAAACATAATCTGGGCATTTAGTCCCTACTTTAGAAAAATAAATATACTTGGTCCAACTTATATGAGCATGTACATTAGGTGAATATATAGTACATTGCCTCTGAGATTCTACACGCGCTTGAAACAGAGAACTAAAAGGGAACACAATTCTTCCCCAACCTTCCCCTTCCCACCAGGTGTCAAGAGCTGTGTTACAAACATATAACACCGGCTGGGAACACCGGCTGGGTGGTGGTGGCACATGCCTTTAATCTCAGGACTTGGGAGGAAGAGACTGGTAGAACTCTGTGAGTTCAAGGCCTGCCTGGTCTAGAATAACTAATTCCAGGACAGCTCAGGCTCCTACACAGAGAAATCCTATTTTAAGCAAGCACGAAAACAAACAAGTGTGTAACACCAAGTCCATGACTGTGACTCTTCACAGAGAACACCCAACCAACCCCTAAGACAATAAACAAATCCCTATGTCTAACACTACACTCCTAAAAAGAATGCATTCTCTTTTAGCCATCACCATTTCATCTGTCAGTCCTTCTGCTAAGGTGATTTTTTTTTTCTTCCAGTATTGAGATTTTTCAGTAGCAGAGTGTCTGGAGTTACACTTAGGATATCCAGGCTGCAGAATTACCCCGCCATATCTGTGACTCTGGCAACTCTTTTGTCCTTTTTGGAATTATGTCTTCACATGTCTATCATGTAGCTACTTCTAAAGAAGAAAAGATCCTGTAGGCAAAAGTCCACATACTCTTCTCCTATAATTTTTAGAAATAGAGCTGCTTATCTAAATGTGAACCGGGAATTGGAAATCAACTCAAGAGCCATTTATGTGTCCCTTCTGAATAATTGTTGTAGCCAACCTCTCCATCTGTTTCTCTTTCTCTACCCTGGCAGCCTTCCAATTTCACCACTTAATGAGTGCTGTAGACATTACTGCTTTCTGTCTATCTATATATCAGCTTTTTTTTTTTTTTTTCGTTTGGCTACTTCAGACACTTCTTATGCCTGCAGTGACCCTACAGGTAAGAATCATGTGCTCCACATCTCACAGCCCCTAAATTCTGAAGCCTAGATTTTTACTTAATTACTGAGTCATAGCACTGGGTCCCCAAAGCAGAGCTTCTGTGGACATCTAACAAAAGGATGAGTCTCTTCCTGCAGACAGGAAGTGCTCAAAACCATTGTTCTATCATGCACTGGTTCCTTTAACAAGTATTTGTCAATAGCCTAAACGAAGTCAAAAATTGGGATTGGATCTAGAAGTATGCATCTAAACCAGTATGTGCTCTGTAATCAAGGAGCTCATTTGATAGTCAAACAAGTAATTGCAATCACATGTGACAAGAGGATCAAACAATAAATAAAATGTCAAGAATAAATGATGAGAGGAATATATAAATGGAAAATAGTTTGAGACTAGAGGGAAGGAGATTTGTTAACCCCTACCTATGATGTAATATGGATTCATTATTGTTCAGCACTCATTTTTCTTCCCTCTCTGTGATTTCTTTGCCCTGCTTCAGCACCACTTCTTACTTGAACCTTAACGTAAGTACTGATGTTTGAAAGGCAAATCCTCTCCTTTCTTTGGATGCTCCTGGGACTTTAATCTTGTGTATACATATTAGTATTAGTTAAATTAAAAACAAATTTGAAAATAATCAACCTAAAATTGGAGTGACCTGTGTTGGCTCCATAGATCAATTTGCAACCAGGTTAAACAGTGAGGGATTGTCCTAGAATTCATAAGGATAATCATTTATTTCAAACCTCTTTAGGATGCTTCATTAAGGTTTGGAAATTTTCTTCATAAGTGCCTTTATTCGTGAGTACTTGATATTGTTTGAAATGGTAGTAAATGTTTATTTCCTGGCTTTAACTTGTTATAGTTTGTTAAATACCAAAATGTAGGAAAGTTTAACATAAAAAGCTTTGTGCCAAAAACTTTGCTAAGGTCTCTTAATTCTGACAAAACTTGTCAGTAACATTTTTTTGAATTTCCTATGATTGTAATCTGATTTTTAAAAAGCTAGTTTTATTTATTTATTCCTTCCCAATCTTTGACATTTCATTTTCTTTTTCTTACCTTACAGGACTGGTTAGAACACTCAATATAATGTTGAAGAGAAGTAGAAAAAGGCATCAGGTTTATCTTGTTTGTAATCATGAAGAAAACCCTTCCTGACCTTAAATCAAGCATGACGCTGACTGTAGGACTGCTGCCTGCTTTTATCAGCTGAGAAGAAACAGTTTCTTCTCAGCTTCTATAGGTTCTCCTTGATTATAAATATTGAAAAAAAATCTGTAGCCTGTATCAGTAGCAATTCAAATAATTATTTGCATCTTCCCCTTTAAACACTTTTTTTTTGATGAAATGTAATTGGATCCTTCTAATTTTAAAAAAACTTTCCACTCTAAAACAAATCTTCATTGTTTGACAGTTTTATATACTGATAGACTTAATTCGTTAACATCTCATATAAGAATTTGTCCATATTTCAGTTCAGTGGCAGATTATCTTCAAGGTGTTTTTATGACAATGGAACACTGTAATTTTATTAATATTGACGTTTTGAATGAAATTTCTCATATTTTTCCTCTAATTGGAGTTCTTTTTTTCTTGTATCTAAGGTATTTAATTTTTTGAAATTGATTTTTATTGAGCTCTACATTTTTCTTTGTTCCCTTTCCTGCCTCTTCCCTCCCCTCTTCAACTCTTCCCCAAGGTCCCCATGCCTCCAATTTACTCAGGAGATCTTGTCTTTTTCTACTTCTCCTGTAGATTAGAGCTATGTAAGCCTCTCTTAGTGTCCTCATTGTTGGGAGATCTGGCTGTGACATCTGTCACCCCATTGATCGCCAGGGTTGATTTGATCTGGCTGGCTAGGTGGGTGTCACCTTCCTCCCTCTCCATTCCACATGTGTCGCTTCCGAAGCTGCATGCTGGGTCAAAGAGGACGACCTTCCCCGAATAGAGGAGGACTGGTCTTCAGTCAAGGGTATATGAGTAGCTGTGCTCTCCTGCTAGAACTTTTTGGAGGTTCTAGCTCTCAAGGTCTAATTGGAGTTCTTTCTTTTATTTTTGAGATTATGTTGGTGGAGGCCACTTGTTTCATTCCCAGCTGCTCGGGCCCAAAAGCCACAGCCACATGGTGATACACAGATTAATAGAAATGGGTTAAATTAAGGTGTAAGAGTTAGCCAGTAAGAAGCTAGAGCTAATGGGCCAAGCAGTGATTTCAATAATATAGTTTCTGTGTGGTTATTTTGAGGCTGGGCTGCCAGGAACCAACAAGTGGCCTCCTCCTACAAGATTATAATATAAATTACGTTATTTCTCTCTTCTTCTTCCTGCCTCCAAATCTTCTCATATACCCTCCCTTCTTTCAGATCCATGGCCTTTAATGTCATTAATTGCTATTACATGTATAGATATTCCTAAATATAAACTGCTCAGTCTTTTATGTGTGTTTTCAGGGCTGACCATTTGACACCAATTTGTACAATGTTCTCAGGAGATGACTGTCCATCTCTCCCAGCATTCCTCCCTTGTCTGTGGTTCTTTGTATATGGTTGAAGCCTTGTGCCCCACTGCCATTCATTTTGACATGTCCATTGGTGTCCATTATTTATATCATGTTTGGACAGTCTAGATGGTGACACTTCATGGGTGTAGCTTCTAGCATTAGTAAGGGCCCAAATCTCACAGCAAAGTCCCTAATCCTTTGCCCATTCTAATAATATTCAGTGAGCCTTGGTTGCAAAACTGCTTTGTAGATGTATCCATAGGGGTAGGGCTCCACAATCCTGGATTTTGGTTGTATCAATTTTTCCTACCAGAGAATTGGTGTTGCCCTCTGGGGGTTGGGCCTTCCTACATCAATTGATCATTAAGACAGCTTCCCAAAGACATGACCACAGACAAACCTGATCTAGGCAATTCTTCAATTGAAGTTTCTCCTTTAGATGACTCTAAGCTCTGTCAATTTGAGAATTAAGTTTGATCAAGACACAGGGCTTTTTAGAGGTTTAGTTTATTTGTTTAATTTTTGGTTCTTTGAGAAGTTCACACAGTATGTTTTGATCATTTTCATTCCTCCCCAACTGCTTCCAGACATACCCTTTCCCTATCCACCCAAATTTGTATCCCTATTTAACCCATCAAGTTCAATTTGTTTTCTCATATATTCTTAGATGTGTGACCTTCCACTGATGCATGGTCAACTAAACAGGGACAGCATTCAATCGTTTAAAAAACCTGAATATTCCTTTCCAAGAAGCTATCAATTTACAATAGCTAATCTGCTTGCTGTGGGATTTCATATATGCCTCCTTGTTCTCAGTTGAGATTTTGTCATATCTTGTACAAGGACTGTGTATGTGATATTTCTTCTGACTTCTTTTGTGCAACTGTCTTGTTATGTCTGGAGGACACAGTTTTCCTGTATTCATTGTTCATCTGTGGCTCTTACATTGTTTCTGTTCCTTCTGCTGGAATGATCCCTGGGCCTTGGGAGGAGGAGAGGTGATCTAGATTATGTAGGAGGCTTCTTGTTTGTTTCTGCTGCATGGACCCAAAATAACCACACAGAAATTGCATTAATTACAACACTGCTTTGTCATAATTGGCTTATGCATATTTCTAGCTCACTCTTGCATCTTGAATTGACCCATTTCTATTAATCTATATATCACCACGAGGCTCATGGTTTCTTGGTAAGGTTCTCCAGCATCTGTCTCCTTCAGCAGCTACATGGCATATCCTTGATGCCACCTACTCTCTCTATATCTCTTCCAACGTGGCTATAGTCTGCCTTGCTATAGACCAAAGCAGCTTTACTCATTAACCAGTAAAAGCAGCACATATACAGATGGACTTTCCACAACCATTTTGTGTGCCTAATGTAAACCTTTGCCAGCTCTAGATATCTGCATGAATCACCACCTACTTTTAGTAGACTGTTCTCTGATGAGGACTGAGATAAACATTAATCTATGAGTATAAGAATATGTCATTAGGAAACAATTGGATATGTATATTTAAAAAATGATTGCTGTAGGTCCTCCAATTGGGGCTTAGAACCTGACTAGCCACAGGTTTTGGCTTAACAATAGTGATGAGTACAAGTTTTCTCAATTAAATACCAGTGATAGATTCCTAGAAATGTAACCATTACATTTTACTAAAATTATATTGAAATAAAATTGTGAAGCTACTTTCCCTCTTTTTTTACTCTAAATCTTCTTGAATTATGTTCTTTATTGATTATTTAAAATGTTTATTCATGTCTTCTCTTATTTTCTCGGTTAATGTCATTAGTATCCTACATTCAAACTTATAAAAATATGCCTTATCATTTTATTCTTATTTTATGTTATTATCATCTCCTTCTTATTTTTTTCTTCTTAATTTAATTTTTGTCTCTTTTTAAAATTTTATGAGATGGACATTCTGCTATTTTAGCCTTTTTTTAAAAATCAACATCTTAAGGAATCATTTTACATCTAGTAATCTTCTGTGTAAATCACACATGCTTTGGTATATCATTATTTGATTACTATTTGGTTCAAAAGAGTTCCCAGGTATCACCATGAGCTCTTGAAACCATGGGTTAGAATCCCAAACATCAACATTTTTCAAATTATCTATTTTGTTTTTGAAAACTTATAAATTGTTTATGCTCTACTCTAAGAATGTGATTATTTTCTAAAAGATAATCTAATTTTAAGAGACATTCAAAACAAATTTCATGACCTATTCACAATCATTATATAAAAGATCAAGATGTACATGGAAAGAATACTTTACGGCAGGTTCTTAGGTGAGGCTAATTAAATTCTATCTGCATTTCTAGTTTAAGGAGCCAGTCTACCATTTCTGGTGAAATGAGTTGACTTTTTTGTAGTTATTTAATTTCATTTTGTGAATGCTCTTTTCATGCAGGTGTACATGTTTATGCATACATGTATGCACGTGTATGCATATGTACAGGTGTGGAAACCATGTGCCAACCACAGCTATTATTGTTTAGATATGATCAAATTAGACATGTTTTTTTAGTTTTCTAAGTCAGTTTTTATTTGCCTGGAACTCTGTTCTAAACCAACAAGTCAGTGAACCCCATGCTTCTGCCTGTCTCCATCTCCCCAGTATTGCAATTACAAGCAAGTCCTACAATAACTTCCTCTTATTTACATATTTTTAAAATGTAAGTTCTAGTGATTGGGTTTAGGGTGCTGTTCTTAGAAAATGAGGACTTTATGGATTAAATTTCCTTACAGCTCCATCCAGGCAGTTTTGAATTGATCCTACTTTATAAGGATCATTGCTCTGCAGGGTACTCAGGGTCATCCTTGACATGAAGATGTAGTGCTGACCTTCTCTTTATCTTTTGGATCTAAGGTCCTCAATGAAGAGAGCCAAGTGCACAGAGATAAGGGAGTTTGTTTTCTAGGGTTTATCCAATTTTTAAGAATACCAACTCACACTCTTTGTTGTCTTCTTTGTCCTGTACATCCTGACTCTGGCTGGCAATGTCATCATTGTGACCATTATCTGTATTGAACAGAACCTTCATACCCCCATGTATTTCTTCTTAAGTGTTCTTTGAAGAGAGATTCTGTTCCCTGGTGATCACCCCACAAATGCTTGGTAGCCTTGTGGGTCTAAGCTAAACACTCTCCCTGAAGTGCTATGAGATGCAGCTCTTTTTTTCCTTGGATTTGGAATCACCAACTATCTGCTGTTAGCAGTTATGGGTTATGATTGTTATGTGACTATCTACAACGGACTTCATTATAGTGCCATCATGAATTGGAGTGTATGTGCCATCCTGACATCTTCAGTCTGTGCCATGAGGTTCCTTCTCTCACTAGTTTAGGCTGTGTCCATTTTTAGGCTGCCCTTCTGCAATTCACTGATTAAATATTTCTTCTGTGATGTCTGACTTGTTTTGCTTATGGCTGTGCAGTATCAGTCATCAAAGACATCTGGACATTAGTTCTCAGTCTCCAGGCAATCACAGCACCTGCCACTTTCCTATGCATCTCCTATGTCCTCATTATGCCCACCATTCTCAAGATTGCCTCTGTTGACAGCCAGAAGAAAACTTTTGCTATCTGTATGTCCCACCTCACTGCGGTTGCGATCTACTATGGTTGTGCTTCCATTGTCTACTTCGAGCCCAAGTCAGAGAATACTAGGGACCAGGACCAGCTGATCTCAGTGACTTGCGCTGTTATAACCCCTCTACTAAACCCTGTTGTATATAGTCTGAAAAACAAAGAAGTCCAGGAAGCTCTACGGAGAGTGATGGGGTGAAAATCCTTATCACAGTTGTTAATTTATGTCCAAATACTTTCATCTTTTTCTTATGGAACTTGATAGGAAAAGTTATATTGCCAGTGTTTCATGTGATTAGGAGTTTTATACATCATAGCCAAGGCCAGGGAGAGGGCAAAAGTGGAACTGGTAGCCAGCTTTTCATAATTTCGTTTTATTTCCTCAGCCTCTTTGTTAACATAATAAAAACACAGGTCACTTGCAAGACCTGTGCACAGACAGCCATTGGCCCTACTCCAAAAGATAATTACAAGGTCAAAGTATGATCTTATGTTCATTCCAAGCTTAAATTTAAAGGAACCAATCTATTTCTCATTGAATTAAAAACCACACACTAAACATTACTCAATGGAATATTCTCTTAATATAAATTAGTTGCTTGAGCAAGTGGTGAGTAGGAGGGAAATATACAAACACCTAACTGCCTTGTGTTTTAATAAGATAAGCAATGCAAAAACTAAAGAGATCTTTTAAGAAATGGATCTCGAATGAACTAAAACTTCCCAAACTATCTTCAAGCAGCCACACATGAACTCCAAAGGAGCTCCAGGTCTCCTATCTGCCACAGGTGGAACTCCTAATGAAGGGGAGCTAAGTAAAGGTCCTAAAGAGGGAAGGACACATTCAATGTAAAAGCTTTCTAATCAGCATAGGATAGTCTTGAGAGTCTGGTCATATCATCTGAATGCAAGTGACTTGGGCTCTTCTTTGCTTCTTACTGAAGAGAAGCCAGATGGAGGAGAGGGGTTTCTGAGGCTAATAATAAAAATATCCTTCATAGAAAAAATTGTTTTAAGTCACAGAAAGGAAGAGGATGTGTGTGAGGGAGAAGATTGCTGAGAATTCTGTAAAATTGTCAAATCAGGAAAGGTTAAGAAGAAATCTTCTCAAAAAATGGGGGTGGGGCAGGTGGTGGTAGGGCACACCTTTAATCCCAGCACTTGGGAGGCAGAGGGAAAGGCAGAAGGATCTCTTTGAGTTCAAGGCCAGCCTTGTCTGCAAGACCTACTTCCAGGACAAGCTCCAAAGCTACAGAGAAACCCTGTCTCGAAAAGCCAAATAATAATAATAATAATAATAATAATAATAATAATAATAATAATAATAATCTTCTGAAGACTTCTTGAGAGTTGAGTCAAAGTGTTATATGACATGGTGAGGAGGGCTAAGAGGAGCAGAGGGAATTTAGAAAAAGTCCTTTGAGTCTCCTTCTCCCCCTTGTAAGCCAAGTCACCAAGCCAAAGAAAGGGATTAGGTGGAAATTTAAGCCAGGATAACTGTTATGGGAGGTCCTTCCGCTCCTCCAACTAATAGCTGCTGAGATACCAGCCCATTGGGGTGTGGTCTCTCTCCCTTTAAAAAAGTGGCTACTTCCCTCAGCTCTCTCTCTTCACTTCAGGCTACTAGACTCCCTTCCTGGTTGCTCAGAGGGCTGTTGTCTGGGACAGTGATCTGTAAGTTTTTTCCTCTTTAAATAAATACCACCCTATTAATCATAATTCCAAACTGGTGTGGCATTGTTCATGACTTACGCCTTCAAATAACTCCTTTGTAAAATAAATTAAATGATTCCATTACCATTGAAAAACTGAGCAATGTAAATAGTAAAGAATTCCAGCATGAAGACTTCCATAAACTTCAATTGACTGAGTCAGGAATGAAATAATAATAGACTATTTACTCTTCCTTTTCTCAAAAAATGAAAAAAAGAGAACAATGGATGTAAATCTTAGTTTCAATTTCTGAGAAAAAATAAGGGATGAATGAATTAGTAATTAGCAGGGATAATTATTGAGTAAATCAAAGCATTTTATTGTACTGAGAAATTAACTTCAATATCCACAAAGGATACATGAGTACACATTATTTTCTTTGTTAAATGTTGTCAAAATACAGAAATATCAAATAAAATATGCAAAGCTGTAGTGCATGCAATATAATATGTATGCAGGTAAATAAATGTTAGAAAGTTCCAACCTTCCATCTGCATTGTCACTCAGAACTCCTAATACTCCTGATGCAGGAAACACTACCTAGAGTTTTTATGTAAACCCAGTTAGTCAATGATGAGAAATCAGGTTGAGTAACAAAAATACTTTGAGGTTCTGCTTTTTGCCTTCTCTCTGCTTTTCCTCACAAGGTTCTGTAGTAAATCCAGTTCCAGAAAACATCTCCTACCCTGAAGGAAAAGGAACCTCATCCTTCCTCATTTCTACCTCCACTTGATAGATTCCAGGAACGTAGATGACCCATAGTCAACCTTAGTGTCATGCCAAGTGATCCCTGCACTTCGTGTCTTGCTTGTGACCAGTAAATGGCCATTCTATGTCCACATGCCTCCATTACCCTCGTATAGTCTTCAACTGTTCAACTGTGTTTGTGGTCTTGTGATACAGTGAACTAGAGTCAACTTGGCATCCTCAAACCTATCACCTCACTTACCTACTCCTCCCTGCCAGGACCCAAGTCTTTGTGTGAGACTGCTCTGGAAAGTGAGGAATATTCACACTCCCCTGTGTCAATGACTCCTTTCTGTCCTTGATGAGGGCATCACAGTTAAGCTGGGAGCAGGGATGAGCGTCTGCTCCCCAGTATCACACTGAGTGCAAGGCTGTCTTCTCCAAAGGTTGTATTCTTTTTGTTATTCAAACAGCAAACCCTGAATTTGTCTCAGCCCCATAGTTCACATTATGTTTCACACATAGAATATATTAGTGCTCAAATTTTGATGTTCAAAATCATTCTCTCCAAAGTAAAAGAGGCTTTCCACTCTAGAAAGTTTGCCTAACTTAAACCCTCTTTCAGTTTTCAATAAAAATGTTTCAGTTATGAGTTCTTAAAAGTCTTTTTGAAATGCAGTTGCTGTCCCCTCTGGATTCTTATGATCTTTCCCCGGGGCAGATAATGTCCCCTAGAACAATGTGGAATAGTAATAACAGTTGGAAAAAGAGGAGAAGCATTAGATTGCCACCCACAAGATTTCTATCCAGAGTTTGTTTGCTTGCTTGTTTTTTGAAATTCATAAATCATTTACCTTTCATTTGGAGCCTCCAAGTACAGAAGTTCCTGTCATAAGCTCATTGTTCTTGAATAGAAAATCCCATTTTAAAAGTATAGTTCTCCAATAGTACACAAGTCTCCATCAGAGTGGAGTTCGAATCTCCTTTACTTGAGGTCAATCCTGTCTGCCACCTACATATTAATTCAATATGTAGAGTGAGGTTTATTCCCATCTTCCTAGTGGGAGAGAGGTGATTTTCCTATATCTGCACAGGCATAGCTCCTCAGAATGGCTAATACATCCATTGGGCTGACAGAGATTCTTTCTCTTGCTAAAAAAAAGAAAAGCAATAAGCAAAAGACTGTTAAAATACAGAATCTCTAATCAGTTGGTACCAAAACCAGAACAACAAAAGCTACAAGTGTGAGGAGGGTAACTATTAAGAACCAAGTGTGTAATGGGGTTGAGAGGGAAAATAGAGAAGGTGGGTATTAGGATGAGGTCAGACTTTTTACATATTTGAGGTTGTCAAATAACACATCCAATAAATGCTATGACAAAAAGCAGTCTGTCTATCCATGATCACATTCCAGAAGCAGTGTCTTTAGTCTGGTTCCCAAGCATTATACAAATATGTGTGAAAGCAACAATTAATAAATAGAACCTCCTAAAACTGAGAAGCTTCTGTAAGGCAAAGGCAAAGGACACAGTTACTAAGACAAAAGGCAAGTCTACTATGATGAAAGATCTTCACTAACCACACATCAGAGACAGGACTGAGCACCAAAATACATAAAGAACTCAAGAAACTAGACATAAAACTATGAAATAATCCAATCAAAAAATGGGGTAGTGATCTAAACAGACAATTCTCAAAAGAAGAATTGCAAATGGCCAAAAAACTTAAGGAATTGCTCAATGTCCTTAACCATCAGGGAAATGCTAATCAAAACAACTCTGAGATACCATCTTACACAGGTCAGAATGGCTAAGATCAAAAATACCAGTGATAGCTTATTCTGGAGAGGTTGTGGAGTAAAAAGAACACTCGTACATTGCTGCTGAGAGTATAAACTTGGAAATAAGTATGCCAGTTTCTCAGAAAATTGGGAATCAATCTACCTCAGGACCCAGCAACACCACTCTTGCACATATACCCAAAGGACGCACTCAAACCACAAACACATTTGCTCAACTGCATTCATACCAGCATTATTCATAATAGCCAGAACTTGGAAACAACCTAGACACCCCTCAACTGAAGAGTAGATGAAGAAAATGTAGTACATTTACACAATGGGGTACTACTCACTGATAAAAAATAATGCCATCTTAAAATTTGCATGCAAATGGATGGAACTAGAAAAAAAAAACATCTTGAGTGAGGTAACTCAGATCCAGACAGACAAACATGGTATGTACTTACTCATAAGTGGATATTAGATGCAAAGCAAAGAATAATCAGCCTATAGTCCATGATTCGAAGAAGTTAGGTAACAAGGAGAATCCTAAGAAGAACATACATTGATTCCCCTTGGCAAGGGGAAACAGACAAGACCTCCTGAGAAAATTAGGAAGGGGGGAGAAAAGAGGGTGGAAGGGAAGGGGGAGGGGAGAAGAGGAGGGAGGAGGAAAAGTGTTAGACTTGGTTGACTCCCCATAAGAAGTCTTACACTTTCTGAGGAATGGATGGGGAGGTTGGGTCAGAAAGGTGGAGAGGGAAGCAAGAGTAGGAGAGGGAGCGGGAATGGGGATAATTATGTAATATGAGAAAAGATTGTATTAAAAAAATCTTAATAAAAATGAAAAGAAAGAAGAGATGACTGTCTTTTCAGAATTTGTTGGTTAAACCTGCACATTAGGAAAGGCCTTATTTTCTTTCTTTCTTTTTTCTTATTAACTTTTATTGATTCTTTGTGCTTTTCACATCATGCATTCTGAACTCGCCCATCTGCCTGTCCCCTGCTACAACAATCGTCCTTAAAACCTCTTCCCTCAAAGCAAATAAAAATTTAGGGCTTGGTGTCAGCTAGACTGGTCAGAACACCAGCTTTCCCCTTTGTCATCCACCCCATCCCACCTTCACATCAAGCTCTCCAACATTGCCTCAGCAATGTTGCCCTTCCAAGGCAACCTGTCCTCCTGTTCTCAGATCCTGGGGTCCTTCTCACTCACACCTCCAGAGACAGCTCCACTGTTTTGTCCAGGCTAGGTGCAGGACCATCTCTCCCAATTGCTGCCTCATTCATGCCACCACATGATAGAGGTGGGGGGAGGGGATCAGCTCTGCTGCTTTCAGCACCCTCAGCTTCCCAGGAACTTTGTTCAGCTGTCTCTGGATTTCTCTGGTATTATCTTGATGCCCTTTGTTCATATAATCCTTCCTCCCTCTCTCTCTCTTCGACTGGACTCCCTGAGCTTAGCTTGGCAGTGTATCTCTGTATCTGCTCTCATCAGTTACTGGATGAAGGCTCTGGGATGACCGTTAGGGCATTCACCAATCTGTCTACAGGGAAAGGCCTTTCTACTACTATTGCTAGGAATTACTAGTAACTAACTTCCCTAGTACCAGATTTCTCCCTAACCTCATTAATGGCTCTCTCTCTCTCTCTCTCTCTCTCTCTCTCTCTCTCTCTCTCTCTCTCTCTCTCTCTCTCTCAAGATCTCTTTGTCATTGCTCTCCCACTCCATCCCTTCCCCAACTTAACCATCCTGTTCCCTCATGTTCTCATTCTCTATCTCCTCCCCTCTACTGTCCCCTCTTCCTCCAGTTTACCAGGGAGATATAATCTATTTCCCCTCCCAGGGAGATCTATACATCTCTTTTAGGGTGTTCCTGATTCCCTAGCTTCTCTGGAGCTGTAGATTGTTGTCTGGTCATTCTTCTTCCCTTAACATCCAGTATTCACTTATGAGTGAATTCATACTGTGTTTGTAAGTTACCTCCCTCAGGATAAGTTTTTCTATTTTCATCCATTTGCCTGAATATTTCATGATGTCATTTTTGTTTGACAAATATATCCATCTTTTTTCTATCAAATCTTCAATGCCTGAGATTTTTTTTCTTCCATATCCTGAATGCTGTTGGTGAACTTTGACTCTGTAGTTTCTGCTCAAATGCCTAATTGTTTTCATTTCAAGCCTTCCTTCAGTTTGGGTCTTCATCATTGATTCTACTTTTGTCTTAAGGTCTAGAGCAATTTTATTCAGTTCATTCTTTGTATGTATTTTCCTAAATTTATACAAATTATTTTTATACCCTCTTTAATGGTCTCGGTCATAATATAGATTATTTTGAAGGTTTTTTTATATTGGGTTACAGCTATGTTGGAATAGCCAGTGCCTTCTGTGGTAGGACTGCTAGGCTCCAGTGGAGATATCACATCCTGGCTGTTACTGATTACATTTTTACACTGACATCTAGGCATTTGGCATTGGGATGGTTATAGGTCTAGGTGATTGTAGGAAGATAAAGCCTACAAGACCAAGAGATGAGCCAACCTGGAGTCTCCCTGAGGGCCTAGCAGCAGTCACTGTCAGAGGTCCTGACCATGCCTCGCCAATGAGGGGCAACCACACAATGTCAACAGATCACAGTCTGGGTGCTAGGAGGAAGGTATATAAGACTCTCCCTATCGCTCAATAAGTGAGTCTGCTTTGCCACTTGCCTGACCCCCAGAGTCTATGCTGTTGACTCCTCACCCTTCTCAAAGGGAGCTGTTAGGACCCAGCTACATCTGGTGCCCGAACAATTTCTAGTCATCTCCCTCTCCTTACAGCACTGGACAGCTCCCCCAAGATGGTGTATTTTGGTGGGAAGACCCCTAGGTCCCTCTGGTGAAAAAGTGTTGGGAAACATCTCTCTCTCTCTCTTCTCTCTCTCTCTCTCTCTCTCTCTCTCTCTCTCTCTCTCTTCCTTTCTTTTTTTTTTTTTTCTTTTATGTTGTCTGTCACATTTGCCTGATTTTCCAATGAGGAAGGAACATTTTTTTTTTTCTGTTTCGGTTCACCTGGTACCTCCACATAATGGCTGACCCCTGAGGAGGTGGAAGCAAGGCTCAGCTCCTAGACACCCAAACACTGTCCCTCATCTGGAGACACTATGTGGGCATATGGCCATGCCCTAAAAAACTACAGAAGTCCCCCACTAACCATAAAACATGAATGTCCACCACAATTATCTCCTCCTGTTGACTGTCATCTTCTCTCTGACTGTTGCTCGCCTGCTATCTCCCTCTACAAAATGGGTAACCTCTCCTTTACCTTCATGTCCAATCTCTCTACAACATCTGATGAGGAGGAGACAAACAGTTCAAGCCCCACGAAACCTGCCAAAGAGAGCACAACCACAGTTAAAAGAGCACAGGTGCCACAGCTCCACACCTGCAGCAGGAGGCTACACCTTCACTTCAGTAAAGTTGTTCTGGAGCCAGCCACCTTTCTTAGCTGAAAATCTGGCTAACAATGATCAGGCAGAAACTCAAGCATGAACAAATCTCTTAGTTAATATTCCAGTGACCCTTGACATGCTCACTGGACGAGTTAACTTTGTCCATTCCATCTATCAGGTTTAGTGTGGCCATTAAGTCTACTCTCAACAGGTTTCTGACCTGACTTTCAAGGCCTTTAAGGCATGCACCCCATGGGACCCTTCAGCTTACATCCCCAATCTTATTACACAGGAAGGAGAACTTTTTACTGATTAGAACTTCAGAAAAGCCTTACCAGCTACTCAGAGATGAGCTACAATGTTACAGTTCGTCCTCTTGAGATCTAACTGTAGTTTTAGTGTTTTGCTTTTTTTTTTTTTTTAAAAAAAAAAGAGGATCCCATAGAGGTATCGTTGCTCCTGAGACAACTGGAAGAGATATTAAGAAAACAATGCCCTCTCTCCCAGTAGATTTTGTTTTCTTAGGTTTATGGATAATTGTCATCTGTTAAGAGTTGGTTATAAGTTGTAATAGGGTTGGGGTGGGACAATGAAGTTTAGACTTGGGGATCTCGTTTAGGAAAGAAAAGGGGGGAATAGATGGGACATGATGATAAGATAGATTAGCGCATCTACTTGTGAACTATTTTTAGCAGTTATTAGTTACAGACAATTTACATTGGCACAGATTCTTCTTTATTAATACATATGTAAAATTATTTTTGTATTCCTGTCTAAGATAGTTTGTATATTGATACAAATTCAAATTTTATCATTCTATTGTGTATATTTCTATTTCTGTTTACAATGTTTTTGCACACAAATGTAAAATTATTTTTGTTATACTGTATGTATGCATGTTTCCATATTCTTAAGATATTTTGTGTAATGATACAATTTAAGGGTGTCTTGTCATATTGCACTATTCATTTCTAACTTTGACCAAGATATCTTTATATATTGTTATAATTTTGAGGTCATTGTTCTCATTCTGCACATCTGTTAAAAGATAGTTTATTTTTATAGTATGAAGCATTAGTCTTTAAGCTGTATAGGTTATTAAGAGTTACAGATTAATAGTCACCCATATTCTCTATACCTTGGACACTTATAACTGACAATGTCCCTGCCTATGCTTCTCAACAATTCAAAGTCTTTCTGGGGTCCTGGAAGATTTCCCATACCACTGACATCCCCTGAAATCCACAGGCACAAGCCACTGTGGAGAGGACCAACAGAGCTCTTAAGGAACTGTTGACCAGGACAGCGACTGAGGCAACTCTGCAGATGTTAGTGGTTTTTGGGTATCCCTCTTGAAGTTCCCTGCAAGAGGGTGTGCATGCCTGGTTATCTGAAATTGAAAAGGCTACTGCCTAGTTCCCCAATCCTGGCAATTTTCAAGGAATGAATGCTCTTCCATGGCTGGTAGCAAATGACTGGTAAGAGCCTGTTTGGCAGGCCAATCTAAGACAGGCACAGTCCAGTTGCTGAGCCCTCCTGAGATAGGGTCAACAAGGCCTGGGCAAAGAACTCTGTTTCCAGCTGAGCACCCATGCCATAAATAAAAAAGGGTCCATATGTAGGAAGATAAGGCCTACAAGGTTGAGAGATAAATCAACTGGAGTCTGCCTGAGGGCCTAGCAATGGTCACTGTCAGAGGTTCTGATCATACTTAGTCAACAACGGGCAACCTTGCAAAGGCTATGGATTGGAATGCAGCCTGGGTGCTGGGAGGAAGGTATATAAGGCTCTCCCCACCTCTCAATAAATGAGTCTGCTTTGCCACTTGCCTGACTCCCAGAGTCTGTGATGTTGACACCGTGCCTTCTCACCCCCTCCCCCAAGGGGGCCATCAGGACTCAGCTACAGCTGATGATATCAGGTTTTGTCTCTACTAGATAAATGTTTTGATTCTTGGTTTCTGCTTCCTCCTCTTTAGGAAGAGGTTTGAGAGTGTTACAGCTGTGTGCTGCCTGTTGGGAAATTTTCCATGGACCACTTTCCCTGGGATACTTAGCTGGTGTGTTCACAGGTTGCTGGTATTGGTAACAGAAACAATGGTACGAGTTAGGAGAAGGAAGGTTGGAGAAGACAGTATTTGTGATCTCTCAAGGATGGGGTCAAAGAGGAAAGGAAGACTACAGTAGATTATCTACAGTAGATTACAGATCTGGGGGTAAGACAGGGTGATTGGATCTGAAGGAGCAGGAGAAAAGGTGTGAATCCTCTGTCACCCTACCTGCTTTCTTGGCAGGATTGGCTTTTTGGTTATCAAGGGGTGACTGCTGGGGTTGAGAGCCAGGGCAATGTAATGAGTAGGGGGAGGGGTATTAGGAGGGGAATGATATGTGAAATACACAGAAGATGGAAACAGGGGCAGGGAAAGCTATCAAGATTGATGTGATGCAGACTGGATCTGGGGGAACAGAGAGAGAAAAGAGCATCATTTTTTTTATATAGTCAATTCTACTGCATCCCTGAAACAATGCTATCATCACTGAGTGATATAGAGATAATTACATTCTTTAAGAATCAAGCATTTAGAAAGAAGGGATGTAAATAAATGTGTTCGTCTGACATTCAACTCTCTGTGGTCTCTTTGAAGAACTGTCATTTAGTGTTTGTAGTCTTTGGTCAAAAGAACCGAGAAACTGACAGAGCATCTGCAGTCCCCATATGTGCTTATACATGGAAGAGACAGTGGAAACAAATTAACCCTCACAAAGATTGAAACTAGATTCAAGTTAACTTAGTCCCCAGTTAGATAAATAGGATCTTGTCCCTACTACCACCTGCCAGGGAGTACAATAAAATCCCTACTACAGAAAGATAATGTAATCTAGAGCTTCAATTTGTCTTTATAATTTATTCATATAAAGCAGGGATAAGCAACTATGGCCTGCCAGCTGATGTGACCACCATCTGTTTTTGTACTGACAGCAAGATGTAAAAGAGTTCAGAATTTTAATCAATTAAAAAGTAAATAAAGTGAAAGGTTTTTTAGAAACAGAAAGTTTATTATATTTTGAATTTTATCAATCATACAAGTTGGTTCTCAGTGACTACCACAAGCATTAATTTACATATTATCTATAGCCATATTGGGGTTACCTTTGAAAATTTTAACACAACAGAGATTATGGTTCAAACCCTTAAATTATTCACCATTTGGCCCTATTCAGGAAAATATTAGAGTCCTGATAAAGTGTTCAGAATGCAACAGAACTTTACAGATGCAGCAGAAGAAAGGAAAAAAAGAACAAAAAGTCATGTAGAAGGCAAAGCACACCACAGGGACAGACTAACAAAAATTACATTGTGGACTCAATAAGAGAACTTTAAGATGATTTCAGATGTTACAAATTCCCCCAAATATGATCCACAATGAGTCTTACCTGTGTGTAAAGCCCTTCATTATACTGTGGACAAAACTGGACTTTCCAATTCCTAATATAATACAGCAAAGATAATAAGACATCATTCCCATGCTAAAATGCATTTCCTAGAAATCTGTCTTATTATACATTGTATACAATGATAGTTCCATGTAACCAGACTGGAGGCAGACATACCTCTTCAGTCACTTTGAAGAAGCAAGGTGTTGTGTTTTAAGAATACCAGTGAGAGCTCTGTATACAAAACACCTGAGAAATTTCTAAAACAAAACACTCACAATTGGCAACGAGAAAAAAAAAACAACTTCAGTCTTCTAATCACAAAGACCTAATTCTCTCAACAGCTTGGAAGCATATGCCACTCTGCAGCAATGGCCACATCCCTGAATCTATATATACTCTATAGATTCATGATACCTTGAGCAGAAGACTCAAGAAGATGGAACCCAGATAGCTGTGTAGAGAAATAGGCCAAAATAGTGTGTTATTTTAAGGTACTGAGTTTGTTACATAGCAATAAAAAAACTACAATGATCAGTATTGGATGCAAAATAATGGACTCGTGAACTGAATGTTTTAAACTGGTGATGGGAAATAAAAATGCATGGAAGGACATCTTCAAAGTGGTGAAAGAAAATAGCTCCTGAATGAGTTCCAAACCCATGGAAATGCCCATTAAAATGGGACCAATTTTTAGTTACTGAGTTTGTATCATGTCTCTCTCTACAACATGGAAAAATACCACATACTCATCGTAATGAGAACTCTCATCTGAAAATAGACAGTTTGGGATTATTTTCCAATTTGCTTTATTCCATGGCAATGTCAGGCCTTTATCTCTGAGTGAATGCAATACAGCTTCTGCCTCTTGATTAACCATTATTTAGAAAGGGTAACCCACACAGGAGAAGCCATGAATGATGCAAATTCAGACCCAGTCTCTGGGTTTGTCTCTTTGGACCATTATGGATCTCAGATTTCATTTTTAAAGCAGGAGTGACAACAGTAAACCTGTGCTGCTCTCTGGCTTTCCTCAAAATTAGTGAAGTGATTTTTTCTTTCTTTTTTTTTTTGGTGCATGTTCTCTCTCACTGGTCAAATCTTCAGACCCTATGTGTAGACTTCACCCCTCATCAAGGGAATATTGTATGTGAGGTCCTTCTGTCTATGTGTTGCTTTATTAGTTAATGAATAAGGAAAATGGGTTGGCCTATAGCATTGGAGAAAGAAGGTGGAGTTAGGAAGAAGCCATGGTTCCTCCTCCTGAGACAAATGCTGGGAACATTACCCAGTAAGCCATTGACATGTAGTGATATACAGATTAATATAAATGGGTTAAATTAATATGTAAGAGTTAGCCAACATGAAGCTAGAGCTAATGGGCCAAGCAGTGATGTAATTAATATGGTTTCTGTGTGATTATTTTGAGTCTAAGCAGCCGGGAACAAATAAATGGTCTCCTTCAACAGAAATATAACTTTGCAACATACTTAAAACATTACAGAAAACCATAATTGATCAAAACCCATTCAACTTTTGATGTGGCCTCCATTTCAGTCTGTATTGTCACAGTCATAGAGGAATCTCAGGATATGGACAGCATACCTCTCATTGTAACTGATACCTTTTCCTTCGTTGTGTGTGCTCACTAGTCTTAGGTCAACCAGAACATTCCATCTTCTTAGGAATGTGCCTCCAGAATTTTAAAGTTACCCTTACTATAATCCAGTATTAGCAAATTGCAAAACCAGAATGCAGAGGTGTTTTTGACAGAGAGCTGTATATGTTCCCATGTCCTCACTTACTTATCATGAAGGCTGCAACCTCACACTTTTAGCTTCACCAAAGTTTTGTCAAATGTGTCCAAAATCATTTGTTCATGTCATTTAGGCTACTGCTAGACTTTGAGTCTTTCTTCACTTGTGCAAATAACAAAAAACATTGTCAAAATGTGTTCAGTTCCACACAAATGCATATAAAGGCAAGAGGAGTGAGTAGCACAGATGAAGAATTTTGTATACTATATACTTTCATGTATGTTTAGAGTAGGACCCAGATAAGCATTACTGCCCCCAGAAGAAAGCTCCTGTTTTATCAATCACTTCAATCTAGTTTACCCTTCTTGACTCTATATGTAAAGGCATTATTGAAATAGTAGAAAAATTAGTTCATACATATATTACCAAATAAAATATCTTCAAAAAGTTCCTATTAAGAGAAAAGAGGCATAAGACCCATGGTCTGTTGTAGAGCATATTTTTACTGTCTTGTTTCTTAAACTTTGTACCAAAGAGTTCAGCAGAGAAATGATAACAGCATAGATATTTATAATAATGATGATAATGAATACCTTACAGGGTTGCAGGTAGCCACATAGCTGTTATAACACATAGCTGTTAGAAGAAAGCAATTGTTGATGCCCAAAGATAAAGATAAAAGAAGAACTGGGTTGCACAGCCTTGGATATCTATGAACTGGTAGGTATAAAGGAGGTCAAAAAATATATGAGGGATGATGGCATAATATAGAAAGTCTCAGAGATGGAGAGGATGCTCAGAAAAAAAGTACATGGATGTATGGAGAGGATCATCCAGGCAAATAATAGTCACAATGATCACGTTCCCTGACAGAGTCAGAAGGTTCAATGTCAGGAAAACAATAAAGAAGATATGCCTGTTCTACCCACCCAAAGCTGGAGAAACCTTCAAAGAGGAACACAGTTATAAAAGGCTTTCACATTTACTCAGGTTTTTGAAGCCTTCCCTTATACATTCATTCTTTCTTCATGGCTAGGAATGCATGGGGTATTCAGCTGTGCCTGTCTTATTTCAATATCTGCCAGCTAAATTTATGGCTTATGAGCTGCTTTTTCAGAACCAAGATACACATCTGAGTGCTGATGGCTATCTCCATTCTCTCCCAAATGAATTCACCACACTGAGCCAGTGTATCTGCAGGTTTTTCCCAGCTTCCACTGCAAATAAAGGCTAATTCCTCAGATACCAAGGCACTGTTATACAGAGAAAGCTTTCAGCAACAAGAATAAAAGGTCCTGATCACTGTACTATGTGGGTAAAAATTTGGTGGCTGACCATTTGGTTCAGGATAAGAATTTGGAGGGTTCTTCCCTGGAGAACATTATTTTTACCCACCCTAAGAAATCATTAGTTATCTATCTTTTTTTTTTTGTCTAGATTTGGGCAACATGAGGTTTACCCCTCCTGCATTAGCATGACTGTTGTTATACTTGTCATGTCTTATTTAGGCAATCACAGTGTTGAGAATTCATAGGTATAGTTTCCCTAACATTTCTAGGAGAAATAATATCACAGCAAACTTCCTGTTCCTCTGGCTCTTATAGTCCTTTCTCCCCCACTTCCATGATGTTCCCTGAGCTTTAGATGCATTAGTTGTGAGGATCAGATGGGGCTGATCAAATGGATAAGGCGGTGCTAGACACTGCAGGATCACTTGGTTTTTTTCCATTTCATTAGTTCTGTTATCTATAATGATCTCCATATGTTGTGAAGAGAAGTTTTATTGTTGAGGAATGAGACATACTATTTTCTGTGACTGTTAGGAGAAATACTTAGAAGTCATATGCATGTAAGCAACATGTGCACTGATCAGATTATATCTATATATTTAGGAATATATGATACACTAAACACACACATATATTTGTATATAATTTCTATGTGTATAAAACAACAATTAAAAATGGTAAAGGCTGTAAATTTGAGAAAGTGTTACAGGAGGAACCCAGAGGCAATTTAATGAGGAAAGTAAAAAATTACATAATTGTATTTTTATTTATAAAAATTTAAAAAATGGATGTTGAGAACTTCCCCAGACAAATGTTTACAGACTCTTGATATTCCAACTAGAAACTCAAGATAATTTCAATTATTTATAAGCCTTTAGTCAATTTCTGTTTGTTAAAATGGCTATTACAATGTAATTAAATTTTATACATTTGTTTTCACTCTTCTTGTCACCTTTTATAGATGTTTTATCCATTATATTTTTTGTCACTGTCTCTTAATCCATAACTGGTTCTAAGCCATAGTATCATCAACATGGTAAATGCAAAAAATTGATTCTAAATTTGTGGGACATAAATTAACATAAGCAATATGTATTATGTGTGCACTTAGACAGTGATTCTGAGCTCTATGTTGCTACTCAAGGAGATTGGAATAGCTCTCGCAACTTGTACATTTGGTTAACCTAAATGACTAAGCTCTGGGAATCCTAGTAAAGGCTTTTACCTGAAAACTATGATTCAATATGTGTGAGTTAGCCATAACAAATTTACTTGAACTCTCTAGGTAAAGTAAAATCTCAATGAGTCAAGAATCAAGTGGCTCAATATACCTAACAGAAGTACAAGGTATATGTAGTTAATGAAAATGGTAAAAATAGTAATTAGAGTTAATGGCTTATAAAATTCTATGATGCTATTTAATTGATCATGATATGCTGAAAGTAAAAAGATAATGAAAAGTGGATCTTAGCAATGATAATAATAATTTTTAACCTCTAGTGTTGGTGAAATAAATTCTGACTTTTGCTATCATAATGGAGAATCATGAACAATCAATCACATTACCCTCCTCCTAGAGTCAGTTCATAGTCCCAGAACTTGTGAATGGCCATATCCTCTTGAGTATTTCTCCTATGACATTGATGCAAACCCAGGTCATAAATGATTTTTGTAGCCTTACAAAAAAGAACTGCATTTATCCAATCATCAAAGTGGCAGATATTAAAAGACACACTTATATTCAGGATATGAATGGTCAATATTTTGAACTGACACTTGCCCCTAAGTAACAAGCAAAATTCTGCTTAAAGGCTCTTGAGTGTCACATTAAGAAATGGAATCTTGTCATTAGCGTTTTTACAATAACCACTTTAGAGAGAGTTCAGTGATTGCCAAGCATATTGTGATTTATTAATCACTTCTAAATGTATCAAATGAGATAGAACTGTGGCAATGTATTGAATATATCCCACTCTAACCCATTTCCTGAGTGAATGAGTGAGAGAGTGAGTAAATGAGTGAGCGAGTGAGCCATGACACTATCAGTGATGAGCAAGGTAAAGAACAAGAAAAGGCTCTGTAACAAATCCTATGTAAGTATCTCTACCACTAATGTCTTATGACCCAATAGGAGTACTATATTCCATACTTACATGTATGTCAAGATTATGTTCCAAGGAGAGGGAGCCACCTTTTTTTTTTCTTCAAGATCTCTACTCCAGGAATTACGAGATACTATTACAATTTTCTATCAAGCTGCCACAAAAGGCTCAGACTGTAACCCCTTCTGATTTCTGTGAAAAGCCACACCTTCCACAGATAATCACTTTCTCAGAATTGGCTCCTAAGCCACAGGTGGCTAAAGAGAGGACTCCGGACCATGTGTTAAGGTCCCTACGATGGGTTAGCTTTTGGAGTCTCAACAATCCAGTGTCATCACTGCGTCGTCTACCAGGGCTCCAGCTCAAAGCATTGATACTGAACAGCCACAGTAGTAGCTTAATTGTCTTTGTGAGTCCTAATCTGCCACTCTTGGTTTCATTTCTTGGATTTCAATTAGAAGTTTATATATGATTGAGTCATCACTTCCTTAAAAGCTTTGCTAGCTCAAAATAAGCCTGAGGCTGTGCAAAGCCTTGTGCACCCTCAGTGCCATTAGCTCCAACGTCATCTCTCTGTCACCTTTTTCTTGCACATTTTTGGAGTGTTTCACATGTTGGAATGAGTTTTTATTAATTCATCAATTCTTTCTCACATCTTTTCTTCCTCTGGTTTAAATTTCTTTCTATAACTTCATCTAGTTGACTAGCTTGCCTTCAACAGTCCAAATTAAACTACATGACTCAGAAAAACATTGAAAGATAGCTACACTAGCACAACTCTTTTTCTATATTTTTCCCTTCCAGTATTACTTTTTCCTTCTAGTAATACCCTCTAGATATTCTTAGTTTTAAATTTGCCTGACTGGGTAAGCAGTGTATACTTTAAACAACACCATCTTCTAAATCCAGCCCACAGTCCAATTTATAAGTCATGATGATATGGGATTGCCCTCTGTATGCTATGAATACCATTGGTTAATAAAGAAAGTGTCTCTAACCAGAGCAGAATAGAGGTAGGTGGGGGAAACTAAACTGAATGCTGGGAGAAAGAAGGCAGAGTCAGCAAAAGCCATGTAGCCCCAACAGAGACAGATGCTGGAACTTTGCACAGTAAGCCAAAGCCTCATGCTCTTGATTAAATTATTGTGTTTGTGTAGCTCATTTAAAAACATAAGGTATAATCAAGAAATATAGATTAATAGTTAATTATCTGTAATAGTCAAGCTTGTAGTCTTGTTAGTTAGATTTTCTAGATAGACAGAGATATATTAAGGATAGATAGGTATTCTTCAAATCTTTCAGATACCTTCAGAATATGGCATTTAAAATGTTTTAAGATCTTAGGACTTTTTATGACAATGAAACACATCTGGTCCTAGCAGCACCAATCTACTTCAAGAGGATGATAGGCAACAAAGAGTCTCCTTATGGCATTGGTTAGCCATTTGGGCAAGAAACTGCTCTTGCCTGAACTGCTTGGTGGTATGCTGTATGAACTGGACAATAAAGACTCACAGAGAAATGACTGCTGAACTTGCCTAAAGGTGAGACAGTCCTTTGGAGTTCCTGTTTCATGAAATAGTCTGCCAGACATTCTGCAGGACACAGAAGAAAGTGACTAACAAACTGCCATTATAGTCTTTGAAATTTCCTGCTTCATGGAAAAGTATGCCAGACACTATGTTCCTGTAGGCTAAAGATGGATGCTCCAACAGTACAGAAGAACTTTGGGTGACTGTCCAGACAGCAAGCTCTCTGTCAATTCTAGAGTTTTTGGAAGTTACTTACAATGCACCTGCTGTTAACTTATATTATATCCTTCTGGCGTCTTTGATAGAGTTGAAGAATAGATATAGTTAAAGTTTTCCTTAGTTATGATAAAAGAATAAAGTAGATATAGATATTGTAACTGTAATTTTTGCTTGATGCCTGTCTTGTTATATATAATTTTTCTGTGTTAAAGTTAAAATCTTTTTTTTATTTAAGCAGAAAAGGGGAGTTGATGTGTGATTGCCCTCTGTATATTATGAATACCATTGGTTAATAAAGGAACTGTCTTGGGCCTGTGCAGAGCAGAATAGAGGTAGGTGGGGAAAACTAAACTGAATGCTGGGAGAAAGAAGGCAGAGTCAGAAGAAGCCATGTAGTCCCACCAGAGATAGACACTGGAACTTTACCTGGCTAGCCACAACCTTGTGGTGATACACAAACTAATGGATATGGGTTAATTTAAGATATGATTTAGCTAGAAATATGCTTAAGCTATTGGCTAAACAGTTTTGCAATGGTTTCTGTGTGATTATTTTGGGTCTGAGCTGCCACATTGTTGGAAATGAAGTAGCAGCTCTCTACGATACCATGAATCTTAGACAACTCACTTTGGATAAAGTAGGGGAACCCCCTATACTAATGGCCTAAATGCATTGTCTGCTGACAAAACAGTTTGTACAAGGACTGCATCTCTCTAAACAATGCACCTTCTTCAAACTTGTGCAAACATAGTGATGGCTTAACGACAGCTTGCTATGCTCCCCTGCTTGATAACTCTATGGGAGCAAGCACCATTAAGGGTTTTATTGTGCTAGTATCCCCAGCAAATATATTTCCTGGCCAGAAAGTGGATTTTCAATAATATTGGTTTATTCAATAAATGGGGAAACCATCCCCAGACATAGAATAACAGATAATTACTTTTTTTGGTATGTTTATTCTGGGTTCACCGGTTTGTTAACAAAACATGTTTCAGATTCTAAAATACAGGCTGTTCCTGTGAGTCAGTAATCAAAGACAAAAAGTTTTACTCTACTAATTGTGAAATTCCTAACGAGGCCCCTGGGGTAGGGCCTCATACTAGTTCTCCTGTGCCCAGGAACAATTCTCAAATGACGTCTTTACAATATTGGATTTGATAGGCCTGTTTCTTTGTCTGGGTAAACCCCAGACAGCACACTCAGATTTAAGGTTTCCAGAGCCATCTGCTCTGCTGAGAGACCTTCTGGGGCCAACAGAACCAAAGCTTTGGCCTGGCATTTGTCACTGCACTGTGAAAGCCCTTCCGATCCTTTGGAAATATTGACCTGCTGGCTTTGGGGTTTTTAACTTTTCCTACTCTGGCTTTGTGGAACATCCATCCCAGGTCTTTCTGTTCTCAATTGCGGGCACCCCAGCTCCTAAGTAAATATCTATGGTGTCCTCTTCCAAGTTTTCAAGAAGTAAGTGTTTGTTGGAATACCACAAAATAAAATAAAAAAAAGTATAAGAGAATTGATTTTTAAATTTTCTGGTTTTCTTCCATCTCCCTCTTTTCCTTCCTAACGATTTTAATAATATTGAAGTTTTCGACTTTCCTGATAACTTTCACAATGGCTGGTGGAGACCTAAATTGATATATAGCATCCTTGCGGGCTTGCTTTAAAATAATGGAAGAATCTGTTGACCGTCTGTCAAAGACAGTAAGTAGACCACCTTTGTAATCCCAGAGTTGTCATCTGCTACTCAGGGCCTGGGTGTCTTTGGAGACAGCAATGCTAAGAGTTAGACATTGCTCTCACAGCCAGTGTCTCCTTCTCTTCTAGTGAAAACCTTGCATGAATATTCATTCTGCAGGATTTTTTTCCCCCAATGGAAATACTTCACATGTATGGTCATATATTCCAGGGCCTCACTTGTCTTGCCAATTAGTAGATATGTGTGTCTGGCAAATGGTTTATCCCACCAGGCCTCAATTTTTCTATCAAAAAATTAAGACTGGTTTGGACACTTGCAGAGTAATTTTAAAGATTTAAATCATGCAGCCTGTCTTCATTGGATAACACATTTTAACTGAACGTTACTTACTATATATATATGGTTCAAACTATTTCAGTCATATCTAGTTAATGTATAAAATTTGTAGTTCTAACAATTTTTTACCATCTATAAGCTACTCTGATCCATTTATTATGATAAGTCCTGGGTTAGGGGGCTTGTTCAGTATCTTTTCAGAAAGAAAATCTGGGCATCTAGTTGTTATGTCCAGATATTTCCTCCCCCCCCCCTCTCTCTCTGTGTGTGTGTGTGTGTGTGTGTGTGTGTGTGCATGTGTGTGTGTAAATATATAATATATTGTTTCAGGGATTCTATATACACTTGGAGCAGAAGACAAAAAGGGAACAACATTCTTCCCTGATCTCCTCCTTCTTACCAGGTATTAAGATCTGTGTTACAAGTATGTAACATCAAGTCCTCTTCACAGAGAGCATCCAAACCTACCCTTAAGAAAACAAACAGATATGTCTAATACCACTCTCCTAAAGAGAATGCACTCACTTTCTGGCATCAACATTTCATCTGTCAGTCCCTCAGCTGAGACAGAATTTTTTGTTCTGGTATTGAGATTTTTTCAGTAGCACATGGTTTGGAACTAAATATCAGATTATCCAGACTTCAGACTTCATTCTGCCGTATCTGTGATACAGGTAATTATTTTGTCCATTTTGGAACTATTTCTTCACATGTCTATCATGTAGCTACTTGTGAGGAGAAAAGGGAGATCTTGTAGGCAAAAGTCCTTAAACATTTCTCCTATCATTTTTTTAAATGGAGCTGCTTACCAAACATAGACTGAAGACTGAAAACCAACTCTAGATCCATCTGTGTGTCCCTTCTGAATTTTAAGTGGTAATCCAGCATTTACATCATCTGTCTGTCTTTCTCTATATTATCCCCTTGTGGCTGTTCTCTCGGCAGCCTTGCAATTTCTCCACTTAAAGAGTGCTGTAGACATTACTGCTTCCTGACTATCTATATATCAGCTTTTCTTTTGCTTGGCTGCTTCAGACACTCCTTACACCTGCAATGCCCCTAAAGGTAAGAATCATGTGCTCTATCTCTCACAGCCCAGAAGATCTGAAGTCTAGATTTTTACCTAACTACTGTGTCCTGACTCTGGGTACCCAAGGCAGAACTTTTATGGATATCTAAAAAATGATGCGTTTCTTCCTGCAGAAAGGAAGTGCTCACACACATTCTATCATTCACTGGTTCATTTAACAAATATTTGTCAAGTGTCTAAAAGAAGTCAAATATTGGATTGGTTCTGTACATCTAAAAACTAAACTTTTTTTTTAATTTATTAAAGATTTCTGTCTCTTCCCCACCTCAGCCTCCCTTTCCCTTCCCCTCCCCCACTCAAGTCCCCCTCCCTCGTCAGCCCAAAGAGCAATCAGGGTTCTCTGCCCTGTGGGAAGTCCAAGGACCACCCTCCTCCATCCAGGTCTAGTAAGGTGAGCATCCACGAAACTGCCTAGGCTCCCACGAAACCAATACGTGCAGTAGGCTCAAAAACCCATTGCCATTGTTCTTGAGGTCTCAGTAGCCCTCATTGTCCGCTATGTTCAGCGAGACCGATTTTAACCCAGGCTCTTTCAGACCCAGGCCAGCTGGCCTTGGTGAGTTCCTGATAGAACATCCCCATTGTCTCAGTGTGTGGGTGCACCCCTCGCTGTCCTGAGTTCCTTGCTTTTGTTCTCTCTCCTTCTGCTCCTGATTTGGACCTTGAGATTTCAGTCCTGTGCTCCAATGTGGGTCTCTGTCTCTGTCTCCTTTCATCGCCTGATGAAGGTTAATATTCAGGAGGATGCCTATATGTTTTTCTTTGGGTTCTCCTTCTTATTTAGCTTCTCTAAGAACCCGAATTAGCAATCAAAGAGCTCATTTGAAAATCAGACTCCTAGCACTGGGAGTTGGTGTATCTCTGACTCTTTTGCATGGTCTTGGAACTCTCTTCTGCCTGTTGGGTTATTATGTCCAGACTTGATAGGAGAGCTTTTGCTTTGCTGTACCTTGTTTTTATCATGTTTGGCTATTTTCTTTTAGAGTACTGATCTTTCTGAAGAGTAAAGAGACAAGAATCTGGGGAAGAGAGAAGGCAGGGGAGAGAACCTGGAAGTGGAGGGTTGGTCAGGATATATTGTGTGAGAGAAGATTCTATTCTCAATTTTAAAAAAGAAAAGTAAAAAAGTCAACAAATAATTGCAACCATATGTGACAAAATTAATCAAAGAATAAATAAAATGTCAAGAATAAATGATGAGAGGGATATACAATTAGAAAATAGAAGGAAGACCAACATTAAAAACAATTTTTAATCCCTACCTACGATGTTACATGTATTCATTATCATCCAACCTTCATTTTTCTTCCCTCTGTGATTGCTTTGCCCTGCGCCAGCATCACTTATTAATTACTCTAACATTACTGTAAGTCCAGATGTTTGAAATGTAAGTCCTCTCATTTTCATTGGATGCTCCTGGGACTTCGATCTTGTGCAGACATATTAGTATTAGTTGTTAATCCAACAAATTAGAAATAACAAATTAAAAATAACCAACTGAGATTTGAGTGACTTATATTGACTCCACAGATCAATTTGGGACTAGGTAAAACAATGAGAGTCTTGTACTAGAATTCATAAATAAAGCCAATTTTTTCAAACTTCTTTAAATGCTTCATTAAAGTTTTGGAATTTTCTCCATAAAGGTCTTTATTCATGAGAACCTGATATTTTTTGAAATGATGATAAATGATACATTTCCTAGATTTAATTTTGTATTGGTTTGCTGAATACAGAAATGCAGGAAGTTGAACATAATAAGTTTTGTGCCAAAAACCTTGCTAAGGTCTCTTAATAATTCTGATAACTTGTCAGCACCATCTTTTGAATTTTCTGTAAATGCAATCTGGGGGGAAAAGGCCAGTTTTATTTCTTCTTTCTCAATCTTAGAATCTTTAATTTCTTTTTCTTACCTTACTGGGATAGCTAGAATATTCAATATAATGTTGAAGAGAAGTAGATAAAGCCATCATGTTTATCTTGTTCTTAATCATGAAGGAAGCCCTTCACTTCCTTGGCACGAAGTAGGATGTTGACTGTGGGATTGCTGCCTGCTTTTATCAGTTGAGAGAAAATATTTTATTCTCAGCTTTCTACAGGTCCTTCTCAAGTGCAAATATTGAAAAAAATTAAAACCTGTATTAGTAGCAATTCAAAATATCATATGACTTTTCCATCTTTAAACTCTTCTGCAATAAAACATATAATTGGACTCTTAATTTTAAACAATTCTCCTTTCTAAAGCAAATCTTGGTCATTTAACCATTTTATATACTAGTAGATTTAATTTGTTAATGCCTCATATAAGAATTTGCCTTTATTTCTGAGGCAAATTGATTTAAAACTGTTGTCTATGATAATGTAACATTGTAACTTTATTAATATTGATATTTCAAATTAAGTTTCTTATATTTCCACTGATTGGAAAATGTAGTTTCCATTTATTTTTGAGATTAAAATGTAAGTATGCCATTTCTCTCTTCTTGTTCCTCAAGTATTGTCATATGCCCATCCCTTTTTGTTTAAAATCCATGGCCTTTAAATCTCTTTAACTGATTTTGCTTGCATACATATTCCTAAATATAACTTTCTAAGTCTAAGTCTACATAATGTTAGTTTTATAAGTGTTTTCAGGGCTGACCATTTGACACCAATTTACAAGCTCTTCTCTGGAGATAACTCTCTCTCTCTCTCTCTCTCTCTCTCTCTCTCTCTCTCTCTCTCTCTCTCTCTCCCTCTCTCCCATGCACACGTTTATTTGTGTATGGGTTACTGGTTCTGCTCCACTGCCATCTGTTTTGATATATCCGTTGGTTTCATCTTTATTTATATCATATTTGGACAGTCAAGTTGATGAAACTTTATGGGTGTAGCCTCTGACATTACTAAGGGCCCAAATCTCATCCCAAAGTCTCTAATCTTACTTTGTCCTCCCCCGCCCCCTGCTTTGGCAATGTTCAATAAGCTTTGGGTACAGGAGCACATTGTAGATGTATCCATAGGTGCTGGGCTCGACAATCCTGGATTTTGTTTGGATATGGTTTTCCTACCTGAGAATTGATGCTACCCTTTGTGGAATGAGCCTTTCTATATCAATTAATTATTCAGACATCTCCTCAAAGATGTAATCACAGACCAACCTGATCAGTTGAGGTTTCTCCTTCAGACAGCTCTGTCAATTTGAGAACTAAGTTTGACCAAGACACATGACTTTTTAGAAGTTTGGTTTCTTTGTTTTTTATTGTTTTTTTTTTTTTTGATAAGTTCACACAGTATATTTTGATCATTTTCTTTTTTTTAATTTATTTATTTATTAAAGATTTCTGTCTCTTCCCCACCGCCGCCTCCCCTTTTCCTCCCCTCCCCCAATCAAGTCCCCCTCCCTCGTTAGCCCAAAAGGCAATCAGGGTTCTCTGCCCTGTGGGAAGTCCAAGGACCACCCACCTCCATCCAGGTCTAGTAAGGTGAGCATCCACGAAACTGCCTAGGCTCCCACGAAACCAATAGGTCCAGTAGAATCAAAAACCCGTTGCCATTGTTCTTGAGGTCTCAGTAGTCCTCATTGTCCGTTATGTTCAGCGAGACCGGTTTTGACCCAGGCTTTTTCAGACCCAGGCCAGCTGGCCTTGGTGAGTTCCTGATAGAACATCCCCATTCTCTCAGTGTATGGGTGCACCCCTCGCGGTCCTGAGTTCCTTGCTTGTGCTCTCTCTCCTTCTGCTCCTGATTTGGACCTTGAGATTTCAGTCCAGTGCTCCAATGTGGGTCTCTGTCTCTGTCTCCTTTCATCGCCTGATGAGGTTTAATATTCAGGAGGATGCCTATATGATTTTCTTTGGGTTCTCCTTCTTATTTAGCTTCTCTAAGAACCCGAATTATAGGTTCAATGTCCTTTATTTATGGCTAGAAACCAAATATGAGTGAGAACATCCCATGTTCCTCTTTTTGGGTCTGGCTTACCTCACTCAGGATGGTGTTTTCTATTTCCATCCATTTGCCTGCAAACTTCAAGAAGTCCTTGTTTTTTACTGCTGAGTAGTACTCTAATATGTATATATTCCATACTTTCTTCATCCATTCTTCAATTGAAGGGCATCTAGGTTGTTTCCAGGTTCTGGCTATTACAAACAATGCTGCTATAAACATAGTAGAGCATATACTTTTGTTGTGTGATAAGGCCTCTCTTGGGTATATTCCCAAGAGTGGTATTGCTGGGTCCATGGGTAGGTTGATCCCAAATTTCCTGAGAAACCTCCACACTGCTTTCCAGAGTGGTTGCACAAGTTTGCATTCCCACCTGGATATAGAAAATATTTTGATCATTTTCAACCTTCCCCAACTGTTCCCAAATATATCCCTTCCCTATCCACCCAAATTTCTAATCATTTTTTAAGCCCAAAAAATCCAATTTGTTTTTCTCATATATTCTTAGATTTTTGACCTTCTACTTATGTATGGTCAACTTACCAGGGACAATATTAGGTCTTAAAGAAAACTGACTCTTCCTCTTCAAGAAACTATCAATTTTCAACAGTTCCTTTGTTTGGGGTGGGATTTCAATATACACCTCCCTTTTCTGTGTTGAGATTTTGTCTGAGCTTGCACAAGGATTGTGTATGTGACAATTGCTCTGACTCTTATGTGCACCTGTTGTATCTGTAACTTATGTTTATTACCCATTTCTAGCTCTTACAGACTTTCTGTGCTTTCTGCTGCAATGATCTCTGGGCATTGGGAGGAGAGCTTATTCTAAACCTCAGCCAGATGTAAACATCTGTGTGAATCACCATCTATTTCCAGTAGACACATCCCTGATGAAGGCTGAGATAAGCATTCATCTATGAATGTAAGGATAAATCATTAAAAGTCAGTTTGTATATGATGTGTGTTTGTCTATTTAGAAGAAAGATTGCCATAGGCCCTCCACTAGGGTTTAGAACCTGACTAACCACAGGTTTTTGGCTCAAGAATTGTACCAGGTATGAAGTTTCTCAATTATTGGTGACTAATTTATTTCTAGAATAATCATTTCATTTAACTAGAAATATGTGAAAATAAAATTGTGAAGCTACTTTTTCTCTTTTTAGCCTGAATCTTCTCTAATTATGTTCCTTTATTGTTTGCCAAGAAAATTTATTTATGTGTTCTCTTATTTTCTTGATCAGTTTCACGAGCATCCTATATTCAAACTTATAAATATTTGCCTGTATTTGCCTTATCAATTTATTTCTCTTTTATATTATTATCATTCAATTCATATTATTTTTCTTTTTATTTTTTCCTACTTTTTATAACTTTATGAGATAGACATTCTGCTGGTTAGTATAGCCTCTTTCTAAAATAAACATCTTAAAATATAAATTTGCTCTAATAATCATCTACAAATAACACGTATGTTTTGGTATATTATTATTTTATTACCATTTGGTTCTAAATAGTTCCTGATTATCACCATGAGCACTTGCAATCATGGGTTACAAGGACAAACGTTGGCGTTTTTTTAAAAAAAATAAACTACCTATTTTTTTAAAAAATTTTCTAAGTTGATTACATTTTACCAAGAATATGATTATCTTTTTAAGGATAACTAATTTTAAGAAATTTTCAATATAAATTTTATGAACGATAGGCAATTATTTTCATAAGTTCTAAAAAGGGAGATGTACTTGGACAAAATTCTTTAAATCAGGTTCTTAAATAAAATGAATTAAAATTTATCTTTAGTTCTAGTTCAACGACCCAGTCTGTCATTTCTGAAGGAATAAGTTGGGTTTTTTGTTGTTGTTGTTGTTGTTTATTTTGTTTTTGTTTTCAAGGCTGGTCTTCAAATCAGAGATTTGCCTGCCTTGACTCCAAAGTGCTGTAATTAAAGGTATGCACCAACACTGCCCAGCCTTGCTTTGTTCGTTTGGTTTTTAATTTCATTTGTGTGTGTGTGTGTGTGTGTGTGTGTGTTTGTGCTTTTCTATGTACAAGTACACATGTGTGCACATGTATGTGCAGGCATGTGTGCACGTGTGTGCCTGAGTAGAGGCCAGATGCTCCTCAGCTAATGATCCCTAGATGTGATCCACTTTGATTTCATTATATTTTTTAATTTTCTAACAGATAGTCTTCCATTGACCTGGAACTAACTAATCTGACTGGCAAGTGATCCCCAAGGATCCATCTCTTCAGTGAGTGGATTACAAGCATATGTCCCCATCAGAGAGGCTTCCTTGGACTAAAGATGAGAATGAGTGTGAGACCCACAGGCAAAGAGAGTCTAAATTGGATGTTTCCTTCAGGTTTTAGCCTTTGGAGGTCAGGATACTCCACAATAGAGGGAGTAAAAGATTACAGAGGTCAGAGTGGGTGGAGGCCACCAGGAGAACATGGCCCAACAGATCAACTAAGCAGGGCTTATATGGTGCACACAAACTGAAGAGGCAAGCAGGAGATCTGCATGGGTCCGCATCAAGTCCTCTGCAAAAATGTTATGACTGTTACTTTGGTGTTTTGTGGCACTCCTAACAATGAAGCACATCTATCTCTGGCTCTTTTGCCTGCTCCTGGGACGCTTTTCCTCCTGATAGGTTGTCTTGTTTAGCCTTGATATGATGGCTTTTGACTTACTGTGTTGTATCTTGTTCTGTTCTGTTTAGCTACATCTCTTAGAGGCCTGTACTTTTCTGAACAAGAAACAGAGGAGAGCAAATATAGGGAGACAAGGGGTTATGGGGAGCTGGTAGAAGTAGGGGGAATGGAAATTGTGGGCAAGAGGGATTGTATAAAAGAAGAATATATTTTCAAAAAAAGCAAAATATATTTTTTAAAAACACATGTCACCATGCCTGGCTTATATTTATGTGTTTAAAATGTAAGCTCTAGGGATTGGACTTGGAGTGTCTTTCTTGAGAGATGAGGAATTTGTGGATTGAACTTCCTTACAGCTCCATCCATTCTGTATTGAACTCACACTACTGTATAAAATCTTTCCTCTGCGGCATACTCAGGGTCATCCCTGTCACAAAGACTTAATGCTGACCTTCTCTTCATCTTTCAGATCTGAGTTCCTCAATGAAGAGAGCCAACTTCACAGGGGTAAGAGAGTTTGTTTTCCAAGGTTTCTCTGATTTCCAAGAATACCAACTCACGCTCTTTGTTGTCTTCTTTGTCCTGTACGTCCTGACTCTGGCTGGCAATGTCATCATTGTGACCATTATCCGTATTGACCATCACCTTCACACCCCCATGTATTTCTTCTTAAGTGTTCTCTCCACCTCAGAGACCTTCTATTCTCTGGTCATCATCCCACGAATGCTTGGTAGCCTTGTGGGTCTAAGCCAAACCATCTCCCTGGAGTGCTGTGGGATGCAGCTCTATTTTTTCCTTGGATTTGGAATCACCAACTGTCTCCTGCTAGCAGTCATGGGTTACGATCGTTATGTGGCCATCTGCAACCCACTCCGTTATAGCGTCATTATGAATTGGAGGGTGTGTGCCATTCTGGCATCTTCAGTCTGTGCCACGGGGTTCCTTCTCTCACTAGTTCAGGCTATGTCCATTTTTAGGCTGCCCTTCTGCAACTCACTGATTGAACATTTCTTCTGTGATATCCGACCTGTCCTGAATCTGGCATGTACAGTACCAGTCATCAATGACATCTTGACGTTAGTTATCACCCTCTTGGTAATCACAGTACCTGCCACCTTCATATTTGTCTCCTATGTCCTCATCATTTCCACCATTCTCAAGATCTCCTCAGCTGGTGGCTGGAGAAAACCTTTTGCCACCTGCAGCTCCCACCTCACTGTAGTTGTGATCCATTATGGTTGTGCTTCCATCGTCTACTTCAAGCCCAAGTCAGAGAACACCAGGGACCAGGACCAGCTGATCTCAGTGACTTACACTGTTATAACGCCTCTACTAAACCCTGTTGTGTATAGTCTGAGAAACAAAGAGGTGCAGGATGCTCTGCGGAGAGTGATGGGGAGAAAATCCTTATCATAGTTGTTAATTTATGTCCAAATACTTTCATCTTTTTCAAATTGAACACGATAGGTAAAATTATAAAGCAATGGTCTCATGTGATTTGAAGTCTCATACGTCATAGCCAAGGCCAGGGCCAAGACCAGAGAAGAGCTGGGAGCCAGCCTTTAATAATTTTGTTTCATTTCCTCAACCTCTTTGTTAACATAATAAAAAACACAGGTCACTTGCAAGACCTGTGCACAGACAGCCATTGGCCCTACTCCGGAAGATAATTACAAGGTCAAAGTATGATCTTATGTTCATTTCAGGCTTAAATTTAAAGGAATCAATCTATTTCTCATTGAATTATAAACCACACATTAAACATTACTCAGTAGAATATTCTCTTAATATAAATTAGATGCTTCAGCGAGTGGTGAGTAGGAAGTAAATGCACAGACAGCTAACTGCCTTGTGTTCTAATAATATAAGCAAGGCAAAAACTAAAGAGATCTTTTAAGCAATGGATTTGGAATCAACTAAAACTTCCCAGACAAACTATCTTCATAGAACTCCAAAGGAACTCTAGGTCTCCTATCTGCCACACGTGGCACTCCTAATGAAGGGGAATGTCCTGAACAAGGAAGTGAACATTCAATATAAAAACTTTCTAATTGGCAAAACATAGTCTGGTCATATCATCTGAACGCAAGTGACTTGGACTATTCTTTGTTTCTTACTGAAGAGAAGTCAGGTGGAGGAGAGAGGTTTCTGGGGCTAATAATAAATGCATCCTTCATAGGAAAATTTTGTTTTAAGTTACAGAAAGGAAGAGGAGGTTCTAGAGGAAGAAGATTGCTGAGAATTCTGTGAAATTGGTGAATCAGGAAAGGTTAGGAAGAAATCTTCTGAGGACTTCCTGAGCTTTGAGTCAATGTGTTAGATAACATGGTGAGGAGGGCTAAGAGGAGCAGAGGGAATTTAGAAAATGTCCTTCTAATTGAATTCCTTGTAAGCCAAGTTACCAAGCCAAAGAAAGGTATTAGGTGAGAATTCCAGCCAGGAAAACTCCTTTGTGAAATAAATCAGATGATACCATTACCACTGAATAACTGAGCTATGTAAATAGTAAGGGATTTTGACATGAAGACTCTATAAAACTTAATTAACTGAGTTAGAAATGAAATAATAACAATTTACGCATGCTTACTTCAAAAAATGAAAAAGAAAAGAACAGTGAAGTAAGTTTTAAATTCAATATGTGAGAAAAAATAAATGATAAATAAAATTTAGTAATTGGAAGTCATAATTATTGAGCAACTCAAAGTCTTTTATTACACTGAGAAATTAATTTCAATATCCACAAATAATACATAAATATACATTTTTCTCTTTGTTAAGTGTTGTCAAAGTACATAAATATCAAATAAAATATGCAAAGCTGTTGTGCATGCAATATAATATGTATGCAGGTAAATAAATCTAAAAAAGTTCCAACATTCCTTCTGTATTGTCATTCAGAACTCCTAATACTCCTAATGGAGGAAAAAATGACCTAAAGTTTTTATGTAAATCTAGTCAGTCAATGATGAGTAATCCAGTTTGAGTAATGAAAGATATTTGAGGTTCTGCTCTTTGCTTTCTTTCTGCTTATCCTCACAAGGTCATGGAGTAAATCTAGTTCTCAGAAATGTTTCCTACCCTGAAGGAAAAGGAACTGCATCCTTGCTCATTTCTACTCCTGCTTGTAGGGTTTCAGGAAGATATACGTGACCGACAGTCAACCTTGGTGTCATGCATTGAGAGGACTTTGTATAGTCGTCAACTGTTTTACTGTGTTTGTGGTCCTGTGATGTAGTGAACTAGAGTCAACTTGGAATCCCCAAACCATCCACCTAACACCCCACTACCTACTCCTCCCTGCCAGGACCCAAGTCTTTCTGAGAGACTGCTCTGGAAAGTGAGGAACATTCTTGCTTCCCTGTTTCAATGACTTCTTTCTGTCCTTGATGAAGGCCTCGCAGTTTAGCTGGGGGGCAGGGATGAGAGTCTGCTCCCTCAGTATCCCACTAACTGCAAGGCAGTCTTCTGTAAAGGTTGTATATCTTTATGTTATTCAAACCCTGAATTTGTCTCAGTCCCACAGTTAACATTATGTTTTACACATAGAATATATTAGTGCTCATATTTTGATATTCAAAATCATTCTTTCCAAAGTAAAAGAGGCTTTCTATTCTAGAGGAGTTTGCTAAACTTAAACCCTCTTTCAGTTTCAATACAAATGTTTCAGTTATGAGTTCTTAAAAGTCTTTTAAAAGGCAGTTGACTTCCCCTCTGCATTCTTCTGATCTTTCCCTGGGGCAAGTATCATCACCTAGAACAATGTGGAATAATGATAACCATTTGAAAAAAGAAGCATCAGGCTGCCACTCACAAAATTTCTATCTAGAGGGGTTTTTTTTGGTTTGTTTGTTTTTGTTTTTATATTTGTTTTTGTTTTGAAATTCAGAAATCATTTACTTTTCACTCAGAACCTTCAAGAAAAAAAAAAAAGCTCCCTGTCATAAGCTCACTGCCCTCAAACAGAAAATCCCATTGTAAAAGTATAACTTTTCAGTAATATAGTTCTCCTTCAGAATGGAGTTTGAGGCTCCCTTCCTGGAGGTTAATCTTGTCTGCCAGCTACATCTCCTTCCAATCTGTAGGATGAGGTTTTTCCATCTTCCTAGTGGTAAAGATGCCCTTTTTCTGTGTCTGCACAGGTCTAGTTCCACAGAATGGTCAATCCAATCATTGGGTTGACAGAGATTTATTTTCCTGCTTGAAAAAAAAAAAAGGAGAAGCAGTAAGAAAAAGACTTAAAATACAGCGTCTCTAATCAGTGGGTCCTCCAAAACAAACAATAAAAGCTACACGTGTGAGGAGGGGAGCTGTTAGGACCAAGTGCATGACGGGGATGGGATGGAGAAGGTGGGGATTATTTGAGGTTGTCTATCCATGGTCACATTCGAGAGAGAGAGTGTCTTCAAACTGTGTCTCAAGCATTGTCTAAGTACATGTAGGGACTGATATGTTTCTGTGACATTTGAATAGATGACTGTCTTTTCAGAATTGTTGGTTAGATCTACAACACTAGGACAAACCTCATTTTCCTGAAGAAGGGCGTTAGTCTAGAAATACCTAGTATAAAATGGACATGATGGTCACCTACCCCTGCTTCCCTGCTCTTGTCTGAAGTGGCAAGTTAATCTGACAGTGGGCAGTTTTATTCCTTGCCTCCTACTATTTCAAGAATATCCTCTTTTAATCCAGAAAAATTGTCTATAATTGTCTAAGCACTTTTTTTTTTACTTTCTCTTTATTTAACAAATATATCTTGATTACAGTTACCCCTCCCTTTATTCCTCCCAGTTCCTCCCCAGTCTCCCTCACATCTGGTTCTCTTCCTTTCTCTCTTATTAGGAAAGAATAGGCTATTATAGACAATCCAACAGAACCATAATAAAATATAATAAGATTTAAAAAAAATCTTTGACATCAAGTTGAACAAGGCAAACCAACAGAAGGAAACATGCCCAGAATGGTCACATGAATCAGAGACCTACTCATTAACACTTTTAGGGGTCACACAGAAATACTAAACTGAAAGCCATGATATATATGCAGAGGACCTGGGATAGATCCATTCATGCCCTGTGCTCGTTGCTTCAGTCTCTGTGAGTTTATAGGAGCTTTGCCTTGCTCAGTTGGATTAGAGGACCTTATTTTACTGCTGCACCTCCAGCTTTACACTCTTTGTGCTTCCTCTTCTCTGGGGTTGTCTGAGCTCTGAGAGGAAAGAATTGATGGGGACTTCCCATTTAGCTCTGTGCGTTTCAGGTTCTTACTCTTTGCATAATGGCCATGGTAAATAAACTCAGTCTTATCACAGCTGATTTCCTCACTGATGATAACTCCTATTTGCCTTTAAATATTGACATTTCTTAAGAGTCAACATTTTTTTCACGATAACATTTGCAGTGATAAACTCTTCTTTATCCCACCTCAAACTGAAACAACTTATATTCTAGGAATCTTGATGTAGCCATAAAACTTCAATTCTAGCACATTTTTGTAGTCATTTAATTGGTCACAGCATTCACACCCATAAATTTTAAAATTTTAGTCATACATTCTCATTCTTCTTTGGGTTTTTTTGGTCGTTATTTATATCATTTCATACAAATTTTAAAAGCAACATGTTCGACTTATTCTTCTCAGAACACAAAGCATAACAAGCAAACTAAATTCTGATGGCAATTTATTGAAAGTCCATTGCATTAACAAATAAGGTTATAAAAGTTTATTTAATAATTTTGATTCTCACTTATCATTAAAAATTATTTTCCCTATTAAAAATAAGGTCCCTTTTGAACCAGAAATTTTCACATTTCTTTACATTGCTTTGTGTTCATTTTGCACTGTAATCTGTGCTGCTTGCTGTGTTAATTTTATGTAAGGCATACAGTGCAGATGAAGAATATTTTTTCTTCACAAATGTTCAGTTGCTTTGGGCCAATACTTGCTAAAGATTTTTTTTTTTTTTTTGGTGGAACTGAGCTTGCACCTTTGTGGAATGTCAATCAAGCAGTTATGTGTGGATCAACTTCTGGGTTGTCTGTATTGCTGCTGTAACCTGCGGTCCGGTTTCTAACAGTTCCTCTCTCTGTGAACTAAACAGGAATTCTTCTCACTTTTCTGTTCCTTCTCCAAACACACTGCTTAGCCTAAGGCCTGTTTTTTTTTTTTTTAATCCATATTTTGTAATAAGTTCTTCCATGTCTACAAAAGTCTCACCGAGATGGGAATTCCATCAAATACATAAATCAATCTGATGTATGGTCTTTCTGCCTCAGTAATCTCAGTAATGTTTTGAGGTTTTGGATTGTAAGACAATATTTTATCTTCAATTATGTAGTTTTTATCTAATTTTTCCGCACATAATTTTATTCATGTTTTGTTAACTGTAATTTATACTTAGGTAATTCATTTTCCTTGGAGAAAGTATAAATGATTTCCTTTTGTATGTCTACTGTGACTGTGGATGCATGAGAACCCCTCTGGGTAGCTCTGGCTAGCTTTGAATTCACTCTATATCACAGGCTAGCCTTGTACTCATGGTCTTTCTGACTCAAGTATCCCAAATACAGAAATTATAGGCAATATCTCTTCATTTGGCTGCTATTGTGTTTAAAACTTTTATTTCACCATGCTTATTACTAATCTGCCCAAACAGAATTGAATTTTTATATTTTGATAATATATGCTTTGGTTTTTCTTAATTTAGTTACACGAAGAGTTTGTTATATCTTACTTCTATAGATATTCTGAGATTTTGAGAAATACAAATGAACATATGTAAAAAGAGAGAAGGTGTTTTTCTCCCTTTCTCATTTATATTCTTTTTATTTCATTTCATTGCCTATTTGAATGAGTAGAATTTCTGCAATTATGTTAAATATGTATGATGGTAGCTATCGTTTTTAAAAATATGATCTTTATCAAGCTGAGGTAATTATCATGTATTCTTAGCTTATGTATAGTTTTTCTTATAAATGAGTGGTGGGTTTTGTTAAAAGATTTTGCTATACCAGTTATATAATCATAAAGTTTCCTATTTAAAATGCTAATGTGATGAACACTAATCCTTGATGCTTTAAAATTGATCTAGCTTCACATTCCTGGAATAAATCCAGGATGGTCTATAATTCATTTTATGCACCATTGGATTTGTAATAATTTTCTGTTGTTTTGCTAATATTCTGCTGAAGACACTTTTTCTGTAAGGCACAAGACAGAATCTTCTGATGAATTAGTTTGTCTTTCAAGCTTCTGAAATTGCTAACATAAAGTTACTCAAACTATTTTTGCATTATCTTATCATAGCTGACGGAGTTATTTCATCCTTATTTATGGTATTTTTGATTTGTATCTTTTCCCATTTATTTTTCTCACAAAACTGACAATAAAACAATTAAAACATAGATATTTACCAATTTAATTGATTATTTATCGAGAACTTTCCTAAAGCTTTTTCTATTACTTTATTTCTCTTTTCTCCAGGTCTTTAAAAGCTTATTATTTATTTATTGCTTCTGTTCATTACTTTGTTATTTCCTACCTTTTAATGTTGGAACCTGCCTTCCTTCTGCATTTCTAGCTTCTTTGTGCAGCCATTCGTCTCATTGATTTCTTTCCTGCTAAAATACTCATTTCAACATCGTAATTCCTTTCTGTATCACCGCTTTAGGTGTGTTCACTTGATATAGCATGCTGGATTTTTTATTCCCACTTTGTATTTAATTTTTTTCCATGGGACTTTTAAAAGTGTGTTGGTTGACTTCCACGTTGTTCAGCTATCCCTGTTGAGTTTCTGTTATTGATAGATAGTTTATATCCTGGATTTTTTCTGTCGTGTTAGGAAATGCTGATTACTATGTTTTATTTTGGCAGATACTCACCAGGTTCTCTTCTCCTAATTTGTGAGTTATGGTTCCAGTGATATTTTAACTTTCGAGGCATTTTGTGATGTTTTGGTCTGCTTCTCTCCTCTGGCATTCGTTGGAGGGACTCCCCATGTACCCTTTTTATTTACTCTTACTCTTTTCCAATCAACAGTTTGCATAACAGCCAGTTATCTCTTATAAATGAAAATCATATTATACCTCTCCCCCAGTTAAAGTCCCATTTACCTACAATAAGTCTGTTTCCCATGATGGCCCCTGAGATGTTTGGTCTTTTCAATTGATATTTTTCATTTATTATTTGGGAACTTCATAATGCATATACTATATCTACATCATATGACGTCCGTTATCTGTGTTTCTCCCATCCCACTTCTGTGGAACCCCTTCTTCCCAACAAATACTCTTTCTTCTTTCATGTGTTCCTATCCAAGTCACATGCTGAGCTGAATTAGAGTTATCAGCATAAGAAGGTACTAACTACAACATGGAGCACTTCTTAGTGGGTACACCACTGTAGAAAATAATTCTCTATTCCAAGAAACCATAACTGCCAATAGCTCTTCAGGGAGAGCAGTGTCTCATCGGCACCTCCTCCATCCCTGCTGGAGTATTAGCTGGCTCAGCCTTGTGTAAGTATTGTATATTGTAACTATAGCTGCTGGGAGTTCATCAATTCACCAGCCTTCTCATGTTTAAACCATAACTTCTCTCCAGCCTCCAGTTTCTACACTATTTCTACACTCCTCTTCCACAGTGTTTCCTAGATCTTGCAGTAGTCCCCATTTTGGGGACAAGCATCATTAATTCCCAACATATTGATAAGTTATGAGTTTCTGCATTATCCACTGCAAAAAAAAAAAAAAAAAAAGCTTTTCTAGATAAGGCTAAGGGAGGTGGTTATCTGTTTCCCTAGAGGAACTTTTGGGCCTGGGTTTGGTTCCCAGAACTGTATACATTGAAAGAGTGGCACATGACTGGAATCTCAGAGGTTTTGGAGATGTAGGCAAGAGGACCAGAAGTTTAAGATAACCTTAAACTATGGAGTGAGTTCAAAGGCAGTCTGGAATAAAGGAGGTCATTTCAGAAGGAAAACGGAAGTAGTTTGTGGCTGACTGTTGGGGAACTTCAATGACAAAAGATGGAGGAAAAGAAGAGAGAACACCTGGGAGGAGTCAAAAGAAACAAGAAAGGATCTGTCCTGACTTAGCATGAGCAAAGTTTTCAAGAGGGAAAATTTGATCATCTGTGTCAAATGGCAAGAATGATTAATCAGAATTGACCATTAAATTTGGGAATATCGGGGCTGGAGAGATGGCTCAGCGGTTAAGAGCATTGCCTGCTCTTCCAAAGGTCCTGAGTTCAATTCCCAGCAACCACATGGTGACTCACAACCATCTGTAATGAGATCTGGCGCCCTCTTCTGGCATGTGGGCATATATCGAGGCAGAATGTTGTATACATAATAAATAAATAAATTTGGGAATATCAGGGTAAGTGTAATCACTTGGGAAAAGATATGCATTGATACAGTTAAAACTATTCAAGAGTTAATAGGGCACTGAGAAGTTTACTCAAGAAGGCTCTGTGAATAAGAACCATTATGTGTCAGCTTGGGGACATGAGTTGGATCTCAGCACTTACTCAAAAGGCCAATCATGAGTGCATGCTCCTGAAACCTTGGAGTTTGTAGGGAGGTCCAGAGATAGAAGGATCAGTGAGGCTTGCTGGATGCCAGTCCAAGTGGAAGTTCAGTAAGAGACCCTGGTTCAAAAGTGGTGAAATGAAGTGACAGAAAAGCACAATTCCCCAAACACATGTGTTCATCCATCACACATCACACACACACACACACAAAACACATATTACACATCATGCACACACACCACATCACACTTACATTACACATCACACACATACACATTACATCACACACACATCACATCACACATCTCACACAGACACACCACATCACACATGCGTTACACATAACACAAACCACACACGCACACATCACACACACACACACCACACATAGTATACATCATGCACACATACCACATCACACTTACATTACACATCACACACATACACATTAAATCACACACACATCACACATACACCACACACATAACATCACACATCTCACACAGACATACCACATCACACATGCATTACACATAACACAAACCACACACATACAGATATCACACATCACACACATAACATCACATCTCTCTCTCACACACACATACACACACACGGACACATACATACCACATAACACAAGCATTACACAGACAAACACACACAGCACACATTACACACACACACACAATACTTCTGAAAAAATAATGGAGGGATAAATTGAAGATACCAAGCTCCCTTATATTGTTTTTCTGTAAAAGGGAACTAATCAATTTCTTATAACTGAAGACTAATATGGGTCAAGGATGATTGATTTCCTAAGTTTTACTAGAAAAATTAGAGCAAATGTATGCATGTCTTTTTAAAGTAGTCTAGTTTGGCTCCTCTTTGCTGTTACATAACCCTGGTACAAAGGAAGTGGATGGGGTACATTTCCATTTGCAGGCTGCTATCCATACCATTAAGCAAAGCCAAGGCAGGAACTTAAAGCATAAACTGTGAAGGAACGATGCTACAGACTTGCTTTCCTTGGCTTGTTCGGCATCTTTCCTATGCTGCCCATGATTACCTAGCAAGGATGGTACCACCAACAGTAGGGAGTTTTCTTGATTGCTAGTTAAGATAACTACATTTTGAGGATGCCCCTTTCTCAATCTCTGTCTTCTTTAAAGACCTCAATTTGCATCTCTTCTGGACCCCTATGATCCTGGGATTTCCACTACAACTGAGGTTGCACCTTCACTAATAGTGTCTTCTGGGTTCTCTTCAGAGAGGCTCTCACCCTAGTGCACAGAGGAAGCAAGCCAGTAAGAAGCATTTTTCCATGGTTTCTGTTTCAAATTTCTTCCTTTTTGGTTTTACTTGCTATCAGATTACAGCATAAAGATTAAAGAAATCCTTTTCTTTCCCAGGGTTCTTTTGGTCAGTGTTTTATCCTAGTGACAGAGAAGCAATCTAAAACAACTCTATACTCTTGTGACCACATGCCAGTCTGATGGAGGCAATTCCTCAATTGAGAGGAATCCTCAGGTGTGTCAAGTTGACAACAAAAACTAACCAAAATTGAGACTTCATCCTGATGAATTGTTCCTGTTATGAGTATAAAATGACCCTCTCCATCTTTTCTGATTGATTTAAGTTTGAAGTCAACTTTGTTAGAAATTAGTATGGCCACACCCGCTTGTTTCTTAGGTCCATTTGCTTGATAACCCTTTTCCCATCCCTTTACTCTGAGTAGGTGCCTGTCTTTGTGGTTGAGGTGTGTTTCTTGTAAACAGCAGAATGTTGGATCCTGTTTTCGTATCCAATCTCTTAGCCTGTGCCTTTTTATAGGTGAGTTGAGTCCATTGACATTAAGTGATATTAATGACCAGTGG
>NW_026067925.1:1743608-1992993 GCF_014885135.2 Alexandromys fortis | reverse complement strand
AAGCCAAGGACAATGCCACTGGGTTTTGATCCTACTTCATGTTCTGGCTTTGTGGGAGCCTAGCCAGTTTGGATGTCCACCTTCCTAGACCAGGATGGAGCGGGGAGGACTTTGGACTTTCCACAGGGCAGGGAACCCTGACTGCCCCTCAGACTGGAGAGGGAGGGGGAGAGGAGTGGGGGGAGGGGGAGAGGAGAGGGAGGAGGGGGGAAAAGGGAGACGGGGAAGGAAATGGGAGGCGGGGAGGAGGCGGAAATCTTTTTTTTTTTCAATAAAAAATTATATTTTAAAAAAAACTAACCAAAATGTAAATGAACATGATCTAACACAAAGACACACGGGAGGATGACTGAAGGATTGTGATAGGTGACAATGCAGTAGATGGCTTCACTAGCAAAGTACAGAGGGCTCACTCATAGGGTTAAGTACAGAAGGTTTAATTTTGGAGCAGAGATTCACATGTACTGGAGATAGGTATGATGATGAAAATACACAGATATCTTTTAATTGCTTTGAATTCTTAACAAAATCAAAAAAAGTTGTCTACTGAAGAAGGCAAAAGGATGAAAGGCGAGAAATACAGCAGGATTGCCCAGCAACATGGACAAATCATTTAAGTTAAATGTCATGAATTTTAATTAAGACCAGTTATTATCTAAGTTTATTTTCTTGCCAGTTAAGTTCAGCTACATGGGTGATCTATGCAAGGATAAAATTTGATTTAACCAAGGTTGGCACTGTGGTTGGTAAACAGGCACAGAAATCAAAGGTAAATGCAAGGCGGCAATTAAAATGGTGGTCTATTGGATTTAAACAAGGAAGGAGAAAATGTCAGGGCAGAAGAGATTCTAAACAAAAAACAGACACAGATATGGAATGAAGGATATTGGAAGGTGAGCTATCATATAGGTTAGGATGCCACGGGGAATGAGCAGGAAAGAGAAGACATGATATAATAGATCAATATATGGGACTAGCCAGGCATGGCAGCTTAGATCTGTAGTCTCGGCTTCAAAAGGCAGAGGCAGAAGGATTGCTGCAAGTTCAAGGCCAGCCTTGAATACAGAGTGAATGAGACCTCATCTCATAAAAACTGAACCAGCAAAACCAAAATCCCTTAAGAATAAAAATATTTATTTTCTGCATAAAAATTCTTCAAACTCTACTCAGGCTTATATTAGTAGATAAGCACTTTTAAATCTTGCTTTGCAAGTAAACTTCATTTTTTAACCATTTGAGATGACGAGTCTCTTTAAATTCCTGCAAATACAATAGGAAACTAATAAAAAGAATTTCTAAAGAAGAATGATGTGAAGAACATCTAATCTACTGAAACATGAGGTAGTAAAAGTCTGAGAAATATTTACTTTTCCATATACGATGCTGAAAACCAAAAATAAAATTATATCCAAATTAGTTTTAAGAAGTTCACTAAACATTGTTGCTTGCAACCAATTAAATTTTAGATGAATCAAGTATTAAAGAATAAGAAGTGGAGAAGGCAGCACATGTGGCTGTAAAAACTAATCCTGGAGTGAGGAGGGCCCTGCTAAGCACTAATCAAAATGCAAAAGCAATAAAGTCTGATGTCAAGAGATAAATACATAAATACAATACTGACACATTTTCAAATCCATAAACCCAGTAAAGACGACAAATGGGAGAAAAATATTTGCAACGTGTATAATAAAGGGCATATTTTCTTATCATAGAACTCTTCTAAGAAAAGGACAAATGCACATAGTATGAAAAATGAGCAAGCTATGTAAATGGACATTTGCAACAAATGAAGCACAGAAGCGAATAAGCACATAAAACGATACTGAGTACATTCGCAAAGAAATCAAAATTCAAATAAGAAATGTACCAACTTTGCTTATCAGTTTGCCAAAATTTTAAAGACAAGGAGGTGTACAAGACTGATGGAAAAGTGCATAAGAAACTTCCTCAGTGATGCCAAATGTGTGAGTAAGTACATGCTGTTCTGGCTTCTGTTTGCTATGCATTGTTTTTAATGGATGAATCACTGACCATGTACTTTTAATTTCAGCAGTGTGTCTTATAGGCACTCCAAGAAATGGATAGTTCCATACAAGCAATGATTCGTTCTTAGGATCTTCACAGTTAGGGTAAGCCAGGTCAAGCGTGATATTGTTAGAAGCTATGATATGAAATTGTTCCAATTAGCACAACAAACCATTTGTACTGATTTGTAAAGACATCAAGAGTGCATTGCTTTATGAAAAATCCAAGTAACACAACAGTGGGTAAAATAGATAAAAATACAGTGTATCTGAACGACAAAGAAAGGTCACACAGAGACACATGTTCACACATACACTATAAACACAGAACATTTCCAAATTATACTCAGTAACATTTGCTTTCCATGTGACAGGGACTAGGATCAGAAATGAATTGACAATATGGAAAGGGAGAGCCTTATGATACACTCCGAGAAATTATTTTGAAGTTAGCACTTCTAGTACATGAAATCAGGATGTTTAAAACATTTTTTGGAATTTCATCCTTACATGCTTTCTTTAACAAACTCACCATTTATTCTTTCCTCTCTCACTCCTTCTATATCCCCCAACTACATGTAATATTTTTTTTTAAAAAGCAACACTGAGTCCTCTTAATGTGACCAGTATGTGCATGGGTGTAGTGATGCCACTCCAGCATGGGCAGCCTTTTCCTGAAGAAAACTGACTTTCTTTCCCCCAAGTAGCTATACTCTGCCAATAGCTCCTTGGCTGAGGGTGGGACTTCATGATCTCCTCCCCGATCCATGCTGGAATTTTGCATGGCTTGATTCTGTACAGGCCGTACACATGCAGCTAACACCTGTTATGAGCTCATGTATACTTCTGCCCTGCAATGTTCAGAACACACCATTTCACAGTAGTCCACTACTAACTCCAGATGCTCCAATCTATCTGCCCCACCTTCTGCAATGACCCTCTAGCCTACAGGGGGAAAGTACACTATATGTATGTATGTGTATATGTATGTATATGTGTGTGTATACACACTTGTATGTATGTAGATGTCCATATGTATCCCATTTAGGGCAGATCACTTTAATCTCTTATTCTCTGCAAATTGACCTATTATGAATTTCAGTATTAATCACTAAGAAGCTTTTCTGGTGAGGGTAGAGAGCTTCACTAATCTATCTATACTAAAGATATAGTATATATCACTAAAGATAGCTATTTAAAGGGCTGGAGAGATGTCTTAGAGGTCAAAAACCCTTGATACTCCTTTCATGAACTTAGGTTCAACTCCCAAAATTCACGTGACCTCTCATAATGGCTTGTTGTTCTAGTTTCTAGATGACCAATGCTTTTTACTGGCCTCCTAGGGACTGCCTTCTGATCTCCTTGGGCTTCTATATCCTCATGGTTCAGAAAATATCATACGGGAATATAGTTGTATATATATATATGTGTCTGTGTGTGTGTGGTGTGTGTGTGTAAAATAAATTAATATTTTAAAGACAAGTATTTAGGGCACAGCTCAATATTACGTCTGTTTTGCAGAATAATAGTAGTAGCTCTTCCTTATGGTCTATGACCTATTCAGCCACCATCACTTTGCCCAGTGAACAGTGTCAGGAATGAGTTCCAAGTTGTGGAATTCAGAAATCAAAACACAGTGAGTTATTCTCATAATATTCACATTGCTATTGCAGCAATTACATCGCCTGCCAAACTGGTCCTTACTGTACCTTGAAGGATTATAGCTGGGTAAGAGCATTCATTACTTTTTTCCCCATCAGTGTTATGTATAGCAAGGCACTGTGAAAATCTGGTCAACAGGAATGATGCTTCCAGGTCACTACAAGCTCGATTTCGCCACTTACTATGATTCCAATTTGTGTTATCCTTAGCAAAGGGGACTTACTATCAGCTCCTGAAAAGGAACCAAGAACAATTTCAATGTCCTGTATAAATTTGGTCTATGAGACCCCATTATTTAACCAATTGAAAAGAGATAACCTACACTCTGTAATGGGCTCTTGGTTTGATAGCCGATGGCATCTGGGAGAAACATAATTACCACAAATAGGTAACTGCATGCAACTTTCATGTATGTATTTTAGGAAGCTTCTAGAATATTGAATCATCAAAATTTTTAATATTAGTTACCAATCTTTGTACCCTTGTTTACAACTCTAATTGGTGGCATGAACATGGGAGAGTAGGGTCTAAAAATGAGGTGAACTAAAATCTCATGCAGTAACCAACTTCATACAGAGTATCTGACAATTTATACTCAGAAGGTTAGGAATAATCAATCACACAAGCATGGTGTTCAGTCACAAGGATAAACCACATTTGACAAAAACATGGTTTTCCATGGAGACACAGGAATAACAATAGCTGAAGTAACACTCCTATCCACTACTCCTGGGAGGAGCACGAAAGTGAATTCCGAGGACAACCCATGTCATGGAGGAAAAGAAGTTATAAGACTCTTGTCTTATGTACTTGGAGTTGTCTCACAAGGCCTCAGAAGTCTCACACTGCTTCATTCATGGGCCATGTTCCCCCACACCCTACTTTACCCTGCCCTCTCAGCCTCTTCACTACTTAACTCTTCCTGGCCCATTATTTTAGTTCCCTGCGTGGTAACACCTACATTCCACTATTCCACCTCCCTTGGAAACTTACCACCATATAGCCATTTTCCAATTGCTTGACGTCTACAGGTAACCTAATTTAAACACGCATACCTTTTTGTGCATGTGAACTCTTCATCATCATCATCATCATCATCATCATCCTGACCACAGTTTCCCATCTCTCCTCTCCTCCCAGACCTTCCCACCTACCTCCCCTCGCTTCTTCATCTACTTCTTCTCCTCTTTGCTATTCAGAAAATGGCAGGCATCCCATGTATATTAAACAAACATGGAATACCAAGTTGCAGTAAGACTAGGCACCTCCCCTTTTACTATGGTTGGACAAAGCAACCCAGTATGAAGAATAAGGTCCCAAAAGTTGGCGAAAGAGTCAGAGACAGTCACTGCTTCCACTGTCAGGACTCTCACAAGAAGACTAAGCTACACAACTGTAACATGTATTACAGAGGGCCCAGGTCAGTCTCATGCAGGCTCCCTGTTTGGCAGTTCAGTCTCTGTGAGCCTCTATGAGTGCAGGTTAGTTGTTTCTGTGGATTTACTTGTGGTGTCCTTGAACCCTCTGGCTTCTACAATAATTCCTCTCCTTCTTCTGTAGGATTCCATGAGCTCTGCCTAATGCTTGTTTGTGGGTCTCTACATCTGTTTCCATCACTTGGTTGATGAAGCTTCTCTAATGACATTTGGGCAAGGCCAATCTATGAGTATAGAAGAATATCACTAGGCATCATTCATTGACTTTTTTAATTTTCCTAGTCATGTTTGGTTCTATGCTAGGTCTCTGGGCTATCTAGCTTCTGGATCCTGGTGTTCCAATCAGTTTAAATAAACAGATCTTAAGATAAATATATTAAGACATAGTCCAAAATTTAGATTGTTCTTTTGTTGTTACTTTGTTTCATTTTATTTTTCATGGAAAGCACCTAAAAGTGTCTATATAATAGTAGGAATGAGGGCACCAGGTATCTAGATCTTGGTTTCTGAATATGATGCAAAATGATGCTATGTTTCCTTGTAGGAATGACTTAGTACGGGGCCAGAGCAGGGAATGTACATAAAGGGGCTAAACCTTGTCTTGGTATGAAACATAAACAAGCACTCAAAGAAAACGAGGACAGATCCAGAGAAAATCTAAGACAAGCTGAGGTCATTCTCACTGGATAATTCTGCAGTGATTTGAACAGCAATGTGAATAAATATTAGTAACATCTAATGTTGCTTAATACAGCTAGCATGGCAGTGTCTCACATGCAAACCCAGGAAAGAATTAGTGGACTTGAAGTCACCAAGGAAACAAAACACTGGGATGAAAAATGAATAGGAAATAGAATATAATTCCAACACACCACACTATAAATTAGAAACAGGAAAATTATTAACTGAATTTTAAAAATGCCATATACTATGATTTAATACATGAACTCAATACTATGAACTTATGTAATGGTTGGACAATAGAATGTTCACCTTATTAAGAAATACCCACTAAGGAATTCAGGAGTATGTGACTCAGTGGTTTCTATATACTCTTAAATGAATTGAAAAATACATATATATTCTAGATGATTATGATGACAATGATGAAGATAGAATAAGGATGACAATACAACAAATCCAAAACACTTCAAATAATTAAGATAGCTAGGTAGATTATTTAAGTGGTTTTGTCCTAGTCTATCTAGACTCCTCTGCAAAATTTCAAATTGTAAGTAAGATATTTTCTGTACCCAAAATTTCAAAAAATATATAAATATATATTTGCACAGGAAAGGGCTAGATCAGTAAGGATGTGTTGCCCAAACCGCGAGCATTCCCAGTAGAAGTTTATCCTCAGACTTGGGATTCTTCCTAAAAAGTTAGCAGTGAGCCATTGGAATTTTTTGTTTGTTTGTTTTATTTTATGTATGTTATTGGATGCTAGAATCATGGAAGCACATGATATCTGTCTGATCAGCTGGTTCCTGCTAACTTTGTGCTTTATGACAAAACTGTTTTCCCTCTGGTGTGCCATCGAAATGTTGTCAACCAGTGACAGGACCCCTGACACCAAAGTTCATGGCTCCCAGGTTAGCACATTTTGTAGGTGTTGTGTGCATGGTTAGTAAGAGCAAGCATGCTGTGTGAAGCTGCTGGAAAGGTCACCTGGAAGCTCATGTCAAGCTTCTCCTAGACTGCCTGTGAACCACTTTTAACTGATTTAATTCTCTGTCCTTTTAAAAAGAATTATTTATTTTACAAACCAACCTCATTTCCTCCTTCCTCCCCCCTTCCTCCTCTCCCTACCTCCCCCAACCCATCCCCCATCTACTCCTCTGAAAAGGTAAGGCCTCCCATGGGAAGGCAACAAAGCCCAGCACATTAAGTTGAGGCAGGACCAAGCTACTTTCCCTGCATCAAGGTTGAACCAGGCATCCCACCATAGGGAACAGGGTCTAAAAAACCAGCTCATGCACTGTATCCTTGTTTCACTATCAGCCATAAACAGGAATGTCCAGATTTCTGTCATCTAGCTTGAGTGTGCTCCTAAAACCCCAGTCAATGAATTGGCTAGATAGTCTAGTGGATAAAAATAAAGTCTGATGCCAAGGCTAAAGAACACACATGCTATGGCATATCCCCAGCACCCTCACAAACAGGATAGGTAGGTAGATAGATAGATAGATAGATAGATAGATAGATAGATAGATAGGAAAACTAATAAAGCAGAACCCAGACAAAACATTTAAACAAGTGGAGAACCTGTACCAACATATCCAAAAGTGTTCCTTTATTTAGTGCAACTTCAAAAGTCTAATTCTAAAATTTCTATTAAAAGCCGCAGTTCAGTCAGGAAGAATAAATTAAGATAATCTCCTTGATAGAGGTTATTATAAAATTACAGCTGTTAAGACTATGGAATTTTGGTAAAGGGTGAAATTAACTAATGTAACAATAAAAAGTGCTTGAACTGACCCTGGCTTCCATAGATTTTTTTTTTTTAGCTCTATTTGAGAAGTGGAAATATAGAGCACTGGGGAAGGGGGCGTGCTTCAGGAAAAGGGACCAGGTTAATTAACCACGCGTTTAAAATGAATTTGAATCTCCATTATGTATCATCTATAGCAATTAACTCTGGATACACTTATTCATGAGAATATATAATATGATGCTTCATCATAAACTAAAACGGATTATTCTGGTATTGAAGAAGACTATTTTTTCATAGACAATAAACTGCAAAATGTAACACACAACAATATATTTGGCCACACTAAATTAGTGACTGTTCAATAAAGTGCACCATAAAGAAAAATTAAAAAGTGGGGGGAGGGGGAGTGGAGGGGAAACCGTGGTGGAGATCTCAAATAAATTAATAAATTTTATTTTAAAAAATTTAAAGAAAAGAAGGCAAAAAGTGGGAAGAAATACTTGGGATAAATAATGAGGATAGTAATTAAAATACTTAAAATATTAAATTTTCTACAAGTAATCCTAGTACTGGCATTTTTAAAAGGCATTTAAACTTATAAGCTATAACCCCATCCCAGAAATTAAAATATAACATTGAATTTTTAAAAGACTCAGGTCTTAGTGAACAATATACAATATATTTTGACTATTTTATAAAAAACACATGTGGTGAACAATAACCTATTATTTAAGGATTCATACATATGGTATCTCCTTCCCTGCTCCCATAAATGTCCTTCCTCCATCTCAACCATTCCACTCCCTCAAGCTCTCCCCAACCCTCCCATTCTCTCCTTCCCCACCCCCATGCTCCCAACTTTTGCCTGGCGATCTTGTCTGCTTCCAATTTCCATGAGGATCTATATATGTTATTCTTTGTGTTCACCTTATTACTTAGCTTCTCTAGAATCACGAACTATAGGCTCAATGTCCTTTGTTTATGGCTAGAATCCACTAATGAGTGAGTACATACCATATTCATTTTTTGGTGTCTGGGTTATCTCACTCAGGATAGTGTTTTCTATTTCCATCCATTTACATGCAAAATTCAAGATGTCATTTCTTTTTAACACTGAGTAGTACTCTATTGCGTATATATTCCACACTTTCTTTATCCATTCTTCCATTGAAGGGCATCTAAATTGTTTCCAGATTCTGGCTATTACAAATAATGCTGCTATGAACACAGTTGAACAAATGCTTTTATAGTATGATTGGGCATCTCCTGGGTATATTCCCAAGAGTGGTATTGCTGGATCCTGAAATAGGATGATTCCCAATTTTCTGAGAAATGGCTGAACTGATTTCCAAAATGGTTGCACAAGTTTGCATTCCCACCAGCAATGGATGGAGCAGGGAAGGATGATGTGGGAGTGATTTCTTATTAATAAAGAAACTGCCTAGGCCCATTTGATAGGCCAACCCTTAGGTGGGTGGAGTAAACAGAACCGAATTCTGGGAGAAAGAAGCTGAGTCAGTGAGTCGCCATGATTCTCCCACTCCAGACAGATGCAGATTAAGATCCTCTCTGGTAAGCCACCTCGTGGGCTACACAGAATATTAGAAATGGGTTAGAACAATATGTAAGAGCTAGCCAATAAGAGGCTACAGATAACGGGCCAGGCAGTGTTTAAAAAATACAGTTTCCATGTAATTATTTCGGGGCATAACCGAGCCATGCGGGCAGCCGGGTGCCAGGGACGCAGCCCTGCCGCTCCTAATTTCAACAGAAGGAGATATCTTCAATTGAGGGATCATTTGGGGGTTGGCAAGAGGTTTGGCTCTTGGGGGGTTTCCAGGAGTCCACAGGTATAATCCCAGCTAGGAAAATGGGCAGTGGAAGAGAGGGTGCCTGAACTGGCTTTGTCCCATAGTCAGACTGATGACTATCTTGAATATCACCATAGAACCTTTGTCCAGAGACAGATGGAGATAGAGACAGAGACCCACATGTGAGCACTGGACTGAGCTCCCAAGGTCCAGTTGAAGAGTGAAAGGAGGGAGAATATGACCAAGGAAGTCAGGATCGCGGGGTTGGTCCACCCACTAAGACAGTGTGCCTGAGCTAATGAGAGCTCACCAACTCCAGCTGGACTGGAGTCCAGCATAGGATCAAATTGGACCCTTTGAATATGGCTGACATTGGGGCAGACTAAAAGGCCAATGATAATGGCACTGGGATTTGTCTCTATTGCATGTACTGGCTTTTGGGGATTCTATTCTCTTTGGATGTATACCTTCCTTAGCCTGGATGGAGGGGGGAGGGCCTTGGACTTTCTACAGGGCAGGGTACTTTGCCCTCTCTTAAGACTGGACAGGAGTAGGGGGAAAGGGTGTGTGGGGGACCAGGAGGGAAGTGGGATGAGGGAGGAAGTGGAAACTTTGATTGGTATTATTTATAAAGTAATAAAAAAAGAATAAAAACTCCAAAAAAAGGATTCATACATATGTAACAATGACATTAAATGCATACAATCAAATTAACATGATGCACACAGTAGGAACCCCTGGAGCAGCAAGGGGCTCTGGAACAAGGAGGTGGAAAGACAGAAAAAAATATCTATGTGCAGCTTTCTAGTTAAACTGAGTGACAGGTCTCCAGATGCTTGTTTTCTTGCCAGGATTTTCTTCTTACCTATTCTCAATGCAGTGCACTGTAAGTACCATGGTTATGTTAATATTATAAATGGTGTTTCTAAACTAAACAAACAAACAAAAGAAATACCAAGCACAGAAGCCAAGCCTACTAGTGTACATGTGCACCTACACACAAATCACTGCTGGTGTCTTCTTGCCCACTGAACCAAAGTTTTGTTCATTTTGAAAATTATTTATGAACTTTTATTTGCCTTTTAAAGTGCCATTAACTGTACAATAAATTCATTTTTCTGTGTCTATGTGTGTGTATGTGTGTGCTTCTGCCTCTGTCTCTCCTTTCTGTCTCTCTCTCTCTCTCTCTCTCTCTCTCTCTCTCTCTCTCTCTCTCTCTCTCTCTCGTGTGTGTCCACAGAGACCAGAGATACTGGATCCTCCTGCAGCCAGAGTTACAGATATGAGTGCTCGAAACTGAACTCAGGTTCTCTGGAAGAAAACTCCATAATCTTAGCTACTCTGCAGTCTGTCCAGCCCCTAATATCTCATTTTCATTTATCTCTAAGTATATTGCAATAAAAGCAAATTCTAGTAACATTTTTGTATTTGTTATATATTTTAATTTTATAATCCCCTACTTTTAAAGGTTATCACAAATTCTATGAATAAAGAAGACTATGAAAGACAAAAGAAAAAATATTGCACACAGGAGCATTTTTCAGGCTTACTATGAATTAAGACATTTATTATTTATTTATTTTTATTTTTTTCCATTTATTTATTTATTAAAGATTTCTGTCTCTTCCCCACCACCGCCTCCCATTTCCCTCCCCCTCCCCCAATCAAGTCCCCCTCCCTTGTCAGCCCAAAGAGCTATCAGGGTTCCCTGCCCTGTGGGAAGTCCAAGGACCACCCACCTCCATCCAGGTCTAGTAAGGTGAGCATCCAAACTGCCTAGGCTCCCACAAAGCCAGTACGTGCAGTAGGATCAAAAACCCATTGCCATTGTTCTTGAGTTCTCAGTAGTCCTCATTGTTCGCTATGTTCAGCGAGTCTGGTTTTATCCTAGGCTTTTTCAGACCCAGGCCAGTTGGCCTTGGTGAGTTCCCGATAGAACATCCCACATTGTCTCAGTGTGTGGGTGCACCCCTCGCGGTCCTGAGTTCCATGCTCGTGGTCTCTCTCCTTCTGCTCCTGATTTGGACCTTGAGATTTAGATTTCTGTGAGATGTAAAGGGGCTAACTAAAAAGAAAACAGTATGGTTCAATAAGGAGACATATTCTAGAGAAAATTTAAAGAAAAAAAATCTCTTTAGGGACATACAGGACTTGGACTTGGGCCAGGGAAGTCATGCTGATGTTGACCCCGTACTGTGCTCATAAGGTTCAACGTGTTTATCCAGGTATCTGTTGGTCCTGGGGTGATGTCTGGTTGAAATTGTTTTAATGCTCTGTTCTTATGGACTTCCACAGAATATTGTGTTATCATCTTTATATCTAATTTTGATTTCTGTGGGATAAAAAAGGAAGGAAGGAAGGAAAGAAGGAAGAAAGAAAGAGAGAGAGAGAGAGAGAGAGAGAGAGAGAGAGAGAGAGAAGAAAGAAGGAGGGAGGAGGGAACATAGTCAAGATTGACTATTTTCTTTTAAACAGCAAAAACACAAAGAAAACGTGTCCAGCATGGAGCAAGTTTCTTGTCTATGTGAGAACCGCAGTTTCCTGGAATCTAAACTCAGCTCGCAGGGGTTTTGTAGCCATGGTTTTCCAAGGCTCAACTGTGTAAAAATAGAATATTATTTAAATAAATTAAGCCTGACAAATAAGCCACATTTATGTCTACTTGCAATGAAAGCTGCCTCAAAGTTCACGAAACAAAGTGCTACAGCATCTGGCGAAGACACCCTCCACATAACGAGGTCCCCTGGTATCTGATGCTCCCCTGTCCCAAGGTGACTCTTGGGGTGCTCAGGGAAGAGCACCCCAAATCCCTGGGAGTTGCTCCTTGGAGAACCTTTTTTTGGCATCAAAATCTCCTCCTCCAGATGGGAGAAGCATCTCAGACCCAAAGAGCCCCACCCCTGTGCCTTTAATTTGGCCTCCATCCTGGGACCCACTCTGTGGGGACCAACCGCATTCAAGACACCTCTTTCATGACTCGGATCTGTGAATGTTTATGATCCATGGCCACATCTCCAGCCTCTACCTCTATTATTCTATTGCAACACAGACTCACGGGGAGAGAAGTAAGTGAAATCTGAGGAATGGCATCAGTGGTTAAGACGATGCCCTGTGAGGAGTGAAATACACACATGGGTCTCTTGGTAAAAGGTTCATGTACTTGGCAGAGTTGGGTAGTGGTACCTGGGAATATTTGTTTTTTCTTCTTTACTTTTTTTTGCGTGTTACTTTAAAAGATCTTTCATTCCATTAATTGCAATACATCAGGGCTTCCCAGGATTAAGAATTAATCTTAGTTAAAAAACAATGTGACTCTGCTATGCTCCTTGAATTTCAACAATTCATATTCTAGAAAGACGTGGTTTATAAAGCTATATAAATCATGTTTACAGTGACTTGTCACGCTACACACATCAGGGTCAAAGAACTTTCCTATCAAGAAATGGTATGTGGCATCTAACTTAAAATTTATTTTGTTTGCAACCTTATCTGACTTTCTTCTGTGCTTGCAGGAGCTGAATCCAACTATACATTGATTTCTTATTTTTAATCTGTTTGCAGTTTTCCTTTATGAAAAGTGGCTTATTTGTGAAAAATGAATAAATTGAACATTTTAAAAGCACTAAAGAATATTAACTTTGAAATGTACCCAATAGTAAATCATTTTGTAGTGTGGCCCATAGTCTTTGATTACAGCAAAACATACTTTTGGAAAAAAATCTATCCTTCTATTGCTAAATTAATTATTTTAGAATTAACCTTTCATAATTATATGTTGGTTAGCAATAGAGATGGTAAAGGCTGCCAGAAAAGGTGCACTACCAGTATACTACTAATTATATGTTGATAATGAGGTGCTTCTGGCCAGTGTTCTAATGACATAACTTCAATATTAAAATACAACCCAATTATTTATTTGCTTGTTGCTGCCAGGGCATAGACACGAGGGAAAATGAGCCAGAGGTTAAAACTCCATGCCTTCTGTTGCCTAAATAAAAGGTCACTGTAGCACTCTGACTCTCTGATTCCTATTGGGCAATTTCTGTGTTGGAACAATGATTTGTTAAGATTCTTCAAGGAGACATGCACGTCCTGCATTGCTCTGGCTGTATGGTGGTTACAAAGAGTGAGAATGCATGGTCTCTGTCTAGCTGGGAAGGGGGCAGTTGCATGCTGCAGTTTTATGAGGTTGAAGGAACAATCAAAAGTAGTTAGAAGACATGAGTTTGAGTCTTAGGTTAATCCTTTAATGTCTATGTATACTTGGACAATTCCCTAAATAAAACAGAGATGGTGGTCTCAAGCTCCTCATCAAAAAAAAANAAAAAAAAAAAAAAAAAAAAAAAAAAAAAAAAAAAAAAAAAAAAAAAAAAAAAAAAAAACTACCAGTCTTGTCCTCATACTTCACAAGACGGGGATGAAACTAAAGAATATATGTGGAATCTTTTGTGATTTCAAAGGCACAATAAGATGCTAGAAATACATAAATAGAAATAGCAAAACACTCTTTGCTACCCACATATGCAAGTACATATAGGTGGGACGAGGGAGGAAAGCAATTTTATAGAGAATATGGCTTGCTTAGTTTTGGAAAATGAGTGTCATCTAGGGAAGAGAAATATAGAGCAGCTTCAATCGGCACATCAGAGTCAAAGGAGTGGAATGAAAAAATCAGTCTGTAAGTGCAGTAGCCAGCACTCCACATAGCCTTACATGCTCAGGACTGAGTAGGTAGCTACAGCACTCAGGACCCTATTTGACAGCATATTCAATGTTTCTAAAGTTCTAATTTATGTTATAGTTAGTAGCATAATTTTTTGTATGCTAACGGCGCTATGATGTTATTATCACTACATCCCTATAAGCGATGTGGAAACTTGTCTTAAGGATGTTAAGCCCTCCTCCAGGATAGAACAACACATGACAGAAGAAGTAAATGATTTACAGCATTCAACTCCAAAAGCCAAGCAATTTCTTCACACTGAAAACACTGGAGCACTCCCCCAGGTTCTACTCCTCAAAGAAATTGATAGGGGATGTGAATATAAATAAAAAGGAACATGCAGTAGATCAACCACAAAAAAATTTCCCAGTCTCCCAATATCACCCCTTTGGTATCATTAATATTTTTTCCTTCTTAGATATCATATCTGACATAATGAAGAAACAGAACCACACTTTGGTGAGTGAGTTCACTTTCCAGGGTTTCTCTAACTTCCATGAACACCAGCTCACACTCTTCGTTGTGTTCCTGGCACTGTACATATTAACCCTGGCAGGTAACGTCATCATTGTGACCATCATCAGTCTTGATCGTCACCTTCACACTCCCATGTACTTCTTCCTCAGCATGCTGTCAGCTTCAGAGACGGTGTACACACTTGTCATTATACCAAAAATGCTCTTCAACCTTATTGGCCTGAGTCAGCCCATTTCCTTGGCAGGTTGCGCCACTCAGATGTTTTTCTTCATCACGTTGGCTATCAACAACTGTTTCTTGCTCACGGCCATGGGATATGACCGCTACGTGGCCATTTGCAACCCTTTGAGGTATTCAATCATCATGAACAAGAGGGTGTGCCTCCAGCTGGTGTGGGGAGCCTGTAGCATTGGTTTAATTGTAGCCATGATACAAGTGTCCGCTGTGTTTAGGCTGCCCTTCTGTACCACCAAGGTGGCTCACTTCTTCTGTGACATCCGACCTGTGATGAAACTCTCCTGCATCGACACCACTGCCAATGAGATCCTGACTTTAATCATAAGTGTGTTGGTGATCTTGATCCCTATGAGCTTGGTTTTTATCTCCTACATCCTCATCATCTCCACCATCCTCAAGATTGCCTCTGCTGAGGGCAGGAAGAAAGCCTTTGCCACCTGCGCCTCTCATATCACAGTGGTTGTTATCCATTATGGCTGTGCCTCCATTGCCTACCTCAAACCCAAATCAGAGAACACGAGGGACGAGGACCAACTGATTTCTGTGACCTACACTGTCATCACACCCCTCCTGAACCCTGTGGTATACACCTTAAGGAACAAAGAAGTTAAGGAGGCTTTGTATAGGGCCATGGGCAAGAAACTTCTATGACAGTTTGTACCCATTTCAAACAGGATCACTGAAGATTCTCCAGGAATTCTCCAGGAAGACATGGAGACATTTCCACGAAGTTAGCAGTCATGATGCCATTAAGCAGTGATTGGGTAAAAGGAGGTGAGAACAAAGGGTCCACAAATTCAACCACTTGAGGAAGGGAGACACAAGCAGGCACAAGTCTCACAGATGAACAGCAATAAAACACTAATATTGAGAAGTACATTAGCCATCTGGAAAGCCTGATACAGAATGAAATCAGGAGAGCAGACAGAATTAATGAGGAGAGGCTGCTATAAGGCAGGGATAAAGGGTTTTTAGTATATTCTGTAATACTCATGGGAGGAGACATAGGTTTCCCTTTATCCATGTAGAACAAATAAGTGTAGCACATAACTGTCCTTTATAAACAATTTACAGCCTTTTGCTTCTTAGACACCCCATATAAAAGGGATACCAGAGTTGAGAATATTGAAAAGTTAGCAGCCCATGAACTTGTGGATCTTTTCCATGGAAGCTCCAGGTTATAAAATTTGGTAGTTTATGTTTTTGGGGTCATAGGAGAGAACTATCTTTGGAAAGTCATTAAAAACCATTGGTGATATAATTTAAGAAGTGACAAGAGTACTCACATAAGCCCTTGCCTTGTGAAAATATATTTACTTTCACCTATGTTGTTGAGATTATATATGAGCACATGAACCTGGAATACACAGATTAGAATTACTTTTGGAACAGCTCACAGAATGAATGAGAACTGCTAACTAACATGAATAAAGGAAGGAATCTAGGGCAGAAATTAGGGAAGTGCAACAACTGGGGAGATTTAAATGGGTAAAGAGGATGTAGCTATTGGTAACATAGTGACTCAGTAAAAGAAAAATGCTGCCCGAACTATCAACCCTATATATTAAGGTTCCCTGAGCTCTTAACTGATAAGACGTATTTCACTCTCACCTTCACAACAGGCTACAGATAACCAATGCCTAGTGACTTGGTTTTCAGACTACATGTTTATGGCCTTCTTTAGCTTTTTATCAATTAATGGAAATCCTTCATGTTATTATCAGCACCTACTCAGCCAAGGCATTCCTCTACTAATTTTGAAATACCAACACAAAAGCAGCTCTCCCTTTAGAACTATTTAATAATACCCCTAAAGATACCACTCCCGTGTGCCCTCCAGTCTAAACCCAGACATTCCTACATGACCATATGACCAGCTTGAACATTTCTTACGCTGCCTTATGGACTTTAATGTAAAATGTGTGGCAAGTAATGTTTTTTATCTACACACAGTTATAGCTGGAGGGATGTTCAACACAGTGGTTAACATTTCATTTCTACTAGGTGGTGTGTTTCTCAAAGACAATATATGTTCTTTAATTTAAAAAGCTAGAGCTTTATTCAAATATTTTAATTCCTCAAATAACTCACTAAAGCTCAGCCTTAGAGCAGTACTTTTGGGGGATTTGAAATGAAATCCAAAAGAACCCAAAATGAGTTTATTCTGTATCTACTAACTGAAGACTTTTCATTTACTTAATAAATAAAAACTAATTAAATTTACATCCTGATTTGTCCCTTCAACATTATCAGTCATAGATAATCTATACTGTAAATTTTATTAATCACTTAAAATACAAGGCAGCCGTCTTTAGAAATCAGCAGAATTAAGTCACAAGAACATGAACCTATATTTTTATGATTACATATGCATATTATATGTGTATATGTATATATTTAGTCATATATAACATGTGAATGAAATTTTCAATTTCTCTAGTCCTCATCTATAAAAATTATATCCAAAAGTTCTTGTCAAACACATGAAAGGGTAATGATAAAGTTTATCTATTTTCTATTACTGTGAGTGGGAAACACAGCTGTACTCCCCATAAACTGCATCACTCTTTATTTGCAGAACAGGTTGCTAATCTGTGCTCTGTTTTACCATGGAGTATGGTTTGAATCAACTGCAGCAAAATAAACACAGTAGGAATTGATGTGAAGACCACAGGAAATAGTAAAAAATACCATGTACCATTAACATAATTGTAACTGTTATTAGGGAACATCATCCACATATTCCTACCTCTTCAAATGTTTCTGCTTAACTGTGTATTCCCAGATTCCTTTCTCACACTCTTAAGTCCTAGTTATTAATATTATTAAAACTTTCACTAAGTCTATAAATCACGTATCTTGGCCCCTTATGAAAAATATTTCTCACACCTTCTATTTCTGTTGTTTGATAGCAATTTCAGCAGTTTGTGTCTGTCTTCTCGCTACGTATCAGTTTTCCTCAACCTAGTTCACTAAATTCCAAAACTGTTTCTAATAACCCTAATATGAACTACATATTACATCCTGGCCTTCTCCTAAGTGCACAACCTCTGTGAGTGTGTACATAGACATATGTACAAATACAGACACATCCACAGAGTGTACTTAGCCTTCTGTTGTGCAGGTCAGGCCTTGTGTTTCCCCTCTAAGTGTATTTATTCTCCTCTATTGTATCTTATTTCAGTAAAACTCATGAGTATATCCATATCTACCGCATGTTTTGACTAAATACTCAGAATGGATAGCAGGTTGATTTTCAGCTGATGTCAGTGCCAAACAAAGTTCATTGTCAGAAGATTATATTTACAGAATACTGAAATAAAATTAAAATCTTATTTTTAAACAATCTGAATTTTATTTTCAAACATTTAGCAATCATGCCTAGACACATTTTATTTTGCATAAGGAACACTTAGTCGCCACTGCCAGCCTCTAAGTTTTTCTATAAGTCATTAAAGCATATGTTCACAGCATGAGGGGGAGGCAAACGTTTTTACTGGTCAACTGAGATAGGTGAAACAACAAAACGTCTTCAGAGAAATTCCACATTATTAGCGTTCTGTTTATATATTACACAATAGTTGTTTGTTGAAATAATATACCATGGACACTGTCCTCTATTATTTAGAAGCTTAATTAAAATCGTGCTGTAAACCCTGTCACCAACATTGTGAAGACTCATAACTTAATTGGAATTAAGAAACTGAAAATTAACTAAGCCAGAATTTTAAAACTTGTTTAAAAATTACCAAAAAATTGTGTGTGGATGTGTGTGTGTTCATATATATGGAGGTATATGTATACGCAGGCAAGCCAAATGACAACCTTGGGTGTTGATATTTAGATACCATCTTTGTTTTATAATCTCACAGACCTTGTATCAAGAAATAAAGTGGAGAACAATTGAAGAAGACACCCAGCATCAACATTTGGTCTCTACATGTACACACAAAGAGAATGTTGATCTAAGTTTGGAACAAAGAACACAACAAAATGCCAATTTAAAACCCTATATGGGATAAATGTTATCTCTGAACAGCAGAGTGTGTCATTAGTCCGACAGACTAGAGTTGCTTAGAAATCTTTACCATGTTATACAATTAGAACACATACAAACAACTATATATACACATACATACATATGTACACATATATACATATAGTAAATTTTGAAAAGTAAATGCAGTCAAATCAATAGAATAAGGTATTTCAGAGCTCTGTGTGGATTAAATGGCAAGTCCAATTCCAGACTAAGGATCAATATAAAAGTAACTTCATATGCTGAGGTAGGGAGGAGCATGAACAATTAGACTACAGAAGGATTCAAATCCATAGGAGATACAAACCCCCCAGAGGAAGCTTTCCTCTTCACATTTTTTTTCTAAGAAGTCAGAACCATGTTGGTGTTTTTAAGACAAGAACAACACCTAGAGAGTGAGTCATGGTAGGGGTTCAGGGACTATCAAAAATAAAGATCCAGGGAATAAAGATCCAGGGGAAGAGAAGGACATAAATGAAGGAGACAGCAACTGCAGGAAAGAAGTGTTGAGCTAAAAAATCATTAATATGTAAGTTTCAATAAAGGCACTTATATAGAATAATTGACCTAAAGTCTCATTCAGTGAAATCTATACATCTTTGTTAATAGAAGTCACTATTTTAAAACAAGTATAAACTTTAGGAATTGTGTGGAAGATGGAATTTAGATTAAATAGAGATAATACATCCTCATTATTTCCTTTTCTCCCAAAAAAGCTCTACTAAATTTGAGATAAGAAGGAAAAGTAGTCATTTCAATAAAATGTTCATAGAAAATAACATCAGATGAAAACAAAAAATTTTAGTAATTTTAAAAGTATTTCAATCAGTTATTATTGAATCCAATGCAATTTCACACTAAAGAGAATATTGATCTAAGCTTGGAACAAAGAACAGAACACTGCCAATTTAACACCCTGTACAGGAGAAATGGTATCTCTGAACATCAGAGTGTGTCGTTAGTCTAACAAACTAGAGTTGCTTAGAAATACTTACCATGTATCACCTGAGAGATTACTGGAAGTTGGTTGTCTACAAAGATCTGCAAAGCTGAAGTAGAACTGAAACTCCGTGTTGATGCAAGATGAGGAAGAAGAGGTAGGAGAACATCAGTCACCCTTTCAACAGCTTCCAGCTCAGAGTCAGGACACTGAAGAATGTTCCACTGCGCACCTCAGCACTTCAAGGGAAAGACACACATCTAGGCGGTTGAATGCCCTATTTTGGAAAAATTAAGTGTGCACTCATAGACTAGCTCTATTACATTAGTAGGTGAAGCGAGGAAATAATTATACCCATGGATAAAAATATCTTTAAACTCTCAACAGGTAGGTTTCTGCTTGCAGTACATGCTGACTAACACAGACCAACAATTGACCAAAGCACAGAGAATAAGAGACTGCAGAATGCTCAGCTCTAAAGAGAACACATATACCACACAACCCCTTCCCAGTGCTCATTGTGGACAAGGGAGCAGAAAGAGTATAAGAGGTTTTGGATGACAAGGAAAACTCTTCTAGACACAGCAGATGGAGTATCTGCACATCTGAACTGGCAGTGGTCTGACAATATGCACAAAACCTTGGTCAGCACAAATAAGATCAAATCCTGGTATGGAGAGGTGAGCTGAGAACACAATCCTCCCCCTATCCATGAAGTTATTGACAACTGGTAGCTACTGGGAAAGTCCATTTTCTCTAAGGGTGTAGTTACTAGTAAGTTGACTACTTACTGAAGTACTTTGGATAGCACAAATTGGCCTGGAACGTTAAAATAAAAGGCGTAAAGTTGTATGGGAAGGAAAAGGGAAGGATCTGTCAAGAGTCGGGAGGATGAATATGAAAAGGGTGGCAGATACAGAGAAGTAAGCCAGATACACATCAGGTGTGCAGTTCCCTGTCAGGGACTAAAGGGGGATAGTTGCTGCTTCCCAAAGCAGTTTGTTTTCTATTCACTGGGTGATATTGGGGATTACATATTCAAGAGTAGGGTTATCATAAGAATATCTCTTTCATTCATGTGCATAAATACATGTGCACACACACACAGATAGAAAGAGAGCCAAAAAACATATGTGAAAATAAACCCAGAAATGCCAGAAACATGACTCCTAAACAACAGAACTAAAGCATATTGAAGATGGGCAGCAATGGCAGATAAAGATCTCAAAAGTTTTTGGATAAAAGTGATTATTCTGAAAGAAAACAGACAGGTGAATTCAATACAGACATGGAGAGGAATGTCAGAAACAGAGGAAATGGTCAGCAAGTGAAAAAAAAATCACAGAAACTGAGATTTTTGAATAAATAACTGTAAAACTTAAAATGAAAAACCCAATGAATCAAAGGCAAATACTGTGGAAAGCACAGCCTATAGACTTGAGTAAGGAAAAGAAAGAGAACAATATTGAAGAATCACTGCATTCAAATGTAAATAAGGAAAATAAAATTAAGTAAGCATGGACAGTATCCAAACACTCAGGGATACAATCAAGAGATGAACCCCGAGAAGCTACGAGACACAGGAGCTGAGATAAATGCTAAAGTTACAGTGATTCATTCAATAAAGAATGTATCAAATCTAGAGAAAGAAAAAGATTCCAGCAAAAGAGGTTTTCAGAACCTAAATAGACATAACCAGAGAAGAATTTCTCTGTGACAAATTATATTCAAAATGTCCAAAGTACAAAGCAAAAAGACAGAAAAAAACTGTAAGATAAATGCCAACTCACCTACAAAGGCAGAAATATCATAATAACACCAGATTTCCCATCAGCCATTCTCAATACCAGGAAAGTATGGAGTGCTATTTCAAGCCCTGAAAGTAAATAACTGTCACACAAGATTGACTTATAAAGCAAAGCTATCTTTCAGAGCTGACAGAGAAATAAGAGCATTTGGTGACAAGAATGAACTAAGTCAGTTCATGAGAAACACTAGTCAGCACCACAGAAGGTTCTGAAAGGAATATTATATATAGAAGAAAAGGAAAGCTCCTAAGTGTTTAAAATTTGAGACATCCATCTGCAGAGACGGTTAATGTAGAGTGCATAACCACCCCCAAGTCTTCAATGATCATTTAGAAAGAGATCTAGAAGATAACAATAAGGGTCAATTTGTGAAATAATGGCATAAAGTTTGCATAAATATAAATTTATAATTTATTCAAAGTGATTGGACAGTTAATCACTGCATTATTCTGTGAGATCAGCAATTAAAAACAACCCACCTAAAGGGGAGAGCAACCCCAAGGGAGAGTTTTATCTCACTTTTTTTTTCATCCATCAAATATTTCCTGTTTTCTTACTAAGTGTTAGGTCTGTGCATTCAGCTCCTAGTACACAACAGTTGCTCAATAAATATTTATTGGATAAATATTTAGGTAGACAATTTTTGGTGTTGAATGCTTCACTGTGTGACTAAGAGGGAAGAATATGTAGAAATGACAGTTAAGAGAAAGAGTGTTCTGATGGGGCTGGTACAGAATACTGTGAAGGTATAAGGAGGAGTGTCTAGTCAAGCCAAGGGCTGGAGAACACTCTGCAGGAGGCACCATCTAAGAGAGTGAGAGCAAGGGAATGATGTGTGTACCTTGAGCACATAAAGGTAGAGGGAGCAGAACTTACAAGGTACCAAAGAAGAGAGATTACAGCTCACGGATTTAATATGAAAACCCTAAACCCAGAGGGTGCACGACTGATTTTTATTTCACCTCAGACAAAGTCTGATCTCTCTAGAATAAACTTTAACCATCTATAAAATGGATTTTAGTATTTACCTTAAGAGGTAAATATGCCAAATAACTGGCATAGTAACATCTCAAAAATGTTGGCTGTGATCATTATTATCTTTATTAATGAGAATAGTGTCCTGTTTGGGGGATAAGGTGAGGTTCCGAATTAGTCGAGAGCTGCATGACCCATAGTAGTCTTAAGAGGCAAAATCCATGGAATCTGTTTTAAAGAAGAGAAACATAGTTGCAGGAAGTGCCTCGATGTGTGGGGGCTCTCCAAAATCAAACATGGGATTTAACTGAATTGGGTATGCTATGGTGTACTTCCCATCTTTGTGAGTTGTGAATTGAATGAGCCTGTAATAGCTTTGTTAAAAACCATACAAAATTATTCTGAAATGAATCACGTTGCTTCTCTTCTGCCACTACAAGACATCGCAGTCTTTGCTTATCAGGAACTTTGCACACAGCAGCCTTTCCCAGCACACATGGGCATTTTCTCAGCTGCCTCTAAACATCCTCCAGCAGCAGTGAGGACCTCATCTGCCCTGCATGAAGGGGACACGGGAATTCCATGAGGGTTTGTGCTTCTGTTTTTGCTACTCCCTCGTAAACTCCATCACCTTAAACATCTCTTGGCCGATGCATACTTAGAAACAGGTTGTCATGGCTTCAAATCTCACCTTCTTTTTCTTTCATAACTCACAGAACTTAGTGCTTTAGGTCATGTCTGTGCCCTCTGTTTATGATGCATTGTCTTGTATCAGAATGCCTCAGGAAAGTTACCTGCTTCTTCCTGCAAGGTGCAAAGGGACTCTTAGCACTTATTTCCATTAACTGTACTTTACAAGCTTCGAGGAGACTATACAGTTCTATGAAGGTAAACAACCATTTATTTTTACATTTAGCATGTATCTATAGTCTACACAAGAACAAAAGCTCTTGTTTGATGGCTCAAATGTTGGAGACAGCTTTCCAAGGTTTAGAAAGCACCAACACACTACATTTTCTTTTACACAGCAAGAGGTTAAATGGCCTTTCATTGAATACACATCTTTAAAAATACTGCACATATTTTCTCCCATAGGTGATGCTCAATGCTTTTTTTTTTGTATTTTGTATTATAGAATCCAGCATTTACCCCCACCATGTTCCACATACAATGAGCCCTCCTCCCCATTTTGTTTTTGTTACACATATTAGAATTTACTGTGATGATTCTACCTGGGTTTTCTCCATTTCTGCACATCTTACAAACAAAGCCTTGACTGCCTTTGTTCCAAACGATTATTTCAAAAATGTTTGTATCGTAAACAGCCTTGGAAGATAAAGAAGCATCTCCCTCCGGAGTACATGGCCAGCAGGCTCACAGCACATTATAGCTGACTTCAGTTCCAAAAGCCCTAACTTTCACTTTTCCAATACAATTTGCCACAACACAAATACACTGCCTGCATTTAAATACAATACTGGAGCTTTACATTTTCCACAGAGACTCACGAGCAGAAGAAATGCTGTGTAGATAATTCCTTTTCCCCTTCCTGGTAGATAGTTACAGATGGGGGAAGAAGCTGGAATGGGAGGATCAAATGGGGAGAGGGCGGTAAGTGGGAGGGTAAGAAAGAAAATATGGGGAGGGACGGCTAAAATTAAGGGTCATTTGCGGGTTATATGGAAACTTCATACAATAGAAACTTTTTAAAAAATACATGCACATATTAAAGAAATCTTAAGGGATCCACCAAATAACAGGAAAGGCAAAGCTTCAACTAAACATTTCTAGCCACAAACAAAACCTCCAGTAGTGAAAATAGTTACATCTAATCAAGTTGTTCACCAAAGGAGGCCATGAAAAGCTCCAAACAGCCCAGGTGGTTTCCAAGACTCTTAGATGTTCTCATAATCTGTCTTCAGACCCATTGCTTAAGATAACACCTATATAAGAAAATACCTACATAACTCAATAAACACAGAGAAGTCGAGCTTCATCTCTACTGACTACTGTTCATTGTACTGGAAGGTACTCTGCATGCTACAAAAAAAAAAAAAAAGAAAGAAAGAAAGAAAGAAAAAAGAAAAAAAAGAAAAGAAAAGTAAACATCAACCCAGTTACAATACCCTTTGGTCGACAATGATGACTTACCTGCAAGATGTACTGGGACAATAGTGGCAGAAGACTAGATAGGTTGTGGACCTAGGTGAAAGTAAAATGTCACTGTTATATTCAAGGAATGTAGCTTTAAAACAACTCCTAATGGCATTCTGCTATATTCAGATGGGAGTATTGCTCGGCCATCAGCAGAAACGCTTCCTCCTGCAGTAGATGGAAACAAATAGAGAGAGCCATGGCTGGACAGTGTGCAGAGAGGAAGAGACTTTGAAACACTGATCTTAAACAGGATGTCCCCATCAAGTCCCTTCCCTTGGGTCTCAGAGAACTCTGATGACGAAAAGACAGGAAAGACTGTAAGAGCCAGTGGGGATGGAAGAGGATCAAGCCCTCGATGCAATAGGACCCCAACCCTAACCCAGAAGCTATCTTCAATTGATGAAACCACTTGCAAAGGAAAAATTGGTTGTTTCAAATAGAGTATCGCTGGTGATATAAATCACACTTAAGGGCAGGCCTCATGCCCAGCAGTAGACTGCCAACTCAAACCAAATTCAATAGTAGGTTTATGAGACTTTTTGTCTCATAATGCTTTGTCTTGGAATTTTCCCTATATCACAGGTATTTTACTTAAATATTATAATTGCCAAATTTGTTTCTATGGGTTTTCTGTATATGTAAATATATGTGCATGTCTCTGCATCTATATATTTTCTTGTGTTTTTTTCTTGGGCTATTTTTATATTTGTTTTGTTTTGTTTTGTTTTTCCTATTTTGGCTTGTTTGTATTTTATCTTTTTTTAAAGATGTCTGTTTATTTTTCAAGGAGCAAGAGAGAGAGAGAGATAAATGGTATAGATGTGGGTGTGAGGGGAGCTGGGGGAGGGGAAATTGTAAGCAGATTATAACGTATTAAAAATTTATTTTCAATAAAAAAGTAAAGTGCCACATTCAAGGCCAAAGGACTCCCCAAGCCCACCTGAGGCCACCAGTCCTCTTTTCCATCAATTCCCAGAATCCTAGCAAGAAAGTTTGCAGCCACCAGAAAGTCCTTAGAGAGATGTTCTCTGGGGAAATGAAGAATCTCTCAGTGCAAACCTGCTTTTTCACTGGCTGTCCTGTACATACAGGCATAGTCCCTCAACTTTTGACAGGCTTCTTCCTTAGAAATTAGTGGACAGTCAAGGTCATTTTAATGAAGGTAGGCTATACTGAAGCACTGAAAGCCATGAGAAAACTGAAAAGTGGAAGATAATGCATTATATAGACAGAAGAGGTTTGTGTCCAACAACTGCACGCTTCAGAACAAGCAACTAGAGGAAACAGAAGAAATCCATGCATTTCCAGACTAAGTAATTAGCATTCTTAGCAAAAATAAGAAAAGAACACGCATTCAAAGGCATTATCATATGATACTAAAAAAAAACAACTCTAGAGATGAGAGTGAAAACGAGAAATTAGTCATAGTTAGGAGACCGAGATTGCAAATTAAATTAGACTTATAAGCAATTACACCAGAAGGTAGAAAAAGAGTCCATCTTAATCAGGAGAAATCATGTCTAAGCTAAATATATACATTCAGAACCTAAGTAGCTACGGCAAAGACACATTTGCAGTGACGTAACATTCCACATTATATTTTCTTGGGAATAAAGGAGTATCCTATCAAAGCAAGGGACCCAGGAAATAGAGAAACTAATGGAGAGAAAATGGAATTACAGAATATTAATGAAGAAAAACTAAGATTATAGTGTTGCAGCAGTAACAGACAGGAACCCAATTCAGCTTTAAAAAAAAAGGAGAATGGAAAAACTCCTTAAGACAAAAGAAAATTAAATAAATAGGAGTATAAATAAATAAATTCTGTAGAAAATTACCTGACATGCTTGACTATTTTACTACATGGAAAGATTCACGGCTCTGATACTAAGCTTGAATGCTAATTAATTATAGATAATTATAAGTTAAACAAATAAACTCAAGGTTCCATAAAAAAATGCAGGAGATGTGCACTTATAGTAAGCTGCATGGCTTAGCTGTGAATCATATTTGCATATCATAATAATGCATGATCTGAAAATAGACTTCATTTTTACAGGGAGGATGGCAGGAGGGGAAGCATGTGGGTGTGTTTAGGTTCATGTTCAGGCAGATGAGATTACAAATGAGCTAAGAAATCAGGAGACAAAGTCTAACGTTTAGAAATCAAGAGGCATCAATATGTGCATCCTCTCTGCACTCTGCCCGTCTTGCGGAGGCCCACACATTGAAAAGCAGGAGAAAGAGTCAAAGCAGCTGCCTCTAGAAAACAAGACTCAAAAGTGGACAGAAGACTAATTTCTAAATAGTGTAGCACTATGTTACATTTTCAATTTTTATTCAGATAATTAAATTGTTAACAACTAAGTATTACTGGAGGAAAAACAGAAAAAGTAGGTGCATGGTTTCTAAACAGAAAGTGGACACTAATACAAAATTAATCAATCAGAAAAGGCTTTCTTAGAAACAAATAGAAACTAGAAAACCTTAGTAAATGGAAATAGAAAAGCAGGATATTTCAACCATTTATCTAATTCTAATAAGCATTAGCGGATTCAGCTAGCCCACTGAAGCAAAGAATATCACAAAGTGAATTTTGATAATCTGACACTCCATTATTTTAATATATGTTAAAATAATGCACCACAGAAAGTTTCAAAATAAAAAAAAATGAAATGGTATTCAGGCAAATGCAGAAAAAATGAAAGATAATGCCATATCTTCAGTAGCAAGCAAGATATTATTCAAATGGAAAATCACTAAGGGACTTATAATATTGATAAACTAAGTGACTCACTGGAACATATTCCATTCATGACTTTATAATGTCCTAATAGCATAGCTTTAAAGTATAATATGATAGAAAATGAGAAAACTATCAGGAGAAACTGGCAATCAGCCAATCACAGCAGAAGACAACACTACATCTCTTCAGAAATTGAATGACCAAATTGTCAGTGGGTTCACAGGATTTAAAGGATTTCAGTGACAACTAATAAGCCTTATTTACAATGCTTGAAGGCCCCAATATTGCTTCAACACTGATACTGTATATTCCCAGACTGCAATGCAATAAAATGGGAAATGAGACAAGGGGAAAACACAGCCAAGCCCACCCCTGTAACCTTTCCACTTGGGTAGACTTTGTCTAACAGACACTTCTGTCACACTTACTGATAGTATAGGTTGCTCTCAGTACTCTCAGTATATGCATTTACAGTCTTTATTGTAATTGCTTGAAGTATGTACTGTTTTCCCTCACATTTTATAAATAATGAAATTAAGACACAGGGAAATTAGATAACTTCTTCAAAGTTATACAGCTAGAGGCAGAGCAGAACACAAGCCTGGGGATCATAAATTCAGACTCTGAACTTTTGATAGCTTTCCTTGCATTTCTTTAGAGGTGAGGGTAGGAGTGGAAGCCAGAGGATACCCCGTGAGAACCAATTGTCTTCTTCTACAACATGGGCCCCAGAGATAAGACTCAGGTGATGAAGCTTGTTAGCTAAAACTTCACCTGCTGAGTCATGCCTCTCTGACCCTGAGCTCTTGATTTCTTGGTAGGCTTTTTCTCTCAACATAAATAAATTGTTAGTAAAACAAGGACTGAGAACTAAAAACAGATAAGCCTAGACCTTAAAGTCCTCTATATTAAAACTAATGTGACACACCAAATGCTTGCAAAAATATGTGGGTTAATTGTAAGAATCAAAAGAAAAATTTAGAAGAATAGTAAACCAAGAGAAAGTAGAAGCCAAAGGGTGAAATGAAAATTAGCTTTAAAAATAAAATAAGTCTTAAACAACAAAGGTTTTTGTGGTTTTAGGTTTTTGCTTTTGAAGTTTGAATCTCTGAAAAAAATGAGTTTTAATATGAAAGCTTAAACAATATTAACTAGAAAAATTAGAATGACAAAATAAGGAAGGTAGGAGAAGTGGGTACAGAGAATGATACAGATAAGCCATGTACTTATAAAATTATCTCTTGAGCAACTTGATATTGAATCAAATTTGAAAAAAAAAGATGGAATGGCATAGTCAAAATGTGTGTGCATGTGTATATATATATAACAATATTTTTATTTATGGCTTTGTACATATAATTACATGTTAAGAAATACATTCATATACTTTTTAGTATGTCTATACCTATATATTAATACATTCACATATATAATACATATCTATGTATAGAATCATAATGAAACCAATAATACACAGAAAATGTACTGCAATTATCCCTCCAATGGGAGTGATAATAGTGAAAAAGATATCAAGTTCAAAATTTAAAAGGTTGTGAAATTTCCCCAATACTTAAAAAAAGCTGCTAATTGCAAACATTGGCTACCAAAAATAGATAAAACAGGAAGACATAATTATCAGCCAATACATCCTCCTGAATATTAACCTTCATCAGGCGATGAAAGGAGACAGAGACAGAGACCCACATTGGAGCACCGGACTGAAATCTCAAGGTCCAAATCAGGAGCAGAAGGAGAGAGAGCACAAGCAAGGAACTCAGGACCGCGAGGGGGGCACCCACACACTGAGACAATGGGGATGTTCTATCAGGAACTCACAAAGGCCAGCTGGCCTGGGTCTGAAAAAGCATGGGATAAAACCAGACTCTCTGAACATGGCGAATAATGAGGACTACTGAGACCTCAAGAACAATGGCAATGGGTTTTGATCCTACTGCACGTACTGGCTTTGTGGGAGCCTAGGCAGTTTGGATGCTCACCTTACTAGACCTGGATGGAGGTGGGTGGTCCTTGGACTTCCCACAGGGCAGGGAACCCTAATTGCTCTTTGGGCTGATGAGGGAGGGGGACTTGACTGGGGGAGAGGGAGGGAAATGGGAGGCGGTGGCGGGGAGGAGGCAGAAATCTTTAATAAATAAATAAATAACAAAAAAATCAGCCAATAATGAGTATAGAGAAAAGTAACAAATTGAGTTCAACTATGTATAAATGAGCAACTAGGGTCTGTCTTAAAACATAGGAATGTACCCACATTCAAAAAAATAATGTAATTCACCACTTATCAATGAAAGAAAAAAGGCATGTAGTTATATCAATAGATAATGAAAAAGAATGTGCTGAAATCTTTAAAATTCATTCATGATAAACTTGTAAACAAGAACTCCCTTTCTCTTCCACTGGGCATCTGCCTGGGTTCTGTAATAAGTATTGTGGTTAAGAGTAACTAAATCAGCCTGGTCTACAAGAGTTAGTTCCAGGACAGGATCCAAAGCTACAGAGAAACCTGGTCTTGAAAAGTAAAACAAAACAAGTCAAAAAGAGTGATTAAATCATGAAGCACACTGAAATAAAAATCTAGAAAAGACTAAAATGTCTCTATTACTCCTAGAAGTTAGTTTCATATTAAACCCAAAGCAACGTATCAAAATAAGCACAAGATATAAAAGTCAGAATGGAGAACCCAACTGCTAAAATGTGAATATAATTTAATTATAAATGCTTCTTCTTCCTTTTCAGAAAAGTTTCCTTTATTCCAGATTTTTTCCATCTTATTTCAAATGAATGTACAGTTGGAATCACAATTTTAAATATTCAGTCATTTTTCCAGCTCATTATTTTAATATCACAGTTTCATTTCTCCTGGGTTTCTGCTCAGTTCTCTCTCAAATATCAAAAAGATATACACTGAATAAGAGTACCCAGGATAACTTTGAAAGGGGGTTTTGACAAGTAAGACCCCAAATTAGCTGAATGCTTCAAAATCTGCCTAAGATCCACTGTCCACTTCACACTTGTCTATGGTTGCTCCCTGCAGAATTTCAAATGGTCTTACTGAGGCTACTCATGGGCTGGTCTCGATCAGTGGTAAATACACTACGTATTTATCTCTTGGCTGTGGTGTGCTGGCTCATAAAGTCTTATGAGCCTGAGTACTTCCAATTTCTCCTGGGTAAATGTTTGAGGACCTTGAAAGAGATTATGCAGAATGAACTGAATCCCTGGCTACAGCTGCATGCTTGTCATTCTCTCTGGGTTTAATTGGCTTGTCAAAGATACCACAATAAACTATCTGGCGTTCAAATATTCATTTCTTGGTATAATGGAATATAGAACAGAAAGCCTTTCTTACGCTTTGAACATTTAAGAGAAACTAGCAATTCTAGAGAACACGAATTTAGGAATGATTCAGATGAAATCCTTCTAATCTTCCATACCGAGAAGGTCCTCGGCTTGTCCCAGGTGAAACACGGTGATGCTAATGCATTGCAAAGCCAGCAGAAACAGGCATTTGCAAAGGTTCAATATCCTCAGCAGATGCAGTGCTCCATGTCCCTGGCATATGAGAGATGATCAACCAGTAGTTTTGAAAGAGGTCAATAAATGATTGGATCACAGTTACTCCAACACTCAGATTGAAGGCCTCTCAAAGATAGCTGTTTCAGTGTTTAGGACTGGCAGACCCCAGGATATAAATGACCTGCCTACAGAACTACAGCCTTAAAAAAAGTCTTTGGGACCTTTGACTCTGTTTATAGCAGTCATTCAGAGACAATTGTTTCTGGTCATCCCCTTGGCAAGGCAAGATTATGTCCTCATTCCAAGTCCCTGTGGAAAAGCCATGTTTGTGTATGTATGTAATAGGTTTGGAAATCTTTTTGTTACGGAATCTCCAGTTATCATGGTGTTGGATCATCATGTGTGTGGCTCAAGGGAATTTACTGCTCATGAAGATGATCTAGGACAAGGCAACCCACAACAATCCATAGCTTCAGTTCGAGAAGATTCAGAGGTCTCTTCTGTCCTCTGCAAATACTGGACATGAATACAGAGCATATAACATATGTGCAGGCAAAACACTCAGACACATACAATAAAAATAAATTTTAGAGAATGAAAAAGTGGTGCTGTGGGAAGGCACATGAGTGCTGAATGATACTTCCTGTGTATTTGTTTTTTCTAGATCTGACTAACCAGGTTAGTCTGTCTCTGTGATATAGTAGTTGTGCAGTGTGCCTGCTGCAGCATAATGGGAGGACCAGAAACAATGGTTCAAGTTTTTATCTACTGGATCAGGAAGGAGCCCAGCTCTGGCCTGTAAGATTCACGTCCTGTTCTTTTTTTTTTTCAAGTTTGAAAAGAAATGTTTTTATTGACTTTAATTGAGCTCTACATTTTTCTCTGCTTCCCTCCCTGTCACTCCCCTCCCCTTCAACCCTCTCCCAAAGTTGCCATGCTCCCAATTTACTCAGAAGATCTTGTCTTTTTCTACTTCCCATGAAGATTAGATCCATGTATCTCTCTTAGAGTCCTCATTGTTGTCTAGGTTCTCTGGGATTGTGATTTGTAAGCTGGTTTTCTTTGTTTTATGTTTAAAAACCACTTATGATTGAGTACATATGATAATTGTCTTTCTGGGTCTGGGTTACCTCACTCAAAATGATGTTTTCTAACTCTATCCATTTGCCTGCAAATTTCAAGATGTCATTCTTTTTTCTGCTGTGTAGTATTCCATTGTGTAAATGTACCACATTTTTCTTATCCATTCTTTGGTCAAGGGGCATTTAGGTTGTTTCCAGGTTCTGGCTATGACAAACAATGCTGCTATGAACATAGTTGAACACATGTCCTTGTGGCACAATTGGGCATCCTTTGGATATATACCCAAAACTAGTATTGCTGGGTCTCAAGGAAGGTTGCTTCCTAATTTTCTGAGAAATCGCCACACTGACATCCAAAGGGGCTGGTACAAGTTCGGTTCTGTAACATGATGAAGCAAAGGTTTATTTTCTGTGACTTAAGGTGGCCTTATGGTTCTTGTCTCATGAGATATTAATTTTTCCTTGAAATATTGACAAGTAGAAAAGAAACTGCATGTCCAATTTTGCCACAAAATTTAGAAATCAAAAAGCATAAATAACGGGAAAAATTGTCACTAGTCTTAGAGAATATCAGACAAAGATTTCAAAGGGTTTATTGGTCAATTTACCCTAAACCAATATCTTCTTGGTGTCAGCTGAGTTACATCAGGAAACTAGGGACAACCTGTTCTGTTTCCTCTGTATTCTATCACACTGTTAGGACTTGGTACCTGCAAGCAAGTAGGGGAAATCTTACTCTGGTCAAATGAACCGAATTTTACCTCCTTGTCTTGAAAAGGGTATTCCCAAGAATGCATTATTTCCTCATTTTGTGTCACAGAGTTCAACTATGTGTCATAAGGGTGTGAGTTTATGACTAACTAGCTCATGGATCAATGCTGCATTAGTGCAGGTCATAAGTGGGGCTTTGCACAGTGAGAGATGCTGCACTCCTCTATGAAGGGATTCCAAATGAATTTCTTTAGGACTTCCAGAGCCCTGGGATTGCTCAATCGTGCCAATTAACATCCAGATATTCCACCCATCCTTGAGGTCATTCTTCTTCCCTGCTTGAATGCTGTCTTGCTCTGGATGCTGTCTGCCTGCCATGTCTCAGGGTGAACAGCACAATTTAAAAAGGAAGCTGCCATACAAGTTGAAACCAAGCCTGGGAGAGAGGAAGTGTTAGAAAACAACCTGAATTGTTAATGGACATAAAGTGTTTGTGATTTAAAATATGTGACCACATTGATCACTGGGTACCACTTACTGACATGTACCCTACCAGATTCTACAAAATGTCTTCTCAGCATATTCTCAGGACCTCTTCACATCTGTCTTATGTGGATTAGGTATGCAGTGCCTTCCTTGTATTCATAAAAGCCAGAAACTGAAAACAACTTAGATGTCCGTCAACCAAAGAATGGATAAAGAAAATATGGTACATTTACATAATGGAGTATTACTTAACTGTTAAGAAAAATGACATCATGAACGTTGTAGGCAAATGGATGCAACTAGAAAAAAAATCATCATGAGTAAGGTAATCCACACCCAGAAAGACAAATATATTGTATGTATTCAATTATAAGTAGATATTAACTGTTAAGTATATGATAATCAAGCTACAGTCCAGAGACCCAGAGTTGTTAGGTAAAGAAAGAGGATAGCCCTAGAGGAGACACATGGATTTCCCTGTGGAGGGGAAGTGAAATAGAATTTACAGGTGGACTGGAGATGGGTGGAGATTTAACTGGGGTGGAATAGAGGGAAAAAATGTGGGAAGACACAGGTAGAATCAAGGGACATTGGGAATGTGTGGAAATTTAATGCAGTTGAATCTTCATAGAATCTATGAGGGTGACCCAAGGATTTGGAGTCAGAACTGGCCATCTTTTGTAGCCAGGAAAGGCTTCCAGTGGTGGGACTAGGTTGCATTCAGTTTTGCTATTGGCTGTGGGGCTCCTCCATTGGCGATTCCTAAACAACCCAGCTGATTTTAGGATGGAAGATCACTCTCTGAAATCAGTGGGACCCCATTGCCAAAGATGATGGCCACACCTCTCATTGAATGTAGAGAGGTAGAGTTGGTGCCTGCATGAAGTTTTCACCTCTATATTCTGTTCACTTTGGCAGGAGAAGTTACTCTTCTGGCTACTGAAAGAGAAACCTAGACACCATGCCAGCCACAAAACCTCCTACCTATAATCAGTCGTGCCTTCAAGATGTGCTGGGACAGGGGCAGCATAGACCTTGTGGGACTTGACAACCAGTGTTTGGTTTAACTTGAGGCCCATGTCAAGAGAGGGGGACTCTTGGAGCCCACAAGACTATACAGTAAATGCACAGCTGACAGACCAATAGGCAGATCCACGGGAAGTGTATATGTCCACTTCCACATGGAGCAACCAGTTTTGCAGAGCTGCGATAACACTTGTATTTTGAAAATGTCTCTGTCACATCTGTAAAGACCCTGTAAAGCCATGATTCTTCCCTTTGAAATGGGATTTGTTCCCCAAGCACCTCAGCAGTGTGACTTCTAGACAGGCTCCATTCCCCCACATAGATTGGTGCCTTGTCCAGTCATTATCAGAGAGGCTTTCTTCAGCAGCAAATGTGGGTGATTACAAAGGCTCACCCCCAGCCAGACATTATGTGAGAGAAGAGTCTAAATTGGAGGTATCCATTGGGTCCCACCCCTCAGAGATCAGGCAACCCTGTGGAAGAGGGGGGTGAAAGGTTGTAGGAGTCAGAAAGGATAAAAGACACCAGGAGTACATGGCCCACCAAATTAAATAATAAATTTCATATAGACTCACAGAAGTTAAAGGAGCAAGAACACTTCCTGCATTGGTCTGCACCAGGTTTTCTGCATATACATTATGGTTGTTAGATTGGTGTTTTGTGGAACTCATAACAGTGGGAACAGGTGTGTCTCTGACTCTTTCACCAGCTCTTGGGACTCTTTTCCTCCTACTGGATTGCTTTATTCCAGCCTCAATATTAGGACTTTTGCCTTGTCTTATTGTATCTTGTTTTGTCCTGTTTTGCTGTTGTCTCTTGGAGGCCTGCTCTTTTCTGAAGAGGAAACAAGTGGGGGATAGATATTGGGAAATTAGAAGGTGGAAGAGGACTGGGAGGAGGAGAGAGAGGGGAAACTGTGTTTGGAATCTATTGTATGAGAGAATAATCTATTTTATATTTAAAAAAAATAAAGTAAAAAAATTGAGGCCTAAATAGATGAGAAACATTTCATGGTCACATGGGAAATAGGGCTCCTGGGGTTGATTTGATTCCAGACCCCCCTACTCCTATCACCACACACTTCAGCATCTAGAATGGGTATGAAAGGTGAGACTTTCAAATTTATAGATTGATGAAATTGGTAACAATTATCCATGACCTCATAAAAGAAAGAAAGTGTGGGGTATGGGCTGTAGGTGATCTAAACACACAGAACTGGATCCCAGAGTTGTAGGGAATGGAAATGGGAAGGAAAGGAATGGAGGCAGCAGAAATTCAATGTGTTGTTTTCCTGTTATGTACTAAGATATGAGCTTGGCAATTCACATACAGTAATTCATATAATCTCCATAGCAACACTAGGAGTAAGTAGGTATTATTCTTCTATTTTATAGGTAAGCAAATGGAGACAAATGAAACGAGCAATGAAAATCAGATGCCTCTCCATTTACACTGGGGTTAAAGCCAGGGATTTCTATAAACTTAAATATTTTGTTGCTTTTATCACTGTTGTCTTATAGCTACTAATATTTCAAAGTGCTACAGCTTTTACTGTGCTTAATTAGGGATGAGAAAGTAGAAGCTAAAATACAGTCTTCATAAGAAGGGAACTGAGATATTAAATTGAGTGATTTCTGGAAGACGAGAAAGAAAGCAAAAGTGAACAAGAATCATGAAATGCTCTGGGTTCATACAGCGTCCACCTTGACATGCAAATGCAACATCCCTCTTCACTGTCATGGTACCGACCTCAGATATTTTGATTTGACTGGTAAGGGGCAATGTTTTGTGCCTAGATTTACCAAATGGAAATTCCTCAGGGACAGCGATAGAGCTGAGCTGGCTTCTTAACTCCAAGACGTGTACTTCATGTATCTTCTAGCCAGGCCTGAAACAATTCTCTCTAGGTATGCTTCTTCATGGTGTGACCCTGTCACATGACCACCTAAGGCCAGTTCAAACTATAAATTTGGTCTCAGTGCCTTTTCTGATATATTTATATATACTGTATACATATGTACACGTATACACACACTCACACACACATATATATATATATATTACTAGCCAAGCTACATGTGGTTTCTAGCACTTTTTTTGTCTTATTCTTCCCTCATATATACATCATGTTTCTCTCCAACTCCTATATCCTGTTAACCCCAGGAAGTCTTAGAGTGCTTGGCTAGAATCTGCCAACCCATGATGTATCATTCCTGAGGCCCTGCTGAAAACCTTGGATAACCCTGTTGCCTCCAGTCTACTTCATTTTTTTCCCATAGCCAAGTCCCAATTTCAGAGCTAGGCCAGAGTTTTCCCTTTGAAGGTTTTGGTAGAACCACAGATTCATCTATTTTATGGTCTTTCTAGTCTTATACCCTACTGACTTTTCCAGCAATGATATTGTGTGACAGCTATCAGCTTTCAAACTCAACCATCAACTTCATAAACATATATGCTTCTTCCTGATGGTGCTTCCCACTTTGGAAAACCATTTTAATGTGTCCATCATGAACCAAATGCCTTTCCATCTCCACGACCAACAAGAAACCTCAATCCCAGGCTGTGCCACTTAGGTGTCAATAGCTGTTCCTGCTCATAGCCGTGGGTACGACTACCATGTGGCCATCTGAAATTCACTTTCATAATCACTCATGGGCGAAAAGGCATGGATGCAGCTGGTGATGGATCCTGGGGTACTGAGTGGAAATGACGTAATCACATTGGTGAGTTAGAACCTGGCCTCGGCATGAAAATCAAAGCACTAAAACGGCAGTCTCCATTCTATATGTATGACACTGTACTATTACTGAAGACATCACAGTTTTTTTTTTTTTTTTTGGACTTGGGATTTGGATGGGACCTGATCTGAAAACCTCCTCCATGAAAACTACCTTTTATAGTACCAGAAGATGCCATGAAAGTTGCCAAAAGAAAAAAAAAAGTTCAATATGATCTCTATGAACCATACAACAATCAGCATGCTAAGGTGTTCCTTAAGGAGAAATAGTGACTCTCATATTGGGGCAGTCACCAGCAGCTCCCTAATGGGCTTAAGACATGCTCAACATGAGGGGAATCATGTCTGGTATTGGAAACCTAAACAACTACCCTGGACTGGTGAGGTCATAGATCTTAGAGGAGATTTTACAACTGTCACTGTACTAGACCAGCATAATTCCTAACTACATATTAAATATTTCTCCCTATACCCACAGGTAAGTGTAGCTCATTCATCATCTAAAAAGTTTCACTTTCTTTGCCTCAAGATAGAAGCAACTGTGGAATGCAATTCTAGGATATAATCCTCTGTTGGACTAGGATCCAGTTAAACTCCCGCTGAGACTACATTCTTGCTGAACCCTCTTTGCCACATTCTACTCTGTCATTCTTTTCTATGATTCTATTCCCTGAAACAATCACTTGGATTTGGGTCCTTGTTTTGAGTTCTACTTACAGAGAAACTGATCTAAGAAAAGGGGATATGGTAAGTTGAATATAATTGGGCTCTAAAAGAATGTGAGGAGCAGCATTATTAGGAGATGTGGCTTTGTTGGGGTGGTGTGGCCTTGTTGGAGGAAGTGTGTCACTCTGGAAGTTGGTTTTGAATTCTCCTATTCTCCAGCTACTTGCAGTGTCAGAGACCAATTCTTGTTGCCTGCAAGATGTAGGACTCTCAGCTAATTCTCTAGCACTGTGTCTGCCTGTACACTGCCATGTCCCACCATGGTGATAACGGACTGAACCTCTGAACTCTAAGCAAGTCCATTAATTGAATACTTTCCTTTATAACAGTTGCCATGGTCATCATGTCTCTTCACAGCAATAGAAACTCTAAGACAGGAGGTATCTGTATGTACTGGGAAATAACTAGTCTTCATTGTGAGTGTTCTTTTTGCATCTGTTGCACATACATCAAAAACTGAAATACAGTAGAGCCTTCATGGTTATTTATAGAAAACAAGAATGATAGACAGCTGTGGGTATCAAAAATACAACTGGCATCAGCAAGAAGTCCCCGATTCTCTCTCTCTCTTTCTTTTTTTATTATTTTAATACTTGCTGTCATTCATGAAACACCATTTTTGATTCGTTATTAAAGATATTCCAGGTATTAAGCATGTTTAAATACTTTATTCCTTCAATCCTCACTGTAAACCTTAACAAGTAGATGTTTTATAATTCTTGCTTTGGAGATGGAAAAACATTGAGACCGGAAATGATTAAGTAAATTTCCCGAGGCAGTATGGCTCATTTGTGGCATAGTCTGCATTTAAACACAAACAATTCAGTCCCACAGCCTGTAGCTGCATTTTAAGCTCCAGTGATTATTTTAACCAACTTCTTCCTTTATAATAACTCAACTGTACCACTCCATTTGTCTAGAAAAGAAAATTCTCCCAAGTATGGATTTATGCATATCTTGAATGATATTAGAGATGCCTAGAAACAGGTTTAGATGTTTAGCAACTGTGTTGCAGTTCACTTTAATTTCTCAAATATTTTAATGCATCTTTTCTCGACTCGATCAATTCACGGAAGAAGTCTGAGGAAGGTAGATGAGGGCTTGCCATAGGTTGAAAGGAAACTAAGCTGGTATATACTAAAACGCAGAGACTTCAGTTTCTGCTAGACTGCCAAACCCATGCACATGTCCTCTTTCCCACAGCTCCTGTCTGCCATGACTTCTTTCTGAAGACCAATGATGCTTAATGAGAGCTACCTCGACAAGGTAATATTGTATGCAGAGTGCAGACTCTGGGTCCAGAGCAATACATGCCTCAAATATTAGTTCACCATTATGCACATGAATCATAGGAACAGTCATTTAATCCCCCTGATTTTTGTTTCCTGTGCCTATAGTGGAGTTGATAGTACCTCAACCTCCACCTCTCAGAGTTACTGACTGGGCTCATTAGCTCAATGGAATAACATTTCCTGGCACATAGGAAACAGTGATAGCTATTAGCACCTCCTCACAGTGATGTCCTGACCACATTGTTCTGAGTCACTTTGAGGTCAACATTAATCACCTTGTATGGTCTTAATGAAGATTTTCTGTTTTAACAACAAAGTGATTGAGTTCTTTCTCCCAAAAGGTCTTGACATTATAAATGAGAGTCTCCTATAATCCCTGATCTGTGTTCCAGTAAAAAGTAGTTATTTTCCTAGCTGCTTCCAAGAATTATTGAACACAACTAACTCATGTTAAGAAATCACTCAGTTACCTTTCTGGATTGCTCCTCAAGATCACCCTTTCTTATACCATGCTAATTTACTGGCATGTCAAATATATCCCACAGCATTCATTCTCTTGCCTTGCACAGTCAGTATGAGGAAGCCCAGAATTCTTGTGCGCATGAATTCTCACATTCAGCATGAAGAAACCCTTAGAAAATCACGCACAGCTATTTTATTGTAATATTCATTTGATATATACCATTTATTAAATTCATAGTTCTTCTTTCAGGCTTAAGTTTTATATGATTAGATATAAATAGTGCAATTATTATTATCCAATAGTAATCAAGTCAAATTTTCATGTTTTGAAATTGGGCCAGCAAGCTATCTCAGTGAGTAAAGGTACTTGCTACCAAGCCTGACTACCTTCGTTCAATTACTAGGACTGACATGGTGGAAGAAAAGAACAAACTCCCAAGTTTTCCTCTGACTTTCACCTTCAAACTGTGGTGTATATACACATCTATTACACACACACACATACACAAACATACACACACACACATACACAAACATACACACACACACAAATATATACTTGTAAATTTTAAGAATTTACAAACATTTTGAAATAGGTAACATCTAATAGAGCTCTTGGCCAAGGAGCCCCATAGAAATTTCTGACATCTCAGGCTACTAGTTTCTCTCCAAAAACTGATGGTAGGTCCCTATGACTGAAAACAATACCTACATCTCACTGAACATAGACAAGTCAAACTGGTGCTTACCTAGAGCCTTCCCCACACCAGCTAGTGTCCATGTTACTAGAAGGTACTCTGCATTCTACCAGAGGAGAAAGATTAGCACCAACCCATCTACAAACCCTTCCATTTACGATGGCAACCTGCTTGTACAATACTCTGGTACAACAGAGGCAGAAAAGTTGTAGGAGTACCCAACCACTATCTGATTGGAATTAAGGCCCACTCCATGAGATGGAACCCATACCCAACACTGCTTGGGTGGCAAACAGTCTGAGATGAAATAGACCATGGGTCTAAGGGAGAAAGCAGAAAGCAAATGCTACTGTTTTGCTAAAGGAATGTAGCTTTTAAATTTCTCCTAATGACATTCAGCTATACTCCATAGACCAGTGTCTTGCTCGTCCATCAACAGAGAAGCTACCTCCTGCCGTCGATAGGAACAAATACAGAGATCCACAGTTACACAGTGTTCAGAAAGTGAGAGACCTTGGAACAATCAATACAAAATGGGATGCATTCATCTAATTCCTCCTTTCAGAGCTCAAGGAACTCTAAAAAAGAAGAGGCAGAAAGATTATAGGAGGCAGTGGGGATGGAAGACACCAAGGAAACATGCCTTCTACACACAACAGGACTGACATACATATGAGCTCGCAGAGGCTGTGGCAACAGGCAAAGAGCCTGCACAGCTCTAAGGTAGATGGGGTCCCAGGTTTGAAAGAGTTAGTGAGCACACGCCCCCACCGCTAACTCAGAAGCTATCTCCAATAGATAAACCCTTGCAAAGGAAAAATTATTTTTTTTCCAATAGATCCTCACTGAGAATACAAACAATACTTAAAGGCTGCCTTGATGCCCAGCAAATCGATGGCTAACAGAAACTCAGTGATATTCTTGAAGGTTTTTTTTTCTCACAATGTTTTGTCTGTGCATTTTTCCTTACAAAATTTTTGTTTATTTATTATGGTTTTGAATATTGTTTTTATGGATTTTCTGTGTGCACAAATGCGTGTGTCTCTGAATCTATATGTGTTTTTTGTCCTTTTTCTTTGGCTCTTTTTTAAAACTCTGTTTGGTCCTATTCTCATTTGTTTGGTTTTTTTTTCCTATTTTATTTTGTTTTTAATGCCACTAAAGAGAAAGATGGGGGTGTGGGTTTGGGTGGGTGGGGAAGTAGGGAAGGTCTGGGAGGAGTTGGGGAAAGATAAATTGTTTTCAGAATATATTGTATGAAAAATTATTTTCAACTTAAAAACATTAAAAAAAAAACTTGAGAGCTAGACTCAGTTGACAACGTGCTCACCACCTAAAAGCCAGGTGTTGTAATCTCAGTCCTGGGAAGCAGGCACAGCTGGATGCCTGGAGCTCAATGGCTTGGCAATCCAGCATAGTCAGTGAGCTCCAGATTCAGTGACAGACCTTTCTCCAAACAACAAGCATGATTAAGAAAGACAACTGATTTATCAATCCCTGGCTTCCACAGCCACCTGCATACATGTGCACAGGTAGCCACATGCATATAGATGCACATACCTGTTGAACATGGTGTCAGGGGGGGCATCAATACCCCCACTCAAAGTAACTGGAATATTGTAGGAGAAGATGCAGGAGTAGACATCCTGCAAGAACCTCAGGGAAATCTGTTTTGTGTCCTCCTCCAGACCCTGAAAGCCTCCTACTGAGGTCTAGACCTGAAATCCTAAACTAAATTGATTATCATGATTCACCTCCAAGAACTATCAGAACCTAGTTCCAAAAAAAAGTGACATACAGAAGTAGAGTTGTCCACAGCAAGTTCATTCCTCTTTTTTGCAAGCTTTGTTTGTAGAGCCAGGCTGTATACGTTCTATCCTTGCCCGTCCCAAATCCCAGCTTGTTTACTCTAAGGTAGCAGCCTGGGCTCCTCATAGAGCTTTCACCTATAATTTGAATTAATACTACTGACTTCACCAGGTCTTCTGGAAGATTAAATGAGACAGAAATCTGTAAACATGTCTGTCAAATATTAGTTGGACTGAAACTAAACATCTCTCTTTTCACCATGTACCATATTTTTATAGCATCGCCCCTGTTCCTCATTTTGAAAATCCTCTTAATTATCCCAGAACAGCCTCCAACCTGACCCCCTGCCTGTTGTGACCCCAGGGCTACTAATCATATCTAATGATAAGCAATTGATATGGAAATAGTTTCGATCTGAATGAATGAACTTGATGGAAAGGTTTACTAAATGATTGGCTTTCCCCTTCCATGATCTACTACACATTGATTCAGGCACAGCCCTATTGACTTTTCTCACTCACATCGATCCCTTCACTGTGACTATCCCCAACCTGAAGATAAATCCCAATTATCTCTGTTATATTAGAAGCTTAACTGGTTTCTCTGCCTCTTCTCTCCTGCCTCAAATCCATCAAATCACTCTAGTGGCAGGTCGGTCAGTGTCGGGGATGTCTTTTTGCAGCAAGGAAGGCGGATGGACGTAAGAGAGAGGGTAAGGTAGATAGATGTTTTAAAACAAAGTCATTTTCTTAAGTGACCAGTTGCTAAGTCTGTGAACTGGGAGAATAATTTAAAGCCACATAAGATGTCCTTATAAGTGATAAAAATCTAAATGATGTCAAACTTGCCTCACCTGGCCTCAGTTCAGCCACACAAGGCAGCTTTTCTACATTCAACCTCCCTCTAATCAAGCCCCATCTCCTTCTTGCCTCAGTCAAGATGATACACTCACTTTACTTAATTGTCATCTCTCACCTACAACTAAACTATAAACTCTTTAAACGTCTGAGCACCATCTCCATCATGAGTGTAGTTCCAGAGACTTACCAAGGGCTGGCATACAATAAGTACCTGAAAAATGAATGAAAACAGTTCAACTCTGCATCTTATAATAATAAATTGTTAAAGAATCCATAGAAGATCAAACTTGCAACTGGGTAGTAGAAGCTTGCCAGATAGAGAAGGGAAGAAAACCCTGCATAGAAAGGAGAGCACTGAAAAGCTTGCCACTGCCTCCTAGACACCAAGAGTCTAAAGATTATTCACTTCCAACCCTCAGTGCCCTGACAAACATAGGGGTAATGGGATGCCTGTGCAACCAGGGATATCTTGATGTGTATGCATGTGTGTGTGCATGTCAGTGTGGGGGCTGGGGTGCTACTGGGAACTGAATCCAGTGCAACCTAGGCAGCTCATATCTGACCTCTTTTATTCCAAAATAAATTCTAGATTTTTATTCTGCATAGAATCTATGCCTGAAAGTAGTAGAGCCTAAACTTTCTAAGAGCTAAGCTTGAGCTTCCTAACCCAACCTTCTATACTGTTTTCTGCTAAAAAAAAAAAAAAAAAAAAAAAAAAAAACCTTTTCCAGGACTTCCTTAACACTCATCTGGGGTTTGGGCAAATAAGATCCACACATACTGCAATCTTCAGGTCCCTCAGCGGTCTCCACTTAGCTCCAAAGGCACACAGGATGTCTTTGGGGCATGGCCCCAAGAAGTACCTCAGGCCAGTCATGGGAGGACATATTCTCTAGCTTTCAATACCTTTCCACATAGAGGACTGACAGGTGTACCCAGCTTATAAATCCAACTATATTCCTGAAAGAATGTTTCTCCTTTCTCTCCTGGGTCTCAGCCCTGTCATATCCCTCTTAGTCGCTTGTTCTTTCCTGCCCCTGAACAATGGGACCTACAGAGCTCACCATTTCAATCTCTCCCCCTTGGCCTCTTCCAGGCACATCCTGCTATTCCTACTGGCTGGACAAAACCACGTCAGAGCTCTTTAGGTAAGGGGGCTTTTTAGCCTGGATTGAGATTCTTCATAAGAGTGTATTTCTTCCACTAGTTTCCTTTGAAGGATCATACGGTTTTAGGGGTAGGGATGCTCACTAAAATTTCAGAACCATTCTTCTTCCTCAAGACAAATGGACTTCAGCCAGATCAGATCTCTCATCATTAGTCTCTAATAAGAATTTCTTGCCTCTCTGAAGAAGTCCCCTTGGCTGGTACTGCCTGTGTGTTTTTTGTTCAGAGGCTCACAGAGATAAATGCCATATATTTTAATAACTAGATTATTTTCTCTATTGGGAGATATTCTCTACTGCAGCTTTAGTCTTTTAGCATTCTTAGTGCAAATGATTAACAGCTGGTCATCAACTTCTGTTAAATGGATTTTTATAAACCCGAAGAAAGTCTCCATGTTTTCATTACGGATGTGATTTACTTTATGTAAAAAGTCACTTTCTGAATATGCATAAGCAAATCAGAATATAATTTAAATACCCTACAGGAGCTTAATGTTTAAGAGACAAAAAAAATGTGAAATATTACGTAAATCGGACTGATCCTCATTCTTCAGCAAAATGATATATCCTCTCGGTAACTCAGCTTTTTATATTCAGAGTCTTCCTTTCCTTGGGTGAGGGACCCTTGAATTTGCTGCATCTTTCCTGATACAATTGTTTACCTCTGCAGGGTAGGTGGATGCCTATCCTTAAAGTCCTATTGGCTGTAAATTTCTCTTCTAGTTTAGGGAAAGAAAAAAATGTAGAATGGTTTACAACATATGTGAATCAGTCCTGGGAACTGTCAGCAGACTTCCATCATTCTGACAGCAGAGGGAAACGATTGGTGGTTGCTTAAGTTTCGCCTTTTACTTTCAGAAAAAACAAGATGAACCTTTCTCTAGCTCTACTGTTTAGAGGACATAAAAGAATGATGATTCATGGTCCTAAAAATCAAGGCCCCTCCAGTCCATTCCTAAACAAATAGTCTCCGAGCATCTAATTTGTATTTAACTCCAAAGTAGTAAAATATGAAATGTATCTGAGGGTTTTTTTTATATGAAGAAACAAAAATAATGGGGTATAAAGTAATCCGCTAAACCAGAGAACACGAGGGTAGCATGACTGTTGTAGAGGACTGAACATTTGTACTGATCTCTGTGCAGGAGGAAGAGTGGCAGGGCATTAGAAACACTTAGCAGCTGTGCAGTCAGATGAAGCAGACTAGATGAGCCTGGGACACACAGGCTGTTACAACTGTTGGTCCTAAAGTTAAGTAAACCAAGCGATTAACTACAAAATATGTCCCCAAATTCATAGCTGATCACGAAATTTAACAATTTCAGACTAAACTGAAACCATATTGCTATTATTTGTTTATATTTCTGATTTGATAACCACTCAATGAAGAGTCAGAATTATCCTTGTCACTGGAGTTCTTTCCCAAGGGTTTTTCTGAACTCTGAGTACAATTCATCCTTTTACTTCCATTCATTAAACTCTGCATTATAAATCCAGCAGGCGTTGTCATCACTGTAGCCATCATTCGAGAAGATGACCGCCTTTATACACCCCTGTACTTCTTCCTAAGTACCATGTGTCCTTTACTCATTGTTCTTCAATATGGTCTGAGATTGTTCACATCATTGGTAGCTTGCACCAACACAGATACTCTTTTCTTTTATTTAAGCTAGAACTCCTTGATTCCTGCTCACAACAATGAGATAAGACCACTATGTGGCTGCCTGTAACTCCCTCAGATGACAGTTGTTATGAAAAAGAGGCTATGTTGTCAGTTAGTGTGAGAGGTTTGCAGCATTGGTCTAGTTGTGGCAATGATACACGTGGCGCCTATGTTCTGGTTACCTTTCTGTGTCTCCAACATGTCACTTCTACAACGTTTTCAAACTTTGATGAAGCTATCGTCAGTCAAAATTACTGCCAGTGGGACATTAATACTGATCACCAGCCTGTGAGTGTTCATTTGTCTATGGGTCTAGTTTGCATCCTTTATGTTCTCATCATCTCCGTTGTCCCTACAGTTTACCTTCTGCGCCTCACACCTCAGAGCTGTCATTTTCTTCTATAGCGGTTCTTCCATTGTTTACTTCAAATCCTAGCTGATATCTATGGTCCACACTATCATCACCACTCAACATAAACCATGTGGTAAACATCCTAATGAACAAAGAAATCAAGGATGCTTTATAAAGAAACGTGGGCCTGAAACTTTTCTGACAATTTACAGAATTCTTTTGTTCTTCTTAACATCAATATTAGGCAGAAACATGAGGATACACGTCTCATGCTCTTCAATTTTAGACTCTTGATCGTTAAGTATGAAGCAAGAAAGAGCAACAGATGAATGAAAGTTTAAAAGCTTGACATAAAAATGGTGAGTGAGACAATGGTTTGTTTTTGTGATTAAACAGACAAAGAAAGATAAATATTATGGAATATTTGTTTAACGATGCAAAGATGTGTTGCATTCATTTAACTATGTAAAGATATGTTGCTATTTTGACTTGCCTGCCTAAAGCACCTGATTGGTCTAATAAAAAGCTGAATGGCCCATAGTAATGGAGGAGTATAGTATGGAGGGAGAGTAAGTAAGAGAAGGAATTTAAGCTCAGGGAAAGAAAGAAAAAGAGACACCAGGGAGACATCAGGGCCAGTAAGACAGACACAGAGGGAGCAGGACAGTAGAACATGCAGAATACAAGGAAGGTAAAAGTCCCCAAAGCAAAACATAGATGAACAGAAACAGGCTACAAAGAGCTAGTGGGATAAGCCTAAGCTAAGGCTGAGATTTTGTAATTAATAATAATATAAATAAAAATAATAAGTCTCCATGTCTTTATTTGGGAGCTGATTGGAGACTCAAAGAAAATTCCATCTACAGATAAAAATCTACCTACAGAAGATGTTAGGAAACAGCAATTCGAGAATTTTTAATTTACTCTTTAGTTTCCTTATGAATCTCCATCTAATGATGACAATTAAAAAAACAATGCAGTGCACAAGTTAAAATTTCTCCTGAACCTCATTATTTCTTATTTTAAAAATCACAAGAGTTTCTTAAACTGGAATTCATTTTGCATTTGTTCATATATGACATATCCTATAAAAGTCCCATCCCAGGAAGAAAAGACAAAGTGCATTAGTGCAGAACAGAGGGTGCAGGACCGTGAGGGAATGGATTCCTTATGTTGGTTGCCTCAATTTCTCGCAGGTTCTAGTAAAATTATTAGAGACATTGACCAAGAACAATTTAACTAGCAATTGTAGTTGATGCATTTCTTGTCATTTATAACAGCAAACTCTTTCCCTTTGCTGGTTTTTTTTTTTGGATAGAATATCATTTTAGATAGGATATCATTATGTAGCCAGAGATGACTGACAACTCATGATACTCCTATCTTATCATCCAGAGTGCTAGAATTACAAGAAAATGCCACCATACCCAGCCTAAAATCCCAGGATCACATCTCAGGATAGTCCTGGGTCAGTTAAAATAATACATCAATTCAGACAACATATTATTTAGTTGGAGTTAGGAGCTGGGCTGCATTCAGAATCCTGTGCAATAAAGACAGAAAAGACTTACTCTCTGTACCCAAAAAGCCAAAAGTCTATCAGAGAAATGTAAATTTATAGTATGCTTTCAATACCTTGTTGATAAATGGTATATATGAAAGAATAAATAAACTAAGTGAGGGGAAAGGGTGGAAGACAGGCAGAGAGAGAGGACAGAAAGGAAGAGAAAGAGACAAAAAGACAGAGAATCTAACATTAGAAATACCAAGGAAGTCTACAAAACAATCTATGATCTTTTAAAAACACAGATAAGAAACTGTTGGATGGATGAGTTGAGAAAAAATAATTTGTAGGGAAGAAACAACACAACTTCAGTATTAAAGCAAGAAATGACACATAGATGAAAAATTATCCACTGTGTTGACTCTACTACTTGAAGTCTAAGCAAAAGAAGACCAGAAGGTTAAGTAGTGTGAGATTGTGCAGGGTAAGTGTGCCATGATAAAATAGAGAATCTTCAAACTTTAGCCAGTGGGAATTGCCTAGAATCTGGATTATGAAGCTTTTCTGTAAACTCATGTCACTGTATGTTGTAGCGTTAGAGAGTTAAGATTATTATGAGAAATAGGAGAAGGTGACTCAGGTTTGGGGAGAATATTCTGAACATATATACTCAAATCAAAGATGAATCTACAGTTGGTGAGATGGGAGATAATGACAGTGAATATCGTTGGGATTTGGAATGAAATTCAGGTGAATGCTCAAAAGAGAAGGGCTTGATGATGTGTTATTGGATGGTCTAGACCTTAGACCTTGTAAAAAATTTTATTGATTTTTATTGACCTCTACAATTTTCTTTGCTCCCCTCTCTGCTTTTCCCCTCCCCTTCAACCCTCTCCCAAGGTCCCCATGCTCCGAAATTACTCAGGAGATCTTCCTTTTTCTACTTCCCATGTAGATTAGATCTATGTATGTCTCTCTTAGGGTCCTCATTGTTGTCTAGGTTCTCTGGGATTGTGATTTGTGGGCTGGTTTTCTTTTCTTTACATTTAAAAACCACTTGTGAGTGAGTACATGTGATAATTGTCTTTCTGGGTCTGGTTACCTCACTCAAAATGATTTTTTCTAGCTCCATCCATTTGCCTGCAAAATTAAAGATGTCATCATTTTCTTTCTGTTGTGTAGTACTCCATTGTGTAAATGTACCACATTTTCCTTATCCATTCTTCAATTGAGGGACATTTAGGTTGTTTCCAGGTTCTGGCTATGGCAAACAAAGCTGCAATGAACATACTTGAGCACATGTTCCTTGTGGCAAGGCTGAGCATCCTTTGGATATATACCCCAAAGTGTTATTGCTGGGTCTTGAGAAAGGTTGTTTTCTAATTTTCTGAGAAATCGCCATAATGATATCCAAAGGGGCTGTACCAGGTTTCATTCCCACAAACAATGCAGGAGTGTTCCCTTTACCCCAAAACCTCTCCAGCATAAGTTGTCATGAGTGTACTTGATCTTGGCCATTCTTACAGGTGTAAGATGAAATCTCAGAGTTGTTTTGATTTGCATTTTTCTGATGACTAATAATGTTGAGCATTTTCTTAAGTGTCTTTCAGCCATTTTAGATTCCTCTGTTGAAAGTTCTCTGTTTAGATCTGTATTCCTTTTTTATTGGATTATTTGTACTTTTGATGTCCAATTCTTGAATTTTTCATATATTTTGGAGATCAGACTTCTGTCTGATGTGGGGTTAGTGAAGATCTTTTTCCATTCTGTAGGCTATCATTTTGTCTTGTTGACCATGTCTTTGCTTTACAGAACCTTTTCAGCTTCAGGAGGTCCCATTTATTAATTGTTTCTCTCAGTGTCTGTACTACTAAGATTATATTTAGGACGTGGTCTCCTGTGTCAATGCGTTCAAGTGTACTTCCCACTTTCTTTTCTATAAGGCTGGTTTTCTGTTGAGGTCTTTGATCCATTTGGACTTTAGTTTTGTGCATGGTGATAGATACGGATCTATTTTCATTCTTCTACATGTTGATATCCAGTTATGCCTGCACCATTTGTTTAATATGCTTTCGTTTTTTTATTTGATATTTTTGCTTCTTTTTCAAAAATCTGGTGTTCAAAGGAATGTGGATTAATATCCAGGTTTTTGATTCAGTTCCATTGGGTCTCCTGTCTATTTTTATGCCAATACTGGGCTGTTTTCAGTACTGTAGCTCTATAGTAGTTTGAAGTCAGGGATTGTGATGCCTCCAGAAGTTCCTTTATTATACGTGATTATTTTGGCTATCCTGGGTTTTTGGCTTTTCCATATGAAGTTGAGTACCACTCTTTTGAGGTCTGTGAAGAATTTTGCTGGGATTTTGATGGGCATTGCATTGAATCTATAGATTATTTTTGGTAAGATTGCCATTTTTACTGTGTTAATTCTACTTACCCAAGAGCTTGGGAGATCTTTCCACTTTTTGGTCAGACCTTGTAAATTTATAAGATATACTGTCCACTAGAAAGAAGAATGGGCCCATAAGCTAGAAAAGTTATCAAAGAAGATACAAAGACCCATATCATATCAGATGACCCATGTCATATCAGATGACAGCACACTTCAGTCCTCTTTGGAACTAACAGAAACAATGACAAAAAAAATCAAGCTATATTTAAGTTATTTGAGAAAAAGAGAGGTTGCTAAAACTATCCAAGAGAGTTTGTTAACTAGGAAAGAAAAGTGCATAATCAAAAGCAAAGCATTACAGGCAAAGATTTTGACAGTCACACATTAAATCTTAATGGAATTTGTACCTCATAAATTATGCTATCTTAGACATGGCCTGTGCTCTGTACCCTGAAAACAGTTGTTCCCCATTTTACAAGGGAGACAGGCTTATGCAGATCTCACCATATGGCATTGTGATAGAGAAATCAACAAAGCATGCTTAATATTTAATGACAATGATGCAAGCCTTGGGATATTTTTTCCTGATCTATATAGAGCAAAATCTCATCAAGCTGAGAATGGACCTTCATGCTAGTGTTCAGTGAAATAAATGCCTGTTCCCTGGACTTCTCTAGGCATTCTTGCTCTGTGTGAAGGGCTGTCTCCCAGAGCTGAGGGCTATACAGCTCCTGATAGGAGTCACACAGAACATTTATCACTACAGACTCTAAGGGCATTTATCACTCAGGTTTTCCAGAAACCTTGTTTGAACAGAATAACTTTGCAGTTGCACATTACGGAATCACATATCTTTAACATCCCTTCTTGCCCAAGCAAGGATCTATCAATTTTTTTTTCTCACTTTCCAAACAGTCCTGGCCTCTCATGCATGATGTGTCTGGCTCAAACACCACATGAGGAACTCTTTTTCCTTACATGGGTTTATTTTGATCTCTACTCATGTTTAGGTTTACTTTGTGGATGTAAAGATCTTTTTATACTGTGGTTCCTTGCCCAAGATACCTTCTCAACCATCATCTCAGTGGTTTCTCAAAACAACATAGATGAAAAGAGAGACAAGCGTTTCTATAATAGGGAAAGCAAGAAAGGAAAAGAGTGAAGGCAGAACCTGAGCCCACACCAGTTGCCTGGCATTTTTCTGTTTGCTTGGGATACACCAGCTCCCAGTGGTGATTTACACTGACTATAGTTAATACTCTGAAGAATAAATATTAAAATTTCCAAGGTCTCAAATTTTCTAGACAAAGCAAACTGTCATCTAGAGTCATTTTCAAAACAATGGATCGTATTTTAGAGGAGCCCTGGACTTCTGACTTTTGTCCATGGGGTTACAAAAAGACTATCTTCATCACTGGGCAGGCTATAAATGCCTATTTGTGAAGAGCCAGCTTCAGCTTCACGACCACGAGTGTATTCACCTTCTCCCATATGACAACTAATTATACAGAAGATTTTAAAGCTCTATAAGCAACTCTGGTCCTTGTATTGATTTTAGAATTTAATAGACAATGGGTTGTGTTAGGTCTAGTACTGGGTACTGAGAATATAGTGGTAAATTATGTTCATTCCCAGTTCTGGGGACAGGGAGAGAGTTAGATTTGTGTTTTGCTAATTTTGGCAAACTAGTAAGTGTTGAACTAGTGTTTCTGAGCCAGTGACAGGAATGTAGAAGGGAGATTTCATTTCATTTCATGATTTTTAGATCATGAATAATGGAAAACAAATCAATGCTCTCAGTCAGGTACCCCTGTTCCCACATCAATGTTCATTAGCAGCACAGAGGTTATGAAATGGAGATCTGTGTCTTTAGGACAGCCTGTTATTCCTCTGCAGAAAACAACCTCTTACAACTCAAGTTATGATGGCCTCTTTCTGCAAGATTCACGTGAACCTGTAGACAGCATGAGTTCCTCAGTCACTCTCTGCCCAGTCAGCTGAGTCCTGGAAATATGAAGTACCTTTATACACCCTTGTTGAACTCCATCTCCTTGTTATGCAATTCAGAGACACATATCTCTGAGACACATGTAGGCCTAAAGGAAGCCTATACTTTTGGTGTAAGATATTAACAATAATCCAAAAATCTCTGAATTAGAGTGATGGTTGATGAGCATCTTCAAGACCTTGAAAACAGACAGTTAAGAAAACCATGAACTGATGTGTCGTAGGTGACCTACTGACCTACTGACCCATGATGTCTCCATTCTTCATATGGTGGTTGCAAGGCATCAGTGATAAAATGGGCTCCTAACCAGAGTCTACTGTGATTTGACAACATAAAGACAGGCTTAGTAAGGATGGGAAAATAGAAAAAAAGATCATTTCCCTTTCTTTGGTGATAATACTGCCTTTCTTATCCAACTATAAGGTAGAAAATGCAATTTCTAGAGATCTCAGTAAATCAGTAAAGATTCTCCAGGTCATCAAGGTCCCTGATAGATCAGGCTCTCAGAAAAGTCTAAGCTTTCTTCCCCAGTCATTCACCATCTCCAGTTCCCCCTGTTTTTCTTTTCAGTTCTAGGACCCTGGCATCAACATCTCCTCTTTCTGGTCCTGTAAATTATCTTTCTCTACCCCTGAGAGTGCCCAGGTCCTTAACGTAGCATATAAGCAGCTTCAAAACAGTTACAGTGCATTTTCATTTGATCCTTACCACAGGCATACAACATTACCGCACTACACCTCAGAGAGGCTTGGAGGCAGTTGGTGGCTTCCTATAAGAAATCCAAGTCAAATGCTGGTGGCTGTCACAGCTTCAATTTAAACCCACTTACTTGTCCCAGATCCACTCTCTTGTACTTCATTTCCAATTTCCAAACTAGTTTGATCTCCAGACTATCTCCTTTCTCAGAATCTCAGACTTGCGGGTTTGTTTATTGCTTTCCTTGGAGATGACAGAGAGGTCTACCTGAGCCAGGCTCTGTTGCTCCACGACTGACAGGCATTAAGCAAAGAGTTCTCAAGATGAATGTGTGTGGGTGTTGTAGCATGCCAAATACAACATTATCTTTCCATTTACCTCTAAGTTACCTGCAATTGTTTTTCTTCTTCTGTGGCCCCTTCTATTTTGGAAGCAATATGGTTGCCTTTGATCTTTGGAGGAATTCTCCACTCCAGTGATTTTGCAAGAAAATTGATCATCCACCTTAGCAGGCTCAGGGCTTGTGTTTAAAATCTCCCTAAATGCTTTGGAAAGGATCCCTGTCTTCGTGGCTGCAGACTCTCAGGAGGCTTGCTATACTGCTTGGGCGAGGCTGCTAAATTCTGCACTACTAACTCATTCCAGAAAGTTCCTCTAGAACCTTAATGAGCCTAAAGATATGTATCTAGTTTGAGGCATTAGGAAACATGAATGCAGGTCTTTCTTAGACCTTTGGCAACTTAAAAGTCAAGATTTTCCACTTTTGTATCTCTGTTTTCTAATAATTCCAACATATTCAAAAGAGTTGGAGGAGTTGAGTGAGTGAAGCTTGACTTGATGGTCCAGAGGTGGAAGGTGGGGGAATCAAAGCTTTTAGGATGAAAGTGAAATATCCAATGTAGTTGGTGCGGGGGAGAAAGAATATTGATTTTTTCTGATTTATATCTCTACCTTTCCTCTTGTTTTATAATTTCCTGATTTATGTGTCTACATCACAGAACAACTGAGCTATAAGACTGTTTCGTACTGAGTAATTATTGCTAAATTATTTATTTATAATCAGACAGAAATAAATGAATGCCACAGACAGTGTTCATTCTATAGAAATCTTTTTCATGGTTTGATCATAAAAATCAGGGGTCTTAAGCTTAAGAAGTTGTCATTCATTCCCATACATATATCTAATCTGCATGGGAAGTAGAAAAAGACAAGATCTCCCGAGTATATTGGGAGCATGGGGACCTTGGGAGAGGGTTGAAGGGGAGGGCAAAAGCAGGAAGGGGAGCAGAGAAAAATGTAGAGCTCAATAAAAATCAAGAAAAAAGAATTTGACACAAAAAGAAGTTGTCATTCCATCATATAACAAGAAAAAAAGTCAGATTGTCAGTAAACAAATTTTCTTGGTCTCATCATAGAAGTGAGGTTGCAGGCCAAATTCTGACCTAAACATTTGGTGAGATGGTTTTATCCAGAGAAATACAGCTAATCTTACCTAGAGCAACAGACACTGGAGCCATAAATGGGAATAGTTAAGTGTAATGTTGATGAATTGCTGCAGGCAGAGCACAGACTAACTTGGAAGTGAGAAAACCCTGGGGGTTATGATGTAGCAAGAGCTGACATGCTTTTTTTGAGGCTTTGCATACAGAAACCCCACAAGATTTTCATGATAAAGATTCAGGAACCATCTTTATTCTGGCAGGAGAAAGGATTAATCATTTTGAAATATAGCAGCTTGTTCTTCATAGCAAAGGCCTGCATTTTATTTCACAGAAAGCAACATTGCCAGAGCCTTATCCCACCCAGCTCAGAGAAAGGAAATTCTCCTCTACCCAGTCACTTGAATCCTCCCCATCTGCACAAAGCAGGAGGGATAGTCAGCAAAGGTCAGGACTTCAAATGAACTAATGAGGGATTTTGTGGGCATGATAAAAAGAAGAAAATAATCCTACTTCTGGAGAAACATGTATGACAGTCACAGACCCAAGACATGGGCCAACTAAAGACCACAATCTAAAAATCTAACAAAAAGATAATAAAACATACGTCACTCAGTTAATATCTCTCTCCTTCTCTCCCTCTCCCTTCTCCCCTCCCTGCCCTGTGTGTTTGTGCACGCACAGTATGTATGCATATATGTATTCATGTCTTTGCATTTGTGCCTGTGGATGTACATGCTCTCCTGCACACAAGCGTTTGGAGCCAGGTGTTGATGCCAAGTTTCTTTCTCAGCTACTCCCCCCATTTTATTGTTTTGAGACAGGGGGTCTCCCACTGAATCTGGCCTTGAACAATTTGAGCAGATTGGCTGTTCAGTGAGTACCAGGGATTCGCCTGCCTCTACCTTGTCAATACAGGAATTATAGGTGTGCACTGCTACATCTAATGCTTTATGTGATTTCTGGAGAATCAAACTCATCTTCGTGATCACTCAACAAGTACTTTACTAAATGAGCCATCTCCTCACTAACACTGCCAATTCACTTTTTAAGACCTTATTAGTATTTAGCCATTGTAGAAAGTAGTAGATTTCATAAAGATACTTTTTCAATTATACCTTATACGTTGACCATAATCATTCATCATTACCTCTCCTGTTACCCTTTCCTGGTTTCCTTCCTTTCACCAGATAGACCCTCTTCTATCATTCCATATATAATGGGAACAGTATGATACTTTTTGCCTTCTGTATATGGCTTATTTCACTCACCATGATGATTTCAAGCTCCATCCAGTTTCCTGAAAATGGCATAATTTCGAAACAGTGTCATGCTGACACTAACAGATATGTAGGGAAAGGAAATCAAATAGGATACTGAAAAGATAAACTCACACTGCTACAGTCACCTGAGTTTTGACAAATATGCCAAAGACATACAACAGAGAACAGACAGCTTCCTCAACAAATGATGCTAAGAAACTGGACATCCACAAGCAGAATGAAAGTAGACTCTTATACCCCACATTCTACATACGTATTTGTATAATATATACAGAATATACAAATATATATATATACATATATATGTATATATATAAATTCAAAATGGATTGAAGGTCTATTTTATTTGTTTTTACAACATAATACTTTTTTATTGATTTAGGAGTTTCACATAATGTACCCTCATTACATTTACTTCCCAGTCTTCCCTGTTTCACCCCTACCTTCCCTTGTGACCTCCTCAAAAAAAAAGGAGGAAAAAACACCAAGTCCAATTTGTGCTACCCATATGCTCACTGTGCAGCCCCTTAAAGCCAATTGAGTCCCTCCCTATCCCCACCCCTGCCAGAAAGTATCAACTGTGAAGAGCTACACTTCAGGATCCCTACTACAATTTTTAAGAGTTCTCCTCAATGACTTCCTGTCTAGACTGTTTCTCTGTTGCAGAAGCGGGGTGGGGTGGATTGTCCACAAGCCTTCCATGCCTGTCATTCTCAACATTGAGTCTGCAGTCATCAATACCACTGCAAAGAAATTCATTTGCCCTTTACAGGCACCAGCAACACAGATCATGGACTTCCACATGATTTTTGGTGGCAGTACATACCACAGACATCAGTTCATCCCTTGCCTTCAACACAGACTACAGACACCATCATGGCTCTCAGTGGCAGCACAGGCCACTGACACCAACATAACTTCAGGCAGTAACACAGACCACGGAGATCTACATGGCCTTCACTGGTAACAGGAACCATGAACATCAATGTGGCCTCCTGCACGAGCACAGACTGTGGACATCCAGCACCAACAGGGACCATAAACCTCAATATGGTCTCTGGTAGCATGGTACAGACCATGGGAGTCAACATAGCCTTTGGTGGTAACATGGACATCAAAATGGCTTCAAGTAGCAACACAGATCACAGATATCCACAAGGGGCCTGGCTGTAGCAGAACCACGAAGACCAACATGGCCTCAGGCATTAGAAGAAGTCACACACATCAACACGCCCCCCAGCAGCATCACGAACCATGGACATCCACAAAGCCTTTGGTTTTAACATGGGCCACAGGCACCTTAATGTAAGACCTGAAACTTTGAAAGTACTAGAAGAAAACTGAGAAACCACTATAATGATAAAAGCAGAGGCAAGGATTTAAGAAAAGGATGTCCATTATCCCATAAAAATAACAGCAAGAATTGACAAGTTAAATTAACAAGCTCAGCAGAGTGAAGGGACAGCCCACAGAATGGAGGGGATCTTTTTGCCAAGTATACAGTCAACAGGGGATCAATAAGTAGCGTGTATAAAGATCTCCATCCATTCTTTACATGCAAGCAGGCTTGTGGATTATCACTGCAGATCTCAGCATAGAGAGCCATAGGATACAGACACTGAGGAAAAACCTTAGGGAACCCAAGTCAAGAGGGGAGGAGTAATAGGAACACCAGGGCAGCATGAAGCCTCTGTCAGATCCCAGTCAGAATAACCTAAATCTTCATGTCAAAGGCCTATTTCCACTACTCCATGTCATCTAAAACAGAATGTATGGCTGTTGACTAGAATTCACAAGGCATGGTGAAAATAAGAAAAAGATTTTTAAAAAATCACCAGGCTGGATCCAGTTAACCCAGATATTGGAATTGCTAACCTAGTCATTCTAGTCACCATAGAAATTAAAATTGTGTTTCAAAGGATCTAAAGGAATAAATTATGACATACAAATACTGGTGGGTAATTAGACAGACCAAAAGCTTATGAAAGGAAAAATGAAGAAAATGAAAAATGCCTTCCTTGGGCTCATTGTCAGAACCAGCAGAGACAAGGAAGGAGGCAGTGAGTGTCACATTTGCCTATAGGGACTTCCCAAGATGAAATATAAAAAAAAAAGAATATATATCAAAGAACTAGAGACAATAGTAGAAGGCATAGACAGAGGAAAAGGAAGAGACAAGCAACAGAATGGAAACAACGAACATCAAGCTACCAATCTTGGGCTCTCAGAGAACACCAAGTAGTGTAACTGTCACCATCACAAAAGCAAAAACAAACAGTTGGAAATCCTCCTACATACACTATGACCAGAGTACCCAGAATAAACAACCAAGGGGAAATCTTTAATGTAACCATAGGGAGCAAATTGCTTTCCTGATGGAGAACAAAGGAAACATTAACTTTGACTTCTTGTCAGACACCACATAAGCAGGAAGGGGAAAGACAGAATAACATATGTGGAGATATTTGAAGTTCTTAAAGAAAAATCTACCCACATAGAATTCTGTAAAGAGCAAAGTTATTCTTCAAATGTGAAAAGAAAATATTTTCTCAGACAAAAACAAAGCCAAACGAATGAACAAAACCCCTAAAGGAATTCATTGCCAATAGACCTGCCATTCAAGAAATGTTAACGTAGCTTATTATTCATGAAGAGGGAAATAACACAGGTCAGAAATCTGTGTAAACAAAAAGAAAAACATAAAATAGGGAAGGAAGAAATGGACACAAATCAAATTTCTTTTTTATTTTCTTATTTATAATCAACCTAAAATATGTGTTTCTCCAAACAATAATAGTATCAATGTGCTAGGCTAGTGAATTGAATGACAGCAATATCAAAAGGAATAGAAAGAAGAACTATTCTGAGATCTAAAAGCATGGTGTGTCTTGAAAATGGACTGAAATTAATTTAAAACACACATTGTAAATTCCATGGTAACAAGATTTTTAAAGAAAATTGGTATGGTAAGAAAACTGAAACATTTTCAGGATATAAGATATTCACAACCACAAAACCTCAAAATGAGTAAAAGTAAATATAATGAACAGGAAACAATTATAAATATTATATCTAACCCAAATATCCCACCAATTAAAAGACATATTGGTAGTATGGGTTAGAAAAAAATAGGACAGAACATGGGCATGGTGGCATACTTCTTTAATCCTAGCATTCAGGAGGCTGAGGCAGGGAGACCTCTGTAAGGCCTAGGCCAACCTAGTTTACACAACAAACTTCAGGCTAGCCAGGGCTACATAGTGAGACCCTGTTTTATTTATTTATTTTTTTTTAAACTTAGGAGTAGTTTTATTTTTCTCTGATAATTTTTTGTTACTTTATAAATAATAGGAATCAAAATTTTCACTTCCTCCCCTCCTCCCACTTCCCTTCTCCTCCCCCACTCACCCTCCCTCCTCCCCCTCCAGTCCTAAGAGAGGGCAGGGTACCCTGACCTACGGGAAGTCCAAGGCCCTGTCCCCTCCATCCAAGTCTAGGAAGTTGTGCATCCAAATAGACTAGGATCCCCAAAAGCCAGTACATGCAGTAGAGACATGTCCCAGTGCCAATATCATTGGCTTTGCATTCGGCCCCAATTGTCAGCCACATTCAGAGAGTCCAGATTGATCCCATGCTCATTCAGTCCCAGTCCAGCTGGCTTTGGTGAGCTCCCATTAGTTCAGGCACACTGTCTCAGTGGGTGGATCAACCTCTCGTGGTCCTGACTTCCTTGGTCATATTCTTCCTCCTTCTGCTCTTCAACTGGACCTTGGGAGCTCAGTCCAGTACTCCCATGTGGGTCTCTGTCTCTATCTCCATCTGTCTCCAGACGAAGGTTCTATGGTGATATTTAAGATAGTCATCAGTCTGACTATGGAACAAGGCCAGTTCAGGCACCCTCTCCTCCACTGCCCAGGATCCTAGCAGGGGACATCCCTGTGGACATCTGGGAACCCTACTAGAGTCAAGCCTCTTGCTAACCCCACAATGCCTCCCTTAATTAAGATATCTTATTCACTACTCCCATATGTGTCCTTCCTCCATCTCAACCACCCCACTCCCCCAAGCTCTCCCCAACTCTCCCCTTCTCTCTTCTCTCTTCCCCTCTCCCCTTCCCCCCATCCCATCCCCACCCTCATACTTCCAACTTTTGCCTAGATCCTCCTGGAAATTGAAAGCAGACAAGATCGCGAGACCTTGTTTTAAAAGACTTTACAGGTCCTTTACAGGCTCCATCTGAAAAGGACTTTACTCAGACAGCTTAGACACAGAAACGGAAAAAGATGTTCTGTGATAACTTGAGTTCAGAAGAAGCAGCTCCAACCACATAAATTTCAGATAGCCATGTTCATAACCAGAAAAATATAGGAGATAAAGAAGACTATTATATAATGATGAGGTGTGAATATACAATTCTATGTTGAGAAAAACATGTTATTTCTGTAAGAAAATGTAAATGTCTGTATTTTTAACAAAAAAAAAAAAAAACATCAAAACAGACGAGGCAAAACTGAACTGAACAGACAAAGACACATCGATCAGAGTGGAGCCCTGCGATACCCTCTGTCAGTTATTCAGAGATTTAATAGACAAAATGTCAGTGGAAATGGAGAAGAAGTGAACAGAGCTATCCATCACTTTACCTAATTGACATTTACAGGCTAATCCACCCATCAAGGGTGAAGTAAGCATCCTCCTCAAGTCCAACTGAAATTCATCAGGATGAGCATTCCGAGCCAGAAGCCACACAGTAGAAAACTAAAAGACTAAAAACTACCTGTAAATTTCAAGATTGCAGTGAAATTATGAAATTTAATCAGAAATAAGTAAAGGAGGATGACTGAAAGTTTCTAAGGCATCTTGGGTCAAAGAAGATATCTGGGGGAAAATGTTGTTTTGAGACAATGCCTCACTATTTATCCCAAGTCGTCTTCAAATTTTCAGACTTTCTACCAATAAGAACACACGCTGGGGTTACAGGAGTACATCACCACATCCAGCCAAGGACATTTTTTAAAAAATTTATTCGGAACTGAATAACAATGAAAATACAATTTATCAGAAGTAGGTAGGCATAAAGAAAGTGGTTCCAGAGGTGAAATTGAGAGCCTTAAATTCATAATATGGAAAGAAGAAATATCTGGCATCAATGACCTAATCCTTGTCTTAGGAAATATGAGCAAATTAAGCTTTAATTAAACAGAAGAAAAAGAAATATTAGAGTATAAATCAACAAAATTAAAGTAAGGAAAACAATAATGAAAATCAACAAAGCCTAAGGCTGATTCTCTGAGAATATCAATAAAATTGATAAACATCTGGGCAGCCTAACCAAGAAGAAGGAAATAAAAAAGAAGGAAATTAGCAATTCCATGAATGAAAGAAGGGTCAAAATACTGACACTTCCATGACCACCACTAGATGCAGATGGGATATGAAGAATTCTGTGCCTAGAAATTTGGTAACTTAGCCGAAACAGGTCAATTTTTTAGAAGATTCAAAATGTCATAACTCATTTTAGAAGAAATACATAATTCAAAGAGCCTTTTGCATACCCAAAGTGAGTGAATGATATTTGAACTTGAAGAAATTATGGTATTAGAAGGCCTGGATGACTCAGTGGTTAAGAGCTCTTTTTGTTCTTACAAAGAACACGTTCTAACCCCCAGCACCCGCATGGAAGCTCACAATCACCTGTTACTCAAGTTCTAAAGGATTCAACTTCTTGTGACATCCATGAGCACTAAACATGCACACGGTATTCACATGCACATGCAGGCAAAACACTCCCGACTTCAATGAACATAAATCTAAAGGAAGAAAGAGGAAATCTTGTTACCAGTCCCAGATACTTCCACAGATAAAGTCTACTAAACTGTCAAGGAAAACAGCAGCAACACTTTATGGTCTCTCACAGAAGGGAAGAGCAGCGAAAATGCTTTCTAAGAAACACGGAGATCATTACTGTGCTATTCACTAAGCTGAAACAGACTTGTTAAATGAAAGACCAAGACCTGTCAGAGATAGTAACCAAAACATTCAATATAATTTAAGCATATCACACACACACATATCTCTATAGTCATATTTACATATATATTAAAATATAGGCCACAAGCATTTATTCTGGGCATTCAAGGTAAGTTAATGATTTGAAAATTAACCAATATACTCCATGAAATCATTACCTAAAGAAGAAACTTCAGCCAAGCCTAGCAGTCATAATCTCTAATCTCAGCACTCAGCAATCAGCAAGAGGAGAACATGAAGTCCCAGACCAATCAGATCCACACAGTTACAAGCCCCTTTAAAAGTAAAAATGCAACCTAAGGGCAGAAGCGTGGCCCTGCATTAGCAACACTTGGAAGGAGGAGGTAGGAGGATCAGGTGTTCAAGATCAGCCTCTGCTGTACTAGTTGAAGGGCAGCCTAGGCTGCACAAGATCCTCTCACAGTAAACAAAGAGAAACATGGAAAAAAAAAAAGAAGTCATGATCTTATCAACTAATGCAGGAGAATCTCTTAACTAAACCAACGTCATTATTCAATTTTTCACCACATTAGAATAGAAAGAACTTTCTCAACTTTGTTTTTTAAAAAGTGTAAAGCCTTCACCTGGCATCATATTTAGTGCTAAGAAAAAGATCATGTCCCTTCTACGATCATGAGCAAGGAAGTAGCATGTTCCTGAAAGGCCTGGATGGTGAAGTAAGACAAGGAGAAAAGCAGGAATAGGGTCAGGCCATAGCTTTGTTCCTGATTGATATGACTGTTTACTTAGCATGCCCACAAGGAATTTCTAAAACCAGCATTCAAGAATAGGGAGAGCACAAAATATAAGACCAAAACATAAAGCCAGATGCTTCTGAAATACTAACAATAAGAAAGTAGAAGTTGAATTTTAAAAATTGCAAAAATATAAAAATAATAAAATAGAAATTCAAAATGTTTAGGATGAATTCTTTCATAGAAAACACTGATACATAGGTTACATTAACATTGACATTTATACCAGCCTAGTCTACCTAACGAGAACATGTTTTGAACAACAAATAAATGAATGCATGTTGCTATAAAAATCAGTACGTGTAGCTGAGAAAAAATCCAAGTTGACTTAACAGAATGACGGGTGCTCTCCGTCTTTTGCCTTAAAAACTCATTATTAAGAAATCAAAGCAAATTGCACAGTAATTAGGTGTTTGAGTATTCAATACTGACTACTTGGCAGGAAAAATATTTTTATGAGAAGACTCATGACTTTTGTTTGGTTTGAATTCTAAATGTCTATAAAATCCAAAGACACTTCTTAAAATCTTGGCAAGCCACAAATGAGGCTGAGAGTGCTGTAACACTTACAAACAGTAACTTATTGACAACAAGATTGCATAAAGAATTTATAAAAATCAGATTTAGGAAAAATGAATCATAAAAGAAAATGTATTACAGTAGAAATATTAATGGGCAAGAGACAGTTTAGAAATAAATGCTTGGGAAAATAGCTAATTAAAAATACAGTGAAATCTAGTCATACCCACAAAAGCAATAAAAATTAAAAATCTAACAATATGAGCTAAATATAGTGATTAAAAAACCCTTCCATTGATTAACCAGGAGCATTGGCAAAGAACATGAGATCAGACCATTCATTGCCTTTTAATATTTAAAATGGTTTTGTAAACTGGTGATGATTCATAGAATTAATAAATATTTTAACAAAATATACATGACATTTTTCATAAACTCTGCTTCACAGTGCTAGGCATAAATATTTTCTGTATGTATCAAACAGTGGGACAAAGAAATAAATAAAGACATCAACCTTTTACTTTAAAAGCAGTACATCTGAGTTTTTGAATGAACATAGCCAAAGTAGTCTATGTTATTACAGAAACTATCTTTTTAATATTTAAGCTGTCTACTAATTTGACAAATGTAATAGACAAAAAATAAGCCTTATGTCTTTATATGTTACATTTTAATTGGTAGTATTTCTGTATAAAGTTAAATGTCTCTTTGGGCTTTCCCTAAATTATTATGTTTCATATCAAACAATTAAGGTAAAATAAAACAAAGAAATTCTTTCTTTTTCTCAATAGTTGCAAAAACATCAGTCTTTGTGTTGTCAGAATAGTACTAACCTTATGGCTAATTATTAGCTTAATTGAAAGTTTCACTTTTCATAAAATTACATTTCATTGACCTCACTTTTTTTTCTAAGAAAACTTTATGTCGGAATTGGAGGTTAGAAAACAGTAAGCTCACACCTTTCTTTTTTAATTAATTAATTAATTATTAAAGATTTCTGCCTCCTCCCCGCCACCGCCTCCCATTTCCCTCACCCTCCCCCAGTCAAGTCCCCCTCCCTCATCCGCCCAAAGTGCAGTGAGGGTTCCCTGCCCTGTGGGAAATCCAAGGACCTCCCACCTCCTTCCAGGTCTAGTAAGGTGAGCATCCAAACTGCCTAGGCTCCCACAAAGCCAGTACATGCAGTAGGATCAGAAACCCATTGCCATTGATCTTGAGTTCTCAGTAGTCCTCATTGTCCACTATGTTCATCGAGTCCGGTTTTATCCCATGCTTTTTCAGACCCAGTCCATCTGGCCTTGGTGAGTTCCCGATAGATCATCCCCATTGTCTCAGTATGTGGGTGCACCCCTCGCGGTCCTGAGTTCCTTGCTCCTGCTCTCTCTCCTTTTGCTCCTGATTTGAACCTCGGGATTTCGGTCTGGTGCTCCAATGTGGGTCTCTGTCTTTGTCTCCTTTCATTGCCTAATGAAGGTTAATATCCAGGAGGATGACGGTATGTTTTTCTTTGGCTTGCACCTTTCTTAGAGTTAATCTTTTTGTTGAGATAATCACAGCGTCATAAGCCCTTCTAAGAAGTAATTCTGAAAATACAGAGGAATCCTGTGAGAGCTTTGCCTTGCCACACACATGTAGGAGCATCTAGAAAATTGTTGTGTGGTATCTCAACCAGAATACTGACATTTATTTCGGTAGTCAGCTGAAACACATACCTAGCACCAGAAGGATCCTTTAAGTTCAACATTTTAAGCCACACTCAGATTCATCCCCATCCATACCCTTTTAGCCCATGAAAAATATTAGTCTCTTCCCACTATCTATAATTCTATCATTTCTAGAATGTTGCGTAAACAAAATATAAAATGTAAACCCTTTAGCCATTTTTAGTATAATTCTGTAAAGATTAATGTAGTTCGTTATATAAATCAATAGTGTGTTCCTTTTACTTGCTAAATAGTATTCTATGTCATACTTATGCAACAGTTAGTTTAACCTTTCACTCATTAAAGAATGTATAAATTGATCCTAGTTTTAAGTCATTATGGGCAAAGCAATTGCATAAATTAATATACAGATTTTAAAATGAAATGTTTTCAATTCTCTGCTATAAATGCAACAGAAGTTAAAGTGCTAGGTCATAGCATAGTTGTGTTTTTAGTTTTTAGTAAAACATGAAAAGTTCTTCTATCAAGGCAGCTTAGAAATTTTACATTGCCTTCACCAGTGTATATAAGCCCAACTTGACCAACTCCTCATCCGCACTTGGTGTTGCACAGGTTCCTATCGTGATAGATACATAATGATATCATAATTTTATTCTTTCTTCTATTACAGTCAAAGTCCAATATCCTTTCTTGTACCTATCTGCCATATGAATATACTCTTTATCAAAGTATTTAATTAGGTCACCAAATTTAATGCGAATTCAAATTTATTTTTAAGTTTTAGAACCCACACACATACATCATTTTTTGATACATCTTCTAATGTAGCCACCACTGGCCTTGAATTCCTGATCCTCCTGCTTCTGTGTCTTACTATCTGTGATTACAAGTGTACTCCATAAGGCCAGTCTCTTAAGAATAATGTATACTGTTTAGATGCTGGTCCTCAAAGCTACGGTATGCATTTTCTCAGTCTAAATATTCCCTTTTCATCCACTTTACAGTGTTTTCCATAAAGTCAAGTCTTTATTTTGCTAGATTCAAATTTATCGTCTCCCCTGCATGAGCCATATTTTTACTGTCATTCAAAGAATTGTTTCTAGAATAAGAGCCTAAGATTTTTCTCTCATATTTTTTTCTAAAAGTTTGTAGCTGTGCATCTTGTATTTGCATCAGTGTTTCATTATGACTCATTTTACTTAAGAAGTGAAACTTATTTCTGTTGCCAGCAAATCTCTAGTATCCCAGGACTATTTGTTAAAATGGATTATCCTTTTTTTTTTCCCACTGAGTAGCTTCTTAGGTTTTGCCAAAAAGAAATGGGACACACTTATATATATTTTTCAGCTCGTCATTCTGCTTCTTCTATTTATTTTCCAAGCTCCTTTCTTCCATTCACTTATTTTTAGCTGCCTTCCCTGTCTATGTTGCATCCATAGAGTGAAGATTACCCAGCTCTAGACTGTCCATCTGGATCTGCCATCTACCTTCCCCTTTTCTCCCGACCCTCTTCTTCCTTAGGACATGAAAAGCGTGCTTGCTCAGTGCTGCTCATGACCTTCCAGCTTGTGGCTGCTTTAAACCCTCTATGGGCCGGTTCTCACATATGTGCCTTCTTAGAATTGGCACCCTTTCGGGCTCTCCTCATGCACTTTGAAAGCATCCTGGTTCTAAATCAAACACATTAAGTCTCATTAAAACAAGGATAGTTCGTGTCAGGCTGTGAGATTTGGAGTCAGGTTTATGTGTTCTGCTTATGTAGCTTTTCTTTCTTATGCTATAAGGCACAGAATATGCCTCCTTGGTTCCGGTAGGCAGAGATCCAGGTGTCCTATTTACTGCCAAGTGAGGATTGGAAACGCACTCCTCCTTAGACTACCTGGGGGGTGGGAAATGTGCCTTGTTGCTAATCACAGTAGACTTCTAAGGACACTAAAAGACTGTGGCCTGTTGTAGCTACCCTATTCATAGTCTTCTCAGAAATATCAAAAGTGAAATCACAGAGCACGTTTTCTTGGAAGCTCACTTCTTACACTCAGTTTAAGAATAGAGATACACATGCAATCTGCTGAGAACATCAATCATTTCTCCATTTTAAATATCCATTGGCACTCTTTATATGAATGAAATTCTTTTGTTTGTCTTTTAATCCACCCAAAGAGCTATGCATTGTCTTTATTTGGGGGAGGGCAGATAGAAATAGAGCTGCAATAAGCAATCTACCAGAGATTCATTAAACATCAGTTTTAATCCATTTGGTTAAATAAATAGCAAGAAACAATGTGGCTAAGTCAAATGTTGATCATAGATTTAATTTCACAGGAAGCTATCAACTGTTTTCTAGATTGAGTGTACTATTTTTCTATGTAAAAAAATGAGAATTCTAGTTTCTCTGCACCATTTCTTTTAATTATTTCTTTTTAAGTTTTTTTTTTTTTTTTGAGACAGGGTTTATTTGTATATCCTTGGCTGTCCTGGAGGTTTTATAGACTAGGCTGGCCATGAATTCACAGAGTGCTAGAATTAAAGGCATGTGCCGCCACCACCCAGCTGCCCTCATATATTTTTTTAATTTAGCTTTTTGGGTGTGTATGTAGTTATCTACAGAAATTTAGCTTAATCTTTCTCTAAAGGGTAATAAGTGAAAGGATTTTCATGTGTTTATTTGCTATTCTTGTGTTTCTAAGGTGGAATATCTGTCCAAATATTTATTATCTTTAACTGGATTGTTTTTCTACTTTCAAATTTTGAGAATCCTTTACCCATTTGCTATACAAGCTTATTGTCAAATATGTAATTTGAAAATATTTTTATTCTAGTCTAATGATAGATTTATATTCTCCTTATAATTGTTTTCACAAAATAAAAATTTCCGTTTTGATGGAGGATCAATTTTCCCTTTCTGGTTATGCTTTTGTTGTTATTTCCAAAATAATTCTAAATTCTAGTTTAGGAAAATTTTATAGTAAACAATACATAGATGATAATTTAATATTAATTTTAAATACAGTTTATTGTCAACATACAGGTATCTACTCATCAAAGAATTCTTATTGAAACTTTATGATGTGGTGTAGTAGAAAGCTGCTTGCTCATTTTGGCCACCCAGACGAAAAATAACCATAGAGAAACTGATTTAATTATATCACTGCTTGACCTATTAGCTCTAGCTTCTTATTGGCTAGCTCCTACATATTAATTTAACTCATCTCCATTAATCTGTATATCACCACAAGGCTGTGGCTTATCAGGTAAAGTTCTGGTTTCTGTATCTGGTAGGGCTATATGGCTTCTCCTTGACTCTGCCTCCTTTCTCCCAGCATTCAGCTCAGTTTCCCCCACCTAGTTTTACTTTGCCCTGCTATAGGCCCAGCAGTTCTTTATTCATTAATGGTAATCATAGCATACAGAGAAGAATCCCATATCATCTCCCCTTTTATGTTTAAATAAAAAGGAAAAAGAAAGGTTTTAAGTTTAACATAGTAAAATAACATATAACACAAAAAGCTATCAAGCAAAAATTACAGCTATAATATTTATATCTACTTTATCTTATGTCATAACTAAGGAAAACTGTAACTATAATTACAGATTCAACTACATCACAGTGTCCAGAAGGATAAAATATTACCTAAATAAACAGGAAGTGCATTATAAGCAATTTTCAAAACTCTGGAATTGATAGAGACATCTTGTTACCTGGACAGTCACTCAAAGTTCTTCTGTAACATTGGGGCATCCATCTTCAGCCTATAGGCCTATATTATTTGGCATACTTTTCCATGAAGCAGAAAATTTCAAAGACAATTCCGCCTATATCGGCAGTTTGACAGTCAGTTTCTTTTGTGCCCTGCAGAATGGTCTGGCAGGTTCTTTTATGAAGCAGAAATCCTAAAGGACTGTCTCACTTTTAGGCAAGTTCTGCAGTCATCTCCTGCATGTCCAGTTCATACAGCATAACATCAAGCAGTTCAGGAAAGAGCAGTTTCTTGCCCAAATAACTAGCCAACTCCATAACAAGCCTCTTCGATGTCCATCTTCCTCTCGAAGCAGATTGGTGCTACCAGGAGCAGATGTGTGTCTCACTGTCATGAAAAGTTCTAACTTCTTAGACATCTCAAATGCCATATTCTGAAGGTCTTTGAAAGATTTGAAGAACACCTACCTTACTGAAATATATCTCTATATATTTAGAAAACCTAACTAACATGACTACAAGCTTGACTATTATAGATAATTGTCTATTAACCGATATTTCTTAATTATATATTACATTTCTAAATGAACTGCACAAACAGAATATCTTAATCAAGAGCAGACATATACATATAACAAAACTGACTTTAAATTTGTATCAATCAAGCAATATCCATGCCAATAGAAATATCTATAGCATATCCCCTTTAAATGTAAACAAACATTTATAAACAATCATTTAGGGATTTGGGCTGTAGTTCTCGCTAAACTGCTTCCTGCTGTTTATTGGGCAAAGTGATTTCTGGGGTGGTTCACGGGAACCTTTTGGGGATCTTGGTACATCAAACCACATTAGTCTGGAAGGATTCCACAAGTCCTCATCATCTGTAGAAACAAAAGAACCTCTTTTCCAAAGCAACAAATCCTTACACCCAAATTTTGAAGTCAAGGTACCTTTAGAGTATATATTCTGGTTTAATTTAACAGTCTGTACAATGAAATGTGTCTCTGTACTTAGCTCATTCACAGTCAAAAAATTCAAAGAAAACACAATAGTATGCATAATCCAGACTCTCTGTGAATTTCCTATCTTTATATGGCTTACTTTTCTTTACTCTTTTTAATTTATGACTGTCTGTACTCCGTTTCTTTATAGTCTTTATTTTTTAAATGACTTACTTCTGTGGGATTCCCCTCTGTATGTTATGAATATGTTTTATTACCATTGGTTAATAAAGAAGCTGCTTCAGCTTATGACATGCTAGAATATAGCCAGGCTGCATGAGACAGAGAGACAGAGTAAGTGGAGTCAAAGAGAGATACCATTTAGCTGCTGAAGGAGAAAGACACTGCTTCCAGGGACCTTTCTGGTAAGCCACAGCCTTGCAGTGATACACAGATTAATAGAAATGAGTTATTTTACGATATGAATTAGTTAATAAGAAGCCTGAGCTAATAGGCCAAACAGTGTCAGAATTAATATAGTTTCTGTGTGATTGTTTGCGACTGGGTGGCCAGGAAACAAACAAGTAGCCTCTGTTTCCAACTTTATAATCTTCTCAACTGAATTGTCTATGCAGTTTCATCAAAATCAGCAATGCAGACAGGTGGTGGTGGTGCACCTTTAGTCATAGCACTTGGGAGGGAAAGGCAGATAGATCTCTATGAATTCAAGGCCAGCCTGATATCCAAGTCTAGGACTGTTACACAGAGAAACCCTGTTTCAAAAAAAAAAAAATCAGCAATGCATATTTTTGTACAATGGAGTGATTTTGTTCAGGAATATGGCATTTCTCCTAAAAGTCCCTTTCCTTTGTGCCTCTGTATTGACTAGTGTTGGTCCCTGCACATTTATCTTTCTCTTATTCACTTATTTCTAGGAATTTTAGCAACAAGCCATTTCATTCCTGGCTTCTCTTGTCTTTACAGTCTTCTCAAAAAAAAAAAAAAAAAAAAAAAAAAAAAAAAAAAAAAAAAAAGATGCACCATCCCCGAGGCTAGTTACTCTCCACTCCACAGGAGCAGAGATGTATGTGCTTATTGTGACAGAGCCCTCAGGATGCCTAGTTATCCTGCAGCTATCTTCTAGACATTACAATTGGAAAGAAAAAAAAACAAGCTTTGCTTCTCCACCTCCATTCTTTAGCCTTTCTTTCCTATATAAATTCTTCCCTGAAGTGTTCTCACATAAATGGCTCCTGGGGTCCCCTGAACCTAACAAATCTGTGGATATGGAAGCACAGCAGCCCCATTTATTTTGGGTGACTTGATGATACTTTGTGCCATTCTCACTTATTCTCACTTATCCTGTCTAGGACTTGAGTCACCTCTTTGTCTAGTGTATCCATGCTTTGTCCCTAGTCTTTTTATTATTCACTTTGTTGTTATCTCCATTCTCAGATCCACTGTGGATGTACTGCAGTTTTCATGCCTAAGTAACCTTTATTTTCTTCATATAGGTTTCAAACACACACACACATACACACACACACAAATATTCTATGCTACCCATTCAGATATGACACAGAGACACCATAAAGCGTTTCAATTAAGTATAGAGATGGAAGTTTCTAAATGAGGAAGGAAAAACATGCAAGCTGAAGTTGCTAAGATCTGCAGTAAGAATGAATCTTCTAACTGTGAAATGGTGAATAAGGAAAGAAATTCATGCTGGTGTTACTATTGCACCTTGGAGTGAAAACGTGCAGTCTCGGAAAAATAACAAATGCATAGTTAATATAGAAAAGACATCAGCTCATGTGGTGTTTGTGATTTTGTGTTTGTGTGTGTTCATGCATGCGCACATGTGGTGCACATGCACACATATACACACAGCCATGAGCAAGCGTGCAAGTCAGTGAGTGAGAAATGTAAAAAAAAAAAAAAATAATAGTTTGAACAGAGCTTCATGGGATGGCATGAGGTTTGGGATGCAGAGCTAACCCTTGGAATAAGAGGGAGCTCTAGTAAAGGCTATAATAAAAGTTAAGTCAGAGCTCTGCTGGCATTAAAAATGGCATAGAAGGAAGCAGGAGAAATGATGGATCACTCACCATCTGGAGGGCAAAAAGCACAAATGATTCATCTACCTATGAAACAAGAGTAGGCTGTGTTATGAACTTGAGTTTGGGATGATTAAAACTTTAAGTGGAAATACTCCATAGAAAATTAGAAACATGGGCAAGACAACATAGAGGAAACATGGATCCTGAGTGGTAGTTCTGTGAGTCAAAAGCAAAGGACTGAGGACTGGGTCTCGGAATTGATAAGCAGGCATCAAGTGTCTGAGTAAAGAGCAAGAGAGAAGTATGTAGGGCAAACAGGAAAGAGCTAACTGATAGAAGCCAAGAGCTTTCTTCGGCTGCAAGTATTAAATTGATTGAATGTAGTGAGGTTTTGTTAATGGTTACACTTGGTTTGCAGTTGTTCTTGTATTCTCTGCTCACAGCACCTATTGACCTCGCGTTACTTTATCTTTGGAATAAAGGAGAAAAATCTTTTCTATTCTCCAGGGTTTGAGAAAATAAAACAATAAAGTTTTACATTAGAAAATTTAGCATAAAATAAACCATGCTAGAAATCATTCATGAATTATTAAAATATATATGAGCTTCACTAAATATGTTTATATGATATTTTTTTCTTCTACTAGAACTGAGATGGCCTAGAAAGGTTACAATTTGTTAACATACCCAAATATTTTTAACAGTACTACAGATTCATAACATAGTTAGCATATGCAAATATTCCTTCATGAGTGTATCTATATTTACTTAGTCACTCGCAGATTTTTAATATATGGCTTATCTGAATTTTTTAGCAAAAAAAAAGAGTCATAGAAAATCGTGTCTTCCAGTTTTTAAGAGAATCATTTTTATTCGCTCCCATGTGAAACTGATTTACTATTAACCTCATCATTTGCACACATAAGCTCTGCCTGCAAAGTTCCCATCCTGTACAAAAGTGGTTCAACAAGTCTGCATCTGGGTGATGAACATGAATCTGTGGTTAATCCTTCTACTTTTGTCCCAAATCCCTCTTTAAATAACCGTGTTCTTTTCCCCCTTTTGGATCACCCCAATTACTTTCAGTCATTTTTTTTTTAACTATGAAGCTCACTGGCTTTGGTTATTTACTGATAGATCATGTAGCCAGGAGAGAAGAGCAAGAGATGTTATGAGATTCAGGTATTTGAGCTGCTTGTTATAAGGTGTTAGTTACATCAAGGCTTTTCTGATGTTTTCCCTTAGGATGTACTTTTAATAAAATGTGCACTCAGGAACAGGGATATGCAGAACCAAAGCAGACAGTCATGATTATATGATAAAAATTTACTTTCTAATAATTAGAACATTCCTTTAAACTAAGGCATTTTAAAGAAAATAAAGGTATTGTTTTTCCTGCCTTTATTGGTTTGCAAAGGAATCTGTAGATTTTCTCTATAAGCACCACTCTTTGCTTCTTGTCTTCTGCGTCACCAGAGTTCAGCTTCTGCCTCCTTGTCTTTCCGCCTCGCAATTCTGATACTGCTCTTCAGTTGGGCCCTGCTGTGAATCAGTGGACGTGAGACATGGGGATGAACTACTGCAAAGACCTTACAGTACATATGAGTCACTCGGTCTAACCGGTTTGAAAGGTACATGATTGACACTCTGTAGCTAACCTGTCGGTGATTAATCTGATGCAAGTATGTTTTCAAAAATACAGCTCCCACCGGTAATTACATTAGCTAAAATTGTGGAAGAAATGAGAATAAATCATTCAGTGGGAAAAAGCTGGTATAATTTTAGGGTTTAATTTTAAAGTTGTTTTGAAATCACAAAACAAAGACATAATGAAGAGAGGGCAAAAGCAAGAGCAGAAGCCACACTCCTAATCCATCCACTGTAATTCAGCCAGAGTGATGTCACCAGTAAGGGATGGAAATAGGGTATCGAAACCTGTTTTACCCGATACACTTTGCTAACAGCATTTCTGTTATTTTGAACACTTTTTAAACATGATCTCACTCTTATCTTAGGTGGGTTTAGAACTCATTATATACACTGGGCTCATGATAATCATCCTGCCTCAGTACCCTGATCTGTGTGAGCTATTTTACCAGGCTCCATTCTGAATATTTGCATGACCTTGTCCTCATACATCTCTTTGCCCTGTGTATTTACATGGACTATATTTTGGCATATTTTTGTAAAGCTCTGAATGTTGCACACATGCCTCAGGTTAAAACCTTCAGTCAATTTCACAAGCAATAGGATGCCTGACATGGTTCTTCCCTCTGACTCCAGCCTCTTCTCCTGTCACGATCATGATTCAGACCCTCAAGCCACACTCTCTTTCTCGGTTGCAATAATTCAAAATCTAAACCCAGGTTTGACTTTTCAGCTTACCACACTGTCTGCCTGTCAAGCTTCCTCCAAACCCAGAACAGGCAATGGCAACCTATAAATCAAGTCTGATCCATCACCTCTACATGGCTGTGTACACTGGGCTTTATAGCACATGGCTGCCCAAATTCCATTGCATACTGTCTCTAGCTCTTTCTCGCAATAGTTTCAGAGCTGAATGGTGCAGACTGGGAACACACAGAATGATAAGGTTTACATACTTACTAAGTGGACTGCCACAGGGAGAAAAAGTTGTTATACCCAACAAAGTTCCCCCAGATCAGAGCCTGGCTGCTTCTGCCTTGTTACTCACAAGATAATTCCATCACAGTTGTGTAGCTGTACAGTCTTTGTTGTACAGTTTTAGAGTTGGTGTCCTCTAAAATTTCACAGGTTATACCATTATACCCAATCTGATAATATTAATAAATAGGCTCTGTGGAAGATGATTGTGTAAAGAAGAATCTACTTTCATGAATGAGGCTTTTATAAAAATATTTTAATAATCTCTTTTGTCCCCTCTGCCATATAAGGACACAGGACCATCTTTGAGAATAAACCCTCATCAGACATCCTACCTGCTACTGCCTTGATTTTGAACTTCTAACTTTCAAGACTGTGAGCTATGAATTTCTCAGGCTCATGTATTTTATTACAGCATCTTAAAGGGACTAATGCAAAATCTTATAGACAAGATAAATTGTCTGAGATCCTCATGAAGAAGGGTTGAAAGACAGAGAACTTGTGGGGACATGGAGAAAGGAATCTCTCACCCTGAAGTCTGCTTGAAGCCTCTTATCAACCAAAAATAAAAATAAATTCCAGCACAATCAAGAACATTTGACAACACAAAACAGTATATATAATATATAATATGAATATTACAAATAGATGATAGATAGATAGATAGATAGATAGATAGATAGATAGATAGATAGATAGATGGATGGATGATAGGTAGAGAGAGAGAATAGATAAGTGAGAGAGAGATTGCTTTGAAATATTTGTTTGCACTGTAAAGGTATATCTCTGCACTAGGTGTCTTCTGATTGGTTTAATAAACAGCTAAATCGTCAAATAGCTAGGCAGAAGAGACAAGGAGGGACTTCCCGGGACAGAGAGAACTCTAAGAAGAAGAGAGGCAGGGACACCAGCAAGATGCAGAACAAGCCAAACATATGATACAGAAGGGAGGTAATTGAGCCACATGACAAAACATAGATTAATAGAAACAGATTAATTAAGTTTTAAGTGCTAGTTGAGAAAAACTTAAGCTAAGGTCAAGCTTTTATATTTAATAATAAATCCCCGTGCCATTATTTGTGAACTGGTGGCCCAAATGAAAATCCAACTACAAGAAATATTTCATATTAAAATTACAATTAACCGTGCTTAAGACCTGAATGCATATGTACTGGGTAAGAACTCATTCCTTCCCCCTAAAACCTTACCGAAGCATCTCAAACTTTCTAAAGATGAGCTGAACAAATCTAACAATAGAGATGCCAAAGTTGACAGGGAAAAGCCCACAAGTCTCAACCCTATACAAAAAAATTGCAAAAAAAAGAAAGAAATGCTGAGTGTGTGAGAAATAGTCTTCAGAGATGACCACCTGGCTGTCCAATATCACCGCGAGGATGTGCATGCAAATGACATTATTTAGAATTAGTGAGTTATGTTTAGGAACATATGTGTATATACATATGCATATACGCATGTAGCAACAAGTAAAAGAAAGACTATGAATTTGAAAGAGAGCAAGGAGGCATATGAGAAGGTTAGGAGAGAAGAAAGTGGAGACAAAATGACTAGAATAACCTCAAAAATAATAAAGAAGCAAGACCCATTGAATTTTATTTATTTCTTTATAATAGGAATATCTTACCTTCCTGTGTCCCAGATTTTATCTTATCAATTTGAATCCTGTCTGGGGCCTCACAGGAACCACTTGATCCCATCTAGGTTTCTTAATAGCCCTTTGAATATTAGTCTCTTTAAATCCCACCAAAATCCTGTATATGGTTGGTATGGAGAAAAATGCATAAGGTGTAACTCTCATTTAGGGAAACCCAAATCCGTGCTTGCAGGTGTCTTATGTCTGTCTTTCTCCATGAATGTCTTCCACTGTTCAAACCCTCGTGCTTAAGCCCTATATTCAAGTACCTGTGTGTGAACCTAGGCTAGCAGCCAGGAAGTCCCAATGATCCTCCTGCCTCTACAGACTTTCCTCCCATCTCTAGACTTTAGTCACAAGTGCAGCCATGCCAGCTTTGCACATGAGTGATGAGAGGTCTGACCTCAGGTCCTCGTGCTTGCAGAGCAAATTCTTCTGTCCAGTGAGCCGCTTCTGTGATCCATGCAATACCTTCCTTAAATCCCAGCTCTGCTACTCACTGCCAGTCTGTTAGGCACTTTTTTACTGCTGCGATAAAACACTGTGGCCAAAGCAACTTAGAGAAGAAAAGGGTTTTTGGTCTTGAACAGTCCCAGAAGGATAAGTTCATGGTGGCAGAGGGAGAAACTGAAAGCACACAGCTTGAAGAAAAAGCATAAGCAGGGAGAATAAGCTGGGAGTGACCCATGTCTTTGAAACCTCTAAGCCTATCACTGGTAGCATACTCCACCAGCAAGGCCATACCCTAAACCTACACAAGCAGTGCTACCAACTAGGGACCAAGTATTCAAACATCTGACCTTATCAGAGGCATTCTCATCCAAAACACCATATTTTCTGAAATCTTTTCTGTGTTGAAGCCACAAGTCTTAATTTGGCCTGTGTCAAGGTCGCTAAAAGTCTAGTGGAACTCTTCAGGTTGCTCAAGTTGTGTGGACCTGCGCTGCTTGCCTTTTTCCATGACAAGGCTGACGCTCCCAAAAACTTATCCTTTTATATCTTATTAATCTTAAGTTTTATTTCATACATACTTTCTTCTGCCACTAAAAGTTTATGTCAAACGCTGATCATTTAAGTAAAGAACTGGGAGTAAGTTGGTTCATGTGCTGCCCATCCCTGAGAAAGTGTGCCCCAAAAGTCTATTGGTTCCCTTTAGATTGCCATTAAAGAATAAGGTACTTAAAGTCCTTGGTAAGCCTAATTATTAACAATAGTTCTTGGTTCTCCCTGAATATGTAATGTACTATTAAACAATTCTTGCTTGGGGTCAGACTAGCTCTAATTAGTTCAGACATCTGCAATCAATTTGTAGAGCTATAAACTGGGATGTAGGATTAGATCATCACTAATAATAAGGACCCCCATGCTTTATTATGACTTTCGGGTAGCCAGCATATGGAATATAGGAAACTGAGATCTCATAGATGGAATTTGTGCCTCATGTCCTTTGTGGACAATTCCTCAATATTTTGAGCCTTAGTTTATGGTTTAAAAATAATAATGCCCATCTTTCCTGTAACTAAGAATTACAATGCACTAATTGCATGTAAAGTACTTAGAGCTGTACCTTGCTAATAGATGGAAAATACTTATAATGTGCTGTAGTTTCGATATATTTATGGAAGTAAGACACTGTTACATTGGTTATATTTTTATGAAGCTATTATACTAGGAAATGGGACATACAAGAGATAAATTTCAGGGAACTGGGAGGACAGAGGAGAGTTGATAGTGTGAGCCAACATATGAGCTCATGTACCCAAAATTAGCACAGATTCCCAACATGAACTATGACCTATCAAAAAAGCTTGTTCTCAAGGGGGACTATTATTAAGGATCTCATTATTAATGATCTTTATGCAACAGGGTAGAGAAGAAAAATATGAGTGGCCCTATCCCTTCGAGCTAGTAAAGGGCTCTTAGCACTGTAAATCACAATGAGATCTGCCTTCTCAGAAACAAGATTTTGAATGGAATGTACAAGTTCCAGACAGGCTATATCAACCAACATGACAATGAGGTGTCTGTCTCATGCTAAAAAGACTTGGGGTGTGGTAAATCTCTTCTTTTTTATATATATTTACCAAATTTCTTAGTACTGAAAATCGTTACTTTCCAAACTTATCCAATTTATTCTGTGTAATGAAATGAATAAAATCATATTTCCCCAAATTCCTCTCAGGGAGACTTTATATTTATTCAAAAGAATTACTTTTTTTGGAGTATGAGACCCTAAGGAAATGCTCAAGTAACACAATACAGCAATTAAATTGTTCTGCCTAATGAAGGAATAAGGAATTTTAACAAGAGAGAATCTTAGAGAGGGGAAAAAAGGGGGCCAGTGAGGCAGGAAGATATTGGGGGAGTGGAGGGGAGAAGTAAGAAGGACATGGAACGCCTATTGGCTTAGTAACAGAATGGTGGAGGAAAAGATTGAAATGCCTAATTGGAGTTCACGTGATTGCTTTGTGCAGAGGGAAACCATTTGTCACCTTTCTTCCCTGAGAGATTTGAAGATGTATCTGTGTTGCTCACTTGTGTTTGTATGGATTATTCTGAAGACCAGGTGAGACGTTGAGTTCTGTGTTGAGGTGAATACAAGGATAAAAGAGAATATTGCACAGACTCATAACTCAGACAGCAGAGCAGAAAAGCTATCCAAGTCAGAGAGCCATATTTCTTTAGAACTTCTCATAATGTTTTTAATGAAGCTTTAAAAGTGTCTCATCTGTACTATAATATGGAAAATTAAGACCAGGGAGATAAGAAAATCCACAATGCAATAGAAGTGCTTACAAGGGGGAGACAGAAACTTAGAAGGCAGCATTTAGGAAATTGTTCTGCAGCCTTCCCAACAATATTCCCCCTCCAAAATCTAGACAACTTAGTCATTGGTGAATGTTATGCTTTTTAAAATTAAAGATAGTGTTATTCAAAAGAAATATAATAAAAATCACATATGTAACCGTTCATGTGGCAATGGAATTTTCAATACATTAGCATCGGGAAGTAAAATTTGACTTTAATAATATTCTTTATTTAGGCCAATATTTTTAATGTATCATCATATCATTGTGCATTAGAATATTATTACCAATGAGAAATTTTATATTTTTTAAAACTCCCTTTAAAACCGTTTTCAGCACAACTCAATTCACAGTGACCACATTTTAAGTTCTCAATCACACTAGAAAGTATGTATTTAAGGGATCCACCCTTTAAGCGGTTATTTCACAGAAAAGTAAAGGTTGTTTTTAATTGGACTCTTGGAAAGGTGATTACCAATGCTTGCTTAAAATTTCAATTGTACATTTACATTTGCAAATGTAGTTCTCTTAGATTATGAAGAGTTTAAGAAGGAAGACCAAAGAGGTGTTGAGCATTAAGTACACATGGCTATAGAAATTTATGTCCATAGTCATCAGGCACTTAATCATTTTGAAAACACCTTTCTTTAATTAGAGGAAGGATCACTGTTGAAATGGAACACATGGAACTGTGCCCAACATCCACTTCATCTGTCCAGTTTGTCTTTCTGAAGGGTAGAGACTGGAAAGCTGAAAATCTGTATTTCCCGGATTCCCTTCAAAAGAAAAGCTCTTTGTGTGAGCTAGGATCAGCCAATCAGACACATGTAGGTGAGATCGTTGAGAGTGGAAGTGAAACAAAGGCTGTGTCTCTGCCATGTTGTCATATCTACTCAGCAAGCACAGGGGCAGATTTTAAATAATAGCAGTAAACACCTGGTCTCCACCTAAACATGTTACAAGCAGGGTAGTTGACAAGGATTAGGAAGGATGGCCTTTGCGGAGTAGGTGTGGCCTTGTTGGAGGAAGTGTGTCACTGGGGATGGGCTTGGTGTTTCAAAAGCTCAAGCCAGAACATCCTTCCTTTTCTCCCTCCCTTCCTTTTTCTCTCCCTCCCTCCTCTCTCTCTCTCTCTCTCTCTCTCTCTCTCTCTCTCTCTCTCTCTCTCTCTCTCTCTCTCCCTTCCCCTCTCTCTCTCTCTCTCTCTCTCCCTTACTGCTTATGTATCCAGGCATAGAAATGTCAGCTGCTCTCAAGCACTAGTCTGCCTGCGGGCTACCATGACCGCTGCCGTGGTGATAATGGACTAAATCTCTGAACTGTAAGCAAGCCACTATTAAACCTTTCCTTATAAAAGTTGCCATGGTCATAGTGTCTGTTCACAGCAACAGAACATTGACTAAGATAGTGTCTGTGTTGTAGATCGGAGACAAAGGCAATTTGAGCATGGGGACAAATATAGTAGTGAGAATGTCTTTCTAATTATACAGTCTTTTGAACTCTGGATTCTTGGTGACAACTGCAGTGATATATATCATAGATCAGTCTGCATCTTCATTACAAAAGAAGCAGGAGCTCCTTTGATGTGTTCTGTGCTGACCATCTCTATCATTAGCATTTCTGGGAAAGGAAGCCAGGTCCTCTTTGCAGCAATATGTTGTGCAGAAATGGGTCCATAACAATGGGCTCCACTGGTGAAATCAAATACTATAAAATTCAGAAGCAGCCTTCTAGATAGAGTATTTAAATGGCCTTCTAAAATAAATATACTGAGGATAATGTCAATCCTTTCTCAGAACAAGATATTTCCCTACCATAATGCAGTGTTGGGGCTGGATGGGAGACTTCTGTACAGTGTTTTGTTCACTGAAGGAAAATAATCAGGGCGTGAATACAGTAGTAACCCACTCACCATCTTTTCCATTGCCCCTAGGAGGGATTTGTGATTACTCTCTGCTTATTTTGGACATCATTGAACATCCTGGTCCCCAAAAGGCATACACCAGGCAGAGAGCACATTGAGGGTGGGATTGAGTTCAACCTAGACTGTCACTTTGATGCTTTAGACTACTTGTGCTCATGGGCTTGCAAGTGAGACCAAGATCCATTCTGTTGATCAGACTGATTAACATTGCTTAACAGGAAGTCATAGGATGGTTTTTAGACAATAGCATTATAAAGGAATTTGTGTGAGACCCAGTGATCTATTTAATTTCATTTTCCCCATTTCCACTAATAGTTGAAATAAATATTTTTGCACTTCTTTGACTCTTAGATCCAACTTAGATTCTGTTCCTTAAGGACACAAGTAAAACAAGTGAAAAGTAATTTATTTTTCATGTATTTTATGATGAAAGACCATAAAAGACACATTAAAACATTATTTCTAATGAAATAACAAAGGGCAGGGGAATAATACGTGACAGATGTGTCTTTCTTGGTGGATTGGATTTATAAATCTTCTTAAGGAGAGTAGCAATATGAGTATACTCAGACAAAAAAACAATACATGAGATGCGCAAACAAATGTTTGAAGAGATTAAGGAAGATAACTCATCTCCTCTCACAATTACAAGAGTAGCTGCTCCACACCACCAACATTGGCTTCATTTATTCTGTTTATTAACAATGGACAGCAAAAACACACATGTCAAAGTTGATAGAGGAAAGACCATGAGAGTTAACACCACAAAGATAACTACAGGCAACCAAGGAATGTTGGGAGTAGGAGAAATAGTCATCTCTAGGGAAGAGTGTAGGCAGAGACTGCTTGTTCATTTCTCTGCCACCCAGAGCCGAATAATCACACAGAAACTATATTAATTACAATACTGTTTGTCCTATTAGCTCAGGCTTCTTATTAACTAACTCTTACATCTTAAATTAACCCATTTCTGCCAGGCAGTGGTGGCACACACCTTTAATCCCAGCACTTGGGAAGCAGAGGCAGGTAGATCTGTGAGTTCGAGGCCAGCCTGGACCACAAGAGCTAGTTCCAGGGCAGGCTCCAAAGCTACATTAAAACCCTGTCTCAAAAAAAAATTAACCCATTTCTATTAATCTGTGTATCTCAACAAGGCTGTGACCTACCAGTAAGGTTTCGGTGTCTTTCTTCCCTTCTCCTTTGACAGCTACATGGCATCTCTCTGACTCCACCTACTTCTCTATATATCTGTGTTCAGATTTCCCACCTGGATTTATTCTGCCCTGCTATAGACCAAAGCATCTTCTTTATTAACCAGTGATAATAAAACATATTCATAGCATACTAAGGGGAATCCCACATCAAGAGAACAACAAGTGGTTATCAAATGTCAAATGGTCAGTACTGAAAACATACATACAAGTAATATTGAGAGGAGGTTATATTTAAGAATACATCTGTGCAAACATATGTATGTGCATATAACAACAATTAATGAAAAAAGATATCTACCATGTATTTTAAAGAGAGCAAGAAAGGGTATATTGGAGGATTTAGAAAGAGAAAAGAATAAATGATGTAATTATAATCTCAAAATTAAAAGAAATAATTAAAAAGACTAATTACCTCATATCCTACATAAGAGGAATAGTAAGACATCAGATTATTTGGTAGAAGGATCTTTTTTCAAATCCCTTTCCTTAGTTTTACTGCCTAACACCCTGTCTTTGGAAGGGAGTCTGTTCTCATGGCCAACACTAATCTTTCGTTTGTAACTGAAGACAAGAAGAGTAGTGGTTTTCTCAACTGCCATGAGAAAATTATGCGCTTCTGCCTCCAAGGAACACTGCCATTTTCAACATATGAATCAGAAATTGCTGATGCTTCATAAAAATAAGACAGATAAATCTCGGTGCCATATTGGCAAAGGCCATGATCAGTAGAGTGTTCCTTAATCCATCATTTAGTGAACACCTGCTTGTGTCTGATGTTAGCAGTAATAACAGAAAGACATCCAGGACCCCAAATTTTCAGGGAGATGTCTCCTGCTATAGATTCTTAATGAGGAATTTTCTACACAGAAGACATTCTGAGAAATTGCATACAACTGTCCCCAAATATAGTAGTGTTTTACTTCAATGACCATGGCAGACTCATGTGTGTTCCCTAAGATGTTTTCCATAAACTCCAATAGATTAAAGACTTAGGTCAACCCTTTTGGCATTTTAGCATGTCTACTCCAGGAATATGACCAGATGGAGCATTTGTCTTTTGAAATAGTAAGAAGAACGTTAAAAAATGATCATAAATACAGAATTTATATTTCCCTCAGGTCCAGAATGTGTAGATCCAAGGAGATCACTATGGGAGTTTTCCCTCTAATAGGTAGCCTTCCTGATCTTGATAGTCTTCTCTGGTAGAGAAAGTTCTGAAGATGGGAGAGTGTTATTAGTATTGCCATAACCTTGGAAACATGAGAGAAAATAGCAACAATTTAATGGCTTCCCTCAAAAAATATATGTGGGATGTATCCACTTCTCTCTCTTCTTATCTTCTCCTGACTGAAAATCAGAACTTCCCAAGAAATTGACTAAATCCTTTTATTATCTTTTAAATTTATTTTTTAACAAAAACTATTTTTTCTCATTTTACATATCAATCCGAATTCCTACTCTCTCCCCTCCTTGCACTTCCTTTCACCTCCCCATCCCCTGCTGCATCCCCATCCACTCCTCAGAGAGGGTAAGGTTTTCCATAAAATGTCACCAAAGTCTAGCACATTGCTTTGAGGCAGGGCCAAGGCTCTCCCCACTATATCTAGGCTGAGCAAGTTACCTCTTCAAAGAGAATGGGTTCCAAAAAGCCAGTACAAGCAGTAGGGATAAATTCTGGTCTCACAGCCAGTGACCCCACAGTCTGCCCAAGCCATACCACAGTTACCACATTCAGAGGGCCTAATTTGGTCCTATGCTGGTTCCCCCACTGCCAGGTCAGTATCGGAGAGCTCCCATTAGCTGAGGTAAGCTGTCTTTAAACAGAAAGTTTCTACTGCTAAATATTTATCCTGATTTTCATGGCCTATTCATAAATAACAACATACAGTAAATAATTGAGAAATCATCACATTTAAATCTAGTGTGTTCTATGTTCAAAAAAATCTATCAATGCTCTTATATTATCAGCGTAAACAGCAAAGGGCTGTCTCCCCACACAAGACCCACTCATGGCTTGCTTCTCTGATTTCTTCCTTATGCACACTACTTCACGCCTATTTCAGAAATTGTGATCTCCTGTCATTGCAGATATGATTTAAAAAAAAAACTTTAGGAGCTCCCTTAAAAAATCATTATCCACTTCACAATTGAATGAATTACCCTCTTTCTCCCATCAAGATCAAGTCTGCTACTTGTTCAAAACTTAAATTTTGCAATGTAAACTTTAAAATAGTGCTTTCAAGTGCATAATAAGACACAATTTGATATATATTTTTAGGCACGATGTCTGCTATGATCATCAAGAAATAGAAAAATACATTGTGAAGTAAGTAAGTCAGGAGCTACCATTCCATTATCCATAAGAGAATTATGATACATATTTTGGGACTCTAACAAAGTCCAAACTTTGTATTCACTGCAATTCCCTTTACTCCAATCTACCTTCTTTGTGTCTCAAAGCCCCTTTTGTGTAATATGGCATCTCTGTTCAGAGACTACGGAAAACAAATGTGATCTCAGTGGGATCACTCTGGTTCCCTCATTGAAAAATACAGAGACTGACACAGAAATAAAGATTTTGGAAGACAGAGATAGATAGATAGATAGATAGATAGATAGATAGATAGATAGATAGATAGATAGATAGAAGATAGATAGATAGATAGATAGATAGATAGATAGATAGATAGATAGATAGATGTAGGTGGATGGAGAGCAGGAGGTGAGAGAGAAGTTGCCAGAAATGGTAGCTGAAAATGCAAAGATGTTATCCACACAGACAAAACAGTTAATTTTAGAGCTTTTGTCAGAAAAAATACCTATCTGAATGGGGCATGGAAAAATTACATAGACTTCATGGAGGAAAAACACACACAAATTTTGAGTCTTAAACTTCTCAACTCTATGATGTAATTGCTTCCAGGAACGGTCTATATTCTTGTACTTGAGCTTCATGGAAAGATACTGTACATTACAATGATTTTTCCCCTTTTCCTTGAGCTAAGCCTAATTGGTTTCTATATTTGCAGCCAACATGAAAAGTAAGACTCAAAGTGATTAAATTTATCCAAGATCACATTTTCTGATAGTGAAAACTGAAAAATTAAAACCATAGCTCGGGTCCCCTAACTTATATTATGATGGATTATTGCAATCCCAGAAATGTCTGATCAGATACAGGCAGTAAGGACCCAGAGGTTTATGCACCAAAATCAGAAAAAAGAACCCAGCTCTCAAGTTAAATAGACAAGATGATTCCAGTAGGTTTAGTGGTAAACACTCAGCAGTATATTCTCACAGACCTATTATTTTGTAAAAGAGTTTTTGAAATACAATTGGGACCTCAATTTATCAACTTAGATTAGTGACAAGATTTTTTATGAGAACACGAGATAGACATGCTGAGAGTCCACATGAAAACAAGATCAATGTATTTACATGCCAACCTGCAACAATGATTTGGTGGCAGCAGACAGCTGACTATCTATATGTTGGGATTCTGGTCTCCAGAACAACGGAAGAATCCATTTTTGCTGCTCAAAATTATCCATTTGTAGTGATGGATCATAACATTCATAAGAAACTAATAATATGTTAAAATATAAATTGCCATGAAGAGAATGAAAATATCAGAGACAGAGAACTTAATGATAGTTGGGGTTGCGATTGTACACATAGGAAAACTAAAATTAAGAATTTATTTGGTGTTTACATAGCATCTACTGAAGTTCAAGAGAGAAATGCCAACTGAGGATGCAAAAACTAGAGCTAAGCATTGACCCTAAGAAGTTTGTGGTAAATAAGGATTAGTTGAGCTGTTTCTAACCCAACTGCTGGAAAGTAATTAATATTTTTTAGGATACTGTTTTTATTCAATTGCTAAAGATTTAGTGAAAATTTGTTTCTTTTTCCTGTCATGGCCTCATCAGGAAAGACACAAAGCATCTTTCTTCCCCCTCCATCATCAGCCTCAACATTATCCTCCATGGGCCTCCCCTGAACTGTTATCAATGAAGCAGCATGTGGATTCTTACTCAGGAACATCTTCGACTAAAGCAAAGAGATTCTAAGTGACTTCTTCAAATGTTGCAGAATTATGAAGACCTCCATCGGAAAGGCTGGAGACAATTGTTTCAAGGGAACAAGTGACTGACACAGTTCTAGGCTCTTTAATCCCCTGGAGAAGGTGAAGCAGATTGACAGAAACTCTCATCACAGAGGGTTGCACACCCAAAGTACTACAGCACTTCATAAGCAAAAAGAAAGAAAAAGAAAAAAAGCCTTTAAAAATGTATGAATACCCATGTAGAATAAATTCTGTAAAACGGACCAGTTTAGACCATTCTGAAATTAGAATATGTGAGTGCATCCATTATTTATAGTTGGATAAGTAGACCACGAGAACATGAGCTTTTTCTACCTACTTCTTTCTCTCCAAAAGAGCCTATATCATTTTCAGACTAACTAAACTAACAGTTAGTTGATTCCATTGCTATTTTGATGAAAATTCAGTTTTCTGTATGGATAACATGAACAAAGTATGCTTGATTGTTCTTTGGTGGCAACATCTCAGGATGAATGAGTAATACAGTATTTGGAGAGAGACTGCCCCAGAGGAGCACATTCTAAAAAACCAAGGAAAAGCCTGTGAAGATCTCATTATCCTCTTGCTTCTCCTTACCAAACAGGAGCAGAGCCTTCATACATTCAAATGTCCTGTTCTGTTAACATCTTGTGCTTTTCACTGCCTACCCTATAAAAGTTCTTCAAATTCTACTCATCAAAGGTACCCACAGAACAGCCACAGACATGGAGAAACTTCAGGTCATTCCCAAGAAAGACCTAGACATGAAACAGCTTTATCACTGTCCAAAACTTTCCTCCCTACATTCTTACAGGGGAGCATAAGCTCAGTACCCCTACCGAGTCCAATAGAGGAAAGGAAGCTGACCCTTTCATGGGTGAGAAATTGATTAAAGAAGTTAATTTGACTTAGAGAAATACAACATCTACTGTCCCCGGAGATGGGCAAATCAATTCAAAATTTAGTATTACATGTGGAGAACCAATGTTTTTAAGGGACCTTACGTTGATCACCCAAAATATCAGAATAATTTCAAAAAAGTTGAATAATAGCTACAAAAGACTTATTTTTAATCTTTTTTAATGATTTTCCATTGTACTTAATGGAAAACAAAACAAGTAAAATTCTTGATTATTCAGTCATATTTTAATAAAAGTGATATACTAGTCATCTATAAATTCTTTGTTCGTGTGTAGATCTTCTAAAAGGACATTTAGAATGTGCCCTTTCTCAGACACTAGCTCATGAATTAGAGCCCCACCAGTGCTAAAACCATTGTGATAAATTGAGCAGACTCCCTTGCAACTACGGCCCCTCCCAACTCTCCCAAAAGTTCTCTCTAGCAGCTCACCAGAGAAGCTCTTGTTTCTGTGTGCTACAACAGCAAGCACTGGTCACTCTCTGCTTATGTGTTCTGCTGCTAGTCTAGGCCTTGAAGTTGAGTAAAAGTTGGGTATCTTGGTGGTGTCCTTCTGGTCACTAAATTGCAGATTAAAATGTTAGCACCTCCATTTTCTCTTGTCTTGTCTTCTCATCATCCAAGTAAGACTTTTTTTTTTTGAGACAGAGTTTCTTTGGCTGTCCTGAAATTCACTTTGTACATCATGTCAGTTTTGAACTAACAGAAATCCTCCTGCCTCTGCCTCCCGAGTGGATTAAAGGCATGCACCACCATGCCCAGCCAAGCAAGACTATTTTCAAGGTCTAGAAAATATATGGACTTCAGTGCATGTAAAATTCTGGCAAAAGAGCAGTACAAAGAGTAGAAAACAGAATGAAGAACTTGGATCACCAAAATCCTGAGAAGTTAAAGAAAATCTTGAAAAAAAAAACAGTGAAAATCAGCAGGGGAAAAATTAGTAGACTTGAAATTTCCAGCAGTTCATGAGAGCCAGAAGGCAGCAGAGTTGCAGCAAATACTATGTGGCCGTTGTAACTTTATACCAAACCTGTCTGTTGTTTGCTACTTCAAAAGTTGGGATTTACCTGGCTTCTCTTGAGTATAGCCTGCAATTAGTGACTTGTTTTTAATGGAATGCCATCTATAAACGTGATGGCATATGGATCAATGATATGGTTCAGTATGTAAAGACACTTCTAGCTGAGAATATTGTCATTAGTTTAATCACATGGTAGAAGGAGAATGAACTCTTGCAAGTTGTCCTCTGACCTTCATATGTGTGTCATGGCACACATATGTTATGGCATGAGGGCACATACACAATAAAGTAAAATATTTTAGAATGTGACTACTCTAATTTTATAGAAGTTCATTGTGTTGTGTAGCCTGTGAGTCTGTTTAATTTTGGTCTGTGACTTTTTAATTTGTAAGTTGTTTATAATAAAGTTTAAAATAAACCAATAAAAAACAATAAATAAAAAGTGAGAGCATGTGCCCACGTGTTGTAGAGTACTTCCCACTTTCTCTTCTATCAGGTTCAGTGTGTTCAGACTGATATTGAGGTCTTTAATCCACTTGAACTTGAGTTTTGTGCATGGTGATAGATATGGATCTATTTTCATTCTTCTACAGATTGACATCCAGTTTTGCCAGCACAATTTGTTGAAGATGCTCTCTTTTTTCCATTGTATACTTTTAGCTCCTTTATTGAAAATCAGGTGCTCATAGGTTTGTGGGTTAAAGTCAGGGTCTTCTATTCGATTCCATTGGTTGACTTCTCTGTTTTTATGCCAATACCAAGCTGTTTTCAATACTGTAGCTCTGTAATAGAGTTTGTAGTCAGGGATGGTAATGCCTCCAGACGTTCCTTTCTCACTCATATTTGGTTTCTAGCCATAAATAAAGGACATTGAGCCTATAATTCGGGTTCTTAGAGAAGCTAAATAAGAAGGAGAACCCAAAGAAAAACATATAGGCATCCTCCTGAATATTAACCTTCATCAGGCGATGAAAGGAGACAGAGACAGAGACCCACATTGGAGCACCGGTCTGAAATCTCAAGGTCCAAATCAGGAGCACAAGGAGAGAGAGCACAAGCAAGGAACTCAGGACCGCGAGGGGTGGCACCCACACACTGAGACAATGGGGATGTTCTATCAGGAACTCACAAAGGCCAGCTGGCCTGGGTCTGAAAAAGCCTGGGTTAAAACCGGTCTTGCTGAACATAGAGGACAATGAGGACTACTGAGGCCCCAAGAACAATGGCAATGGGTTTTTGATCCTACTGCACCTATTGGTTTTGTGAGAGCCTAGGCAGTTTGGATGCTCACCTTACTAGACCTGGATGGAGGTGGGTGGTCCTTGGACTTCCCACAGGGCAGGGAACCCTGATTACTCTTTAGGCTGATGAGGGAGGGGGACTTGATTGGGGGAGGGGGAGGGAAAGGGGAGGCGGTGGTGGGGAAGAGACAGAAATCTTTAATTAATAAATAAATAAATTTAAAAAAGTGAGAGCATGTAACTAGTAAACTTGGCTAATAAAAGATATTTGCCTTTCTGCTTGCTCTTTCTTATGCCTCTACCTCTTAGAGAGTCCACTTTCATGTCAGGAGCACACTAAGCAGCCCCATTAAGAGGTTTGTTTCCAATGGCCAGCTCATACTCACTACCATACAAATGGACCACTTCATAAGAATATCCCCCAGTAACAGCCAATGTTTCCAAGGATCACTGCTGAAAGGGGAAATTTCAGTCATTCCCCAAAATGAGACACCCCTACCCTCAATTGCTTATCCCATAAAAAATAGTCAGCTTTGAAATCAGACAGACTCATCAGGCTGTGTTTATATATTTATGCATTTATATATGTTACAATAAGTATGAAAGAAAAAGAGGCTATCATTTAAGAAGTGATGGATTACATGGTAGAGGTCAGAGGGAGACAACATGGGGAAAGTTAGACAATGAAAATGGAAAGGGGGAGTGATGTTGTTGCCCTTTAACTAAAACTTTTAAACTGCTTATGAAAAAATTATATGCCAGAATCACCCCAAATAGTTACTCACATCTGATTTGACTGAAGGCCCACTTCATGAAATGGAGCACATATACATCACTGCTTGGGTGACCAAGAACCGGAGACCAGATATTCCAGAGACCTAAAGTAAAGCCAAGCAATATTAATCTCAAAAATGTCACACTAAAATGCCAATAATGATATTACGAATCAATCAGTATTTTAATCAGGCGTCATCAAAGAAGCTTTCTACCACAACAGATGAGAACAGATGCAGAAACCTATAGCCAGAAGAGAGAAAGAGAGAGAGAGAGAGAGAGAGAGAGAGAGAGAGAGAGAGAGAGAGAGAGAGCTTGGAATGCAGAGCTCTAAGTGAGATGCCTCCATCAAATCCCTCCCACAAACTCAGGGAACCCCACAGAATAGGAGGCTGAAAGAGTGTCAGTTCCAGAAGGGACAAAGCACCAGGAGCACAGGTGCCTCTAAATTTGAAGTGTAAGAACTAGATGATAAATACATTATGTTCAAGTTTTGCTATTTGTCCATATTCACATTTTAATGGAAAAAAATAATGAGTTCCTTAACTCCTTTTATGGGGCTTGATCCATTACCCTGTACACTGTTCCACAGTTGAGCACAAACCCACTTAGGAACAGGATGGAGATGAAATAGTATCCCCTTTCCCCCATTTCCTGAGCCTTGACTAACAGACATCTTATCCCGCTGCAAGCCATGTACCAACCTCAGGAAGCTGAAAGCTTATTTTTTATAGCAATCCCCAAAGCATGGAAAAACAAACATTTCTTGGTGTAGTAATGCACAAAAGCTTTGCTAAGAGGCAGTCACTCTTGGCAACATAAAAGGTCTGATTGTCTATAGATGTTTGACCCTGAGGCCATGTCATCCAGCTTCCCTTTTGTTGTTTTGTTTCATCTCTACTAAAATTTATTGAATTTTCCTTTCAAGCTACGAAATCAGAGCCTACTTATTGTAACAATAAAAAACAAACCATTGCAAGCAAATAAAAAAAGCCAGCAATGTCCCCTTTTCCTTCATTCCCCAGGTAATCAATGATAACGGTTTATTCTACATCCTGCTACCTTTTCTCTATGAATTGGCCACATTTGTTTTTTAACCCAGACTATCCAATGTGAATTACTTTGCAATATGTATCTTTTCCACTTAAAACATATTACAGTTGTCACTTTAGATTAATAAAAATAGATAAAATTCATTGCTTTATATAGTTGTGTGATATTCTGTAGTGTGGGTAGACAATAACCATTCTCTTGCAATTTCCAGAATTTATGATCGTACACATAGCTCAGGGTCAGGAGGAATATTTCCTTAACAATAAATCACTTGCTTATCATGCACGGGGTTCTGAGCTAGAAAGTGATAGATGATAGAAAGACAGATGATAGATAGATGGATGGATGGATAGATAGATGATAGATAGATAGATAGATAGATAGATAGATAGATAGATAGATAGATGATAGATAGATACATAGATACATAGATACATAGATAGAAACAGAGAGATAGACACATAATTAGACAGACCAACAGATGAGGCAATAGGTAACTTTTTAAATTTACAATTATATTTTGTATAAATTGAAAATATCTATAACTTTTCATAGTTATACCACCAGAGAACAATATGATATATAAATTTATAAAAACTTATAGGGTATGCAACACAAAAAGAAATACTAGTAAGGATTCCCATTTCTCCATGTTCTCAGTGTGGTTGGAGAATTCTAACCTTTCAGACTCTGTGAAGACAGCATTCCAATACAGCTTTGGTTTATATGTTCCTATTAGCTATGTTGAGCACTTTACATATATTTTAGAAAATTGTTATTCTTTGTTCTTCACAAAGTTTGATGAAGGGCACAACAAAACAGTGTCAATATTTTAGTTTGCTTTGAATTGTCTATTTTTAGTTGAATTAATTAACCTTGTTATTGAGAGTAGTTTTAGTTTAACAGCAAAGTTGAGGAGAAAGTCTGAAGTTGCCACATAGTCCATTCTTCCCCAGCATGTAGCCTCCTCTTTGTCAGCCCAACCATCATCAATATGGCACACTTTTTACAATCTGTGAGCCAACGCTGACACATGAATATCAGCATCTCCTGGTCTGTCCACTAGTATTCTGCTTTGTGTTGTTAATAAGTTTTGACCATTTTATAACCCGCATCTATCACAGCATCGTGCAACATTATTTCACTGCTCTCAAACATCATTGCTGTCACGCCTATTTATCCTTCTCTCCTCTGTGACCATTGCGGGTATTTTTTAAATAGATCTAAACCTTCCACACAGCCTTTCGAGAGTAAGTGAGAGAATTCCTGAAACAGAAGGATGATGTGATGGAGATGGCTCCCAACGGCCACAGTGGAACCCTGGACTGATAATCTTTGACAGCAACAAGATGAGAGACCTGTCCGTATTACATGCTGTCAAATGTCAAAATCTGATCATTCTTTTTTTCAGGGAAAAAAGTTAGAGCTCTTCATTTATCTTGTACAGAGGGGTGCTCACACTATAAATTCATAATTGTTTTGCCTACATTAAAGAAACTTCCTACTCAATGCTTAGAGTGAATGAATGCACTCCATGGCTTAGGGTTCAGCCTATGCAGCAATAATTTGAACAGTTTCATTTGGGAAGCAGGTTCTAATTCATATAAAAATGCTTAGTTTCTCAGGTAATCCTCACCCATCTCTGTTCTCACCTTAATGGCAGGGATACATCAGGGATGATATGAGAAAAGAAATCCTGGCTCCATGTATACTCACTGGCTAAGCCAAGTAAGTAAACGAATCTGTCTGGCCAGAAAGCCTCAGGCATCTGCCTGTCTCTGCCTCCTTAGAACTGGGATTATAGGCATATACTACTACTCATGGATATTTTTTTACATAGGTTTTGGAAGTCTATCTCAGGTCTCCATGGCAGGCGTTTTACTGTGCTATCTCCCTAGCTACGACTGTAGCATCTTTGTCATGAGTCAATGCCACCATCTGCCCATGCATTTACTGTGGACTGTTTTCCCAACACTTCTCTGCTATACAAACAAGTTGAAATTGTCTCAATTCAGAATCACCTGTGCCTTCTAAGACAAACATCTCTGAGTGACCACTATGGAGCTGGCCACACCTAGCATGGTTTCAGCAATGCCACTCTAGTGGATAAGTCAAAGGAATCTATTGGCTCACATAAAAATCCATGCCAAGTCATTAGTAGAAAAACACAAAGAACTTTTATGTTTCAAGGGTGCTTTGAATGACATACAGAGCCCTTCCATAAAATGACCTAACAGATTAGCTTTCTATGACCTAATGACAGGGACCTCCCTCAGCGTGGAATATGAAAGCTAACAAGGATTTTCTACCGAATATGCTCGGCACAGAGCAGTGAGACTTCTTACTGCTGTGAACTGCCCTAGCTCCAAGGTCTGATATGCCAAGTGTCACCAACTCCAGTTTCCTTTCACCGGAGAGGCAGGAAGCAGCATTGATCACCTTCCTCCCATACTTAAATGTCAAGCTGCTGTCCGTTAAATGACAGCTCATCCAGAGAGTCAGTTCTTATCACGCCATCTGACAAGTTCAGAGAAGAAAGAAGAGGAGCAAAGAAAAAAGTGAGTTTGGTGTTAAGCACTCAGGAACTACAGTGAGGCACCTTTGTATTTGGTAGCTTCCCATTACATTAAAAAAACAAAAATGAAAAAATGTAAAGAAAACACTACACTACAATTAAAGGAGAATATTTTTTAAAGTCTAGTATTCATGTCTCATGTGTGCTGGATGAAATGTCAGTGCTTTAAGGGCTATTCCAAGAGTACTGTGTAACAGAATAATGATGGGGCAGAAGTGTCCAGAACATGTTCAAGTCATGAGGTTCTAAGCATTTTTAATGAGGTAATAATGAGCAACGTAGACTATGTAGAGAGTGACTGGGCTATGTGACGCTAACTAAGCGATCAAAGAGTAGCAGTCTTGTTTACATTTTTATTGCTTCTAAAACACCGCGAACAAGAGCAGCAAGGAGAAAGGGGGTTTATTTCAGACCCAAATCTTACTCCAGGGAGTCAGTGCAGGAACTTGGAGGCAGGAACTGAAGCAGAAGTCATGAAAGAATGCTGTCTACTGGCTTGCTCAGTTTCCTTTCTTATATACCTCAGGACTATCTGTACATGGATGGTGCTGGCCACAATGTGCTGAGCCCCACCCCACCCATTCATCACTACTTCAGAATATACAAATACCAATTTCGAATTCTAAAACTAATGAGTTTAGCTTGTAGGGCCTAAAGGAGCCAGGGATGTAGTAACGCGCTATCAGAAGGGAGGGAAGAGGCCTTACTAAGGGGGAGGGTGTGGTAGGGCATGAACATTGTGAAGGTACATGGAAGGAAGATGTGGGTGGAAAGGTTTAAGCAGAACTGAGAGTCAGGGAATAGAGAACAGGAGGAGGGAGAAGGAAAGGTTACGCAAAACTAAGAATGTATGAAAAAAAGATCTATAAAAACTACTACTTTGTAAGTCTATTAAAATTTAATTTTTAAACTGCGGATCTAGGGACACCCTGTATGGGTTAATAATGATTCCCGTAGGAGCCATAGGCTATTAAATGAAAATCCCAGTGACAAGTATGGAATACTTTCCTATGACTTGTTTGGTCAGAAAGCCCCCAGGGTCCCAAAAGAATATAGGTTATTGCCATTTCTCTTTGCTGCCCATCAGGGCTAGATGGGAAGACTCTATTGCTAAGTACATTACATTACATGCTTGGTTGCGGAATACCAAGAAATCGAACTATAGCTGAGCTGAAATTTTCTCCCTGATGCCTACCTTTTCATAGTGCTAGAAGGTGCTATACCTGCTGATGGGAGAGAAAACTTATCAGTGGTCATCGACTTGCCCACTGGTACAACAATGGCATGATTATTATGGGGACAACCAACCAAAACCAACCATTTTGATTGTATTTGAAGCCTACTCCACAAAAGGGAATTTATGCCTTGTACCATTAATATGGTCAAGAGTCCATGGCTAGAGTGGTAGTTTAAATAGGAATGGCCCCCATAGGCTCATATATTTGAATGCTTAGTATCTAAGGAGTGGCACTGTTTGAAAAGGATTAGGAGGTGTGGTTTTGCTGGAATAGGTGTGGCCTAGTTGGAGGAAGTGTGTCACTAGGGGTGAGTTTTGAGGTTTTAGAAGTTTAAGATAGGCCCAGTGACTCTCTTTCTTCCTGCTGACTGTGGATCCAGATTTAGAGCTTTCAGCTAATTCTCTAGCCTCATGAATCCTTACATGATAACATAGTCCCCCACCATAATGACAGTGTACTAAGCCTCAGAAACTATAAGAAATCTCCAATTAAACATTTTCTGATATAAGAGTTGCCATGGTCACGGTATCTCCTCACAACAATAGAACACTGACTAAGACAACTAGGGAGGTCATTAGTCTTAGATGAGAACCTACTACTGTAGTTTGCCTAAAATAACATGTTATCATCCTGTCTTATACTTAAACCTACTGTTTCAGCTCTCAACCTTCATGAGAAAAGCTTTTCTGCCATATGTGGCAATTACAGATGGTGGCACTTACAGATGGTCAAAAGGCTGAGAATAAGTTGCTGGTTAATTCTCAGCCCAAAACAGAACATTCCCCATCACTTCCTTGACCCCATGTCATCCACCAAGACTCAAGAAACATCACAGAAGAGAGTGTAGGAAGAATGTGAGAGCCAGAAGATGGGAGGCAAATCCTTCAAGAGTGCCTTCTGGATGTGACAAGCCTACCACACTCATGCAGTCATTGTAGCTATGGTTATGTACAGATGAAATTCACAAGATTGGACCTTGCAACACTTCAACATAGATGAATGACCACCATATTACGAAGGCCCACTGTCCAGGAAACTGTGGACAGTTAATGGGTACTGGGGAAGAAGAGTCATTTTCTTTAGTGCTGTAGTCACATGCCAACTTGCCCATGCTCTAGTAGATAATCCCCCACCCATGCTCATATGTGCAGCCATAATTAAACTCAGTGCATCACATACACACAAAAGGACATCAAAGCAAGGGGGAACCTTGCTGGGAAGAAGAGGGGTTTAAGGAGGACAGGGAATAGCGATAAGAAAGAGTAATGAGTGATAAAAAAGTCAAAGTTTATTATATATGTGTATGAAATTTTCAAAGAATTTTAAAACATAAAAAGACTAGGTTCTAAAGTAAATATTCATAACGCACTTTCCCATGAAGACTTTTTGAGGATCAGATCTTGGCTGCACTGTCAGCTACATCTGCAGCAACCCTTCTGGGAACATTCTCACTTTTCTGTCAAGAGAGCCAGAATAGAGCATCCTTCTCCCAGAGATCATCAGGAATGCTGCTCTCTGCATCCTCCAGAGCCTTTCCAGGAGCAGAAGATGTTTCTGTGAAACTTGATGCTTTCAGAGCTTCCCCTCTGGCTCAGTCAGGGCTTTCATTGCTGTGAAGAGACATCACGACCACGGGAAGGCTTACCACTATTTCCTGTTGCCCTTTTGCTCCTCAAAATTTACATTTTGTAATTTATCCTGCTCAGCTTGCTCCTTTTCATTATAAATCTTCATTAGAGTTAACACTAGTAACCACAAAACAGAGTCTATACCAGGCTATTTTGAGATTTCCTCTGCCAACAGAATTAATCCAAAACTCTTCAGTTTAGCCTCAGGCAAACTCTTTAGGCAAGGGCAAAAGGCAGCACTTACTTCACCAAAATATCATAAGAACAATCTCAAGGCAAAATACTAAAATTCTTCTCCTCGGAAACCTCTTGAGTGAGTCCTACGCAGTTCAAATAACACTTAGCACTACTATCTTCCATGCTTCGACTAGTATGGCCCATTAAGCAGTGCTGAAAGCAGCCCACCATTTTCCAAACCCAATGTATCAAATTGCAAATTCCTCCAAATGAAAACATGGTCAGGCCTATCACAGCAATATCCCAGTCCCTGGTACCAGCTTCTGTCTTAGTTAAGGTCTCTATTTATGTGAAAAGATACCATGGCCACAGCAACTTTTATAAGAAAAACATTCAACTGAGTAGGCTCACATACAGTTTCAGAAATTCAGTCCATTATCACCATGGCGCTGAGCATAGAGGCATGCAGCAAGACTTGCTACTGGAGGAGTAGCTGAGAGTCCTACATCTTGCAGGCACTAGGAAGACCACTGAGACACAGGGCAGTAGCCTGAGCACAGGAAACCTCAGAGTCTGCCCCCACAGTGTTGCACTCCCTCTAATAAGGCCACACCCACTTCAACAAGGCCATATCTCCTAATAGTGCCACTCTCTATGAGATTATGGGGGTCAATTACATTCAATCTCCCATACCCTTTTCAGAATTAATCCAAAACTCTTCAGTTTAGCCTCAGGCAAACTCTTTAGGCAAGGGCAAAAGGCAGCACTTACTTCACCAAAATATCATAAGAACAATCTCAAGAAACTTTCAGAAACTTTGCGGACTTTTTTTTTTTTTTGTAATAAAAAAGCCCAGGACCTGATGGTTTTAATGCAGAATTTTATCAGAACTTCCAAGAAGAGCTGATACCTATACTCCTTAATGTGTTTTACATAATAGAATCAGAAGAGTCATTGCCAAACTCTTTTTATGAAGCTACAGTCACCCTGATTCCAAAACCACACAAAGACCCAACCAAGAAAGAGAATTACAGACCAATCTCACTCATGAACATCGATGCAAAAATTCTCAATAAAATTCTGGCAAACTGAATCCAAGAACACATTATAAAAATTATCCATTATGATCAAGTAGGCTTCATCCCAGAGATGCAGGGCTGGTTCAACATACGAAAATTTATCAATGTAATCCATCATATAAATAAACTGAAAGAAAAAACCATATGATCATTTCATTAGATGCGGAAAAAGCATTTGACAAAATTCAACACCCTTTTATGATAAAGGTTTTGGAGAGATTGGGGATACAAGGTTCATACCTAAAGATAATAAAAGCAATATATAGCAAGCCAACAGCTAATATCAAATTAAATTGACAGAGATTTTTTAACTATTCTTTCCACTAGGACCATAGGTTTTCTCCTTGCTTCAAGTGCCCAGGATTCTAAAGCTTAAACAAATACGAGTCCTTCATCTTCCTTATCTAAGGCAGTGAGATTTTCCAGCCATGCAAAACATCAAACTTTCAGTCCTGGAAACTTCTCTGCACCTGCTTTGTCCAGAGCTCCCTGTGCTAAAGAAAACTAAGGGCTACCTGTCATTTACAGTCTATGTAAGAAGCTGAAATCCCTGACACTTTCTACAATGTTCTTTTTCATAATAAAAATAAAACCTTCATCTTTCCCTTGTCAGTTCAGCCTACAATCAACGTTCACCAAAGCAAATACTGTAAACTGCAATATGAGGCATGATAGTCCTTGCCTCCAGATCAGACAAATGTCAGAAAGGACCTACAACTGAAGAAATATAATAATATGAAGAAATAAAATTAATAAATGATTAAAATTAAAAATATAAAACAGTATAAGCACTACAAATATTGGCAGGGATGTGTGTTGAAATAGGAGCGGCTGGGCTGCGTCCCCAACACCCCGGCCGCTTGGCTAGCTCATGCCCGAAATAACAACACACAAACTGATTCATTTAAGAACTGCTTGGCCCATGAACTCTAACCCTTACAGGCTAATTCTCGCACCTGGACTAGCCCATTTCTAATGATGTGTGTAAGCACCCCAAGGTGCGCTTACCGGGAAGATTCTAACCTACGTCCATCCTGGGGAGCTTCATGTGTCTGCCTCAGAGCGCAGAGCTATCGTGTCTCTCCGGCAGAGCTGAGCATGGCGTCTCTCCGGGAGCAGAGCAGAGTCTGACCTCACTTCCTCTTCCGCCCAGCATCCTATTCTGTTTATTCCACCCACCTATGTTCTAAGCTATGAGGCCAAGCAGTTGGTTTATTATAATTAACCAATTACCTTCCTCCATCAGATGTGAACAAGGTGGAATCTTTATACACGGCAGTTGAAAATGTAAACTAAATACTATAGAAATCAGAATGGAGGTCTCTCAAAAGAAGAAAAGAAGAAAATTAAACATAAATGTATCATATGATCTTACTACATCATTCAAGGATATTGACTTGAGGGTCTCCTTGTTAAAAATAACAGAGCTAATTTCACATCAATGTTTATTGTAGCCGTATTTATAATAGCTAAGCTATGGAACCGACCTAGGAATCCAACAAACAAAAAAAAATGCATAAGTAGAATTTCTGTGTTTCTCTCTCTCTCTCTGTCTCTCTCTGTCTCTCTCTCTCTCTGTGTGTGTGTGTGTGTGTGTGTGTGTGAGAGAGAGAGAGAGGGGGGTGGAGAGAAAGAGAGAGAGAGAGAGATTTAGTCATAAAGAACAATTAAGCTGTCATTTGCAAAATTTTATTGCAATTGAAGATGACCACATTAAGTGAATCAAGAGAGTTTCAAACAGATAGATAACAGATGTTTTTGCTTATTTGTGATTCCTATTTTATATAGATACAAAGAATTATGAGGTATATATGACATGAAAGAAAAAACTGTCTACCAGAACAAAGGAGACTGATAAGAAGTGGAGGGGCACAACACATACTTGAATGAGTTTCGTTTTTTTTTTTAATTAAACCCAAACCATTGCACTGTTCCCTAGCCTCTTGTCCTCCTCTGCACGCAGCCACCTCTCAACTATGATTTCATCCAGTGTCTCAAAGACATCATCACTTGCCACAGCAGGGCTTTGGTTCTCCTTATTTCTTAGAAATTTAGGTCACTTGGCTTCTTGGCCTCTCTGTCCAGTCACTTTGGTTCTTAAACGGAGGAGCTTGTAGTGGTAAAACCAAAAAACAAATGTGAGTGTGGATTGCTGATTCTGTTTCATTATCCTCTGAGAACAGCTGAGGTCCAGCTTCTCCCTGTTGTCAAATTATATTAAAAGTAATAAAAATTACTGACAGTTGGTTCTATTAAAAAAAGGATAAGAATGAAATCAAATATGAGACACATTTTTCCTCCCAACTAGGCAGAATTGGCTGAACTGAAGGAGAAATCATTGTTTACACCAGTGTTTCCTTGGACAGAATGGTGTTGTCCTGATATTCCAAGTCCTTTTCATGATTGGAGTTCTGATATACAGTCTTTCCTTATTTATATTCCCTATTCCCAGGGAAGACTTTTCTCCATGGACAGTGTATTCAATGCTTCCTTCCAAGAACCACTGAAATAAGGATTAGAAGAGGGGCAAGATGGCTGGGTGTTATGATACATCAGTCCCAGAGCTGGGAAGGCTGAGGTAGGAGGTTTTCAGCAAGTTGGGTCTAAGAGGATACATAGTGAACTCCAGAACAGTCTAGATTACAGAATGCAACTTTGTCTTCAAAAAGCAGAAAAAAAATAAAATAGAAATAAGGGAGGGATGGGAGAAAGGAAGATAATTGAGGAGATGGAGGGAGGGAGGAAAAAGGGAAGGAGGAAAAGAGGGAGGAAGGTAGGAAAATAGGGAGGGAGGGATGAAGGGAAGGAGGGAGGGAAGAAGGGAGGGAGGGAGGGAGGGAGGGAGGGAGGGAGGAAGGAAGGAAGGAAGGAAGGAAGAAAGAAAGAAAGAAAGAAAGAAAGAAAGAAAGAAAGAAAGAAAGAAAGAAAGGGAGAGAAGAACAAATCAACCACTACCTACAAAACTCTTTAAGGGAGGCCTTCTTCATTCCTGGAAGAGGCTCCCTAGAGTAGTGAAATATAGCTTCTTTTTTAATGAGTAGAAAAAAAATCCCATTTGCCATGATCTTTGTTGTATGCTTGGAAGGATCTAGAATCACATAGGAAACAAACTTCTGAGCATATGTGTGAAGGAGTTTTTAGACTGGCTTAACTGTGGTGAGAAGACATATCTTAAATGTGGGTAGCACCATCCCATGGGCCGGGGTCCCAGGCCGGACATAAAGAAAAAAGCAAGCAGACACAAGTGTCCATCTTTCTCTGCTTCCTGACTGTGAACATGATGCAACCACATGCCTCTGGTTCCTGCCATCTGTCCTCCACTACCATGATAGACCCTTGAAATGTGAGTCAAAATAAGCAGGCCTTTCTTTAGTTGCTTCTGGCCATGCATTTGTAATAAAAATGATAAAGGTAGGCAATGCAACATTTTTTTATTTTGTCAATTAAATGTATTTATCATGAAAAATATTTCTCTTATTTTTTTGAAATTATAATGTAATTGCATTACCTCTCATTTCCCTTTCCTCTCTCCAAAACCTTCCATACTGTTCCTTGTAACAGTAACAACTAATAAATGTATTTTAATGAAAACTATTCTCATTACTGATTTAGTACATTAAAAATATATTATACTATAAAGCTGCTAAAGGATAATTTGAAGATATTCCTTTAAAGTTTCATTCAAAGGAATTTAGCATTATGTTTTAAATTTACCATATTGACCTTTTAATAGTCTTTTCCTCCTACTAATAGAAACTGAGTGCCTTTCTTTATTCCAACTACTGCAATGGGGGCAACAAGAGGAGTTCATTTGATTATCAATGAAAATCAGGAGGGAAAAAAAGCTGATGTGGTCATTCTGGGCTTGAAGGAGACATTTTCATTGGCTATTGGTCTAAATAACTCAAACCTTATTTTTAGATTTTTTTCTTTATTGTTAAGTGTATGTGTGTGTGTGTGTGTGTGCAACTGTATGTAGTATGCACTTTTGAGTACCATGCCTATGGAGACTAGAAGAGGTGTCAGATGCCTTGCTGTTGGAGATACAGTTGTTTGGGAACCACCAAGTGTAAGTTCTGGGAAACAAACTCAGGTCTTCTGCAAGAGAGTAAGTGCTCATAACTGCTGAGACTCCTCTCCAGCCTCTAGAAATGTATTATCTCAATGGAAAATGGAAATTTACTTATTTGAATGACCATAAACACAGGGCATATAAAAGTCATCATATGTAGTTCAGCTAGGATTATAAGAAAATTTAAAGCCTTAGATAAATGTTATGAAAACAAACTAAAATCAGCTAATGTGGATTTATAAAGAGTGGGAGAAGTGAGAATATGAGCAAAGACGTCAAGACCTTGATGCGTACACCCACGGAAACAGTTTGCCTGAGCTGATGGGAGCTCACCAACTCCAGCTGGACAGGGAAGGAACCAGCATAGGTCCAAACTAGTCCCTCTGAATGTGGGTGACAGTTATATGGCTGGAGTAAACTGGCTGGGGGGAGGGGGAGGGCACTGGCAGTGGCACCAGGATTTAGCCCCACTGCTTGTACTGGCTTTTTTGGAACCTATTCTCTTTGGATGGATACCTTGCTCAATCTAGATATAGTAAGAGGGCCTTGGACCTTCCCCAAAGCAATGTGCCTTACCCTTTCTGAGGAGTGGATGCGAGGTGGAGTGGGGGGTTGATGGAGGGAATGAAAGGAGGAGAGGGAGTGGGAACTGGGATTGGTATGTAAAATAAAAATACAGTTTTTTCTTTTAAAAAATAAAACAAAAAAGAAATTGGATCCTATAAGTTACCTATAAATTGACAAAGAGAAAATAGCAACAGAAACCTAAAGAAATAATAAAATAAATACACAACACAAGAAACACATCTGAATCTTTATTTATTATTTTTTTTGAGGCATGGTTTCTCCATAACTTTGGAACCTGTCCTTGGACTAGCTCTTGTAGACTAGGCTTGTCTCAAATTCACAGAGATCTGCCTGCCTCTGCCTCCCAAGTGCTGAGGTTAAAGGCATGCACCACCACTGCCTGACTTCTGAATCTTTATTTTTTAATGTATATGTGTGCTTCCATGTGCATGCATGACAGAGATGTTTATATGTGCAGGAGTGATAGGGGAGATCGTGCACAATAAGGAGGATTGTGCATGCATGTACGGGGAAAGGCTCGTGGGCCAGGAAACACGTGTGGAGGTCAAAGGACTACTATGTGGGGCTGCTTCTTCCCTTCCACCTTGTATAAGCTTCAGGGATCAAACTCAGGACTCCGTGCTTGCACAGCAAACACCTTGGCCTGCTGTATTATCTTTTCAGCACTGGACCCTTATAGAGCTGAAAAATCCTAAGGTACTCGGGTAACTTTGCAGTAATACTTTAAAATTTAAACCTAAAACACAGAACTCACAAAACCAAGCAAAACCCCCCAAATCTGAATAATCTTATACTAACGACAGCAAATGTTTTCAGTGATCTCCCCACACCCCGGACTTTCTCACTTCCTGTGATCAAAACCATTGGCCGAGAATTGCCAGTAAGAAACAATTCACATGTTTCAGAATGAGCCCCTTTCTGAGTAGATGCTGGAATCCCACACTCCCCTACCCAATCCCACCCATCCTTTGTAAGGTATATCTACACTGTGTATGTTATCCCCTTAGCAGTCACATAGTAGCCATGAACTGCTGGGGTATACCCATGCTTATGCCCATGTTTCTCTTATCATAGTTAATAATTGTTCCAAAACAAGAGGATTAATAATGCCAAGAATGCAGATGTACCCCCAAAGAATCCAGATGGTACTTTCTTTTAACTGAAATTGTAATACAATATAGCATTTTGATAGGAAGACTACATTCACATGACTATTATTATAGTATATTATAATTGTACTATATTATAATCAGTTATCCTTGTTAGTCTCTTGCTGCACCTAATTTATAAGTTAAACAGTGCAGTACGTAAAAGACAGACATGGGAACTATTATGGTTTCAGCTGCCCGCCCCCCAGTCTTTAATATACATCATATAGGTAACAGGGAAAGTATTACCTGTTAAAAATCTTTCTACAAAGGAAACATCTGACCAGATATTCGACATTAAAACACTACTCTTTAAAACTTCTTCAGAGAATAAAAATGAAGGACATCCTCCAGGTTTATTTCCTCAAAGCATCACCTCCCAGCAGCTACTGACAAGGACCACAGCAATATGGAAGCTGGGTGATGCATCACAATTACGTTGCATTTATTCCAAGAATAAAAAAAAATCGGGGTTAACACTTTAAAATCAATCAATTTAATTCACCACAATTACAGAAATGAAAGGAAAACTGTCTCATCATCTCAACAGATACAGAAATCCAGCATCCGTTCATAATGATGAAACACATATCATCCCAACCCCAGAAGAGAACACCGCAATGCATTGTAGAGCATAGATTTATTTTGCGGTATCATTTTCCATGCACAAAATTTATTTTGGTTTATTCCCTAATTCTCTGCTCCTTGGGGTAATAAAGAGCTGATTAATGGAGAGCTTAATAACTGTACACAAAAGCCCTCTGTGGGGTGGGGGGGCAGTCATTTCACAGGCTCAACAAGGCATTTAAAAATTAACTGAATGTAACAGGCAACTTGAAACCCAAGCAACACAAAAGGAGCTTCAGAAATAAAAGGACAAGATCCTGATAATGATGCAATTCAAATGCCAGTCACATTTGTTTCTCGGTACTTGGACAAGGCTTGGTGACATTAAAATACTTCACTCTAGAGTTCAGAGGTAAACTCTATTGTACTGATTTAAAAATACCAGGTCTGGAGATTTTTCTTAGGTACACTCAAGACCCAGAATTGCAGATAGTTAATTACTTACACAAATAGCTGGCTTTATAAAAATAAAGAGGAACAAATTTTGAGGACAAAAGGGACCACTGGGAAACATGAGGGGGTTAAAGAAAGATTTAGGGGATGGGTATGAGCAAAGACAATGAAATACACGTGTGACATTGTTATAATGAATCCTGTTATTGTGTACTCTAACCGAAAATTTTTCAGTTAAAAACAGAAAAAAAAGCATTATTATGGAACGCGTTTCCATGGGTGCCCCCCACTCCTTCCCCAGGACAGGCTAAGATGGGCCACCACAAGCCATGCCTGCTGTACAGGTTCCTTACCAGACCTCTCCATGAACTTAGAGTCAAGCAAGTCCTATGGAAGGCTTCAAAAGGAAACACCAACAAGCACCTAGGTAGGCAAAACTTCAGTGGTTTGGGAACCAGTGTTTCAACCCCATTATTCAAAGGCATCCTCAATTCTGAACCTAAAGAGGTCAATTCCATGTCCTTGCACTAGGACCAAAAAAGGAGCTCTCAAATGAGCAAGAAGTCAGGTACAATTCAACAACTTAAATTTCTGCAGAGGTTTCTCCAGCTGTAGAACCAACTTCATCTAACCATCAGAGTATTCCCTAGGGAACAGAACCTCTTCTTAACTGTGTCTAAAAAAGATAAAGGCAGAAAAAATATTTACCCAGCAAAATGTCAAGGAAGAAAAACACAGAATCATTTTTTAACAGTTTCTTTTCACTTTTTATCACACACTCTCCAAGGTAGCCCACTCTGCAAACTCCAAGACACCCTGCGGACAGCATAGCAACATGGAAAAGGTGCTAAGGGTCTTAGCAGTGAGTGGGAACATATATCAGTAAGCTCAGATATTGCAGCATCTACATACACAGGGTGAGACACGCAAGGGCTTGTAGCGTATCAATAATTTGTGAACGATTTTTCACTTCTATTATCAGGTGCCAAGGGTTTGAGGTTCTCAAATATAGGAAGGGATGACCTTTGGCTGACAAATCAATGGTAGTTAATTATTAAAAGGAACCATTACTGCCTGCATGCCAACCTTCAGGGGCCTACGTTCCAGTAATGAGAAGATCCAGAATCATTTGAAAGCAGTCATATCAGAAAACAGCCAGAATATAGAGGGATATAGCTATATACTTACCTCATCCTAGAAATGGAGGTCTTTGTTTCTTAACTAAGGGGTAGGTCTTGACTTCTCCCTGTCACTGCCGTGTTCTCCTCAATCATAGGAGGGAACCCCTGAGCTCTTGCCTTGGGCAGATATAAGAAGGGATACTGAGGGCCTGTGTGCATACCTCTTTCATCTTGCTTAGAGCAGTGTTTCCCCAACAGGTTCTTCACCCCTCCCCCTCCTCTCAGGCCCCCACTCTCTCATCCTTTCTTCCCAGTGCTTGTTGACTACTCAATAGGTATTTCAGGACTGCTGGGCATGAAGGTGGATATAAAGAAACGCACAGCCTGACCTCTACTTCAAGAGCGTATTATCTCCGCACTGTCTGTCAATGACCAGTTCTTCCATGGCCTTCAAGCCATCCTTTCATTAGAGTCATTATAGCCATGTAAGAACCTCTCTTTCTTTTCCAAAGAGCCATAACACGCTGTCCAAAACCCCCTTCCCTCGTACTCACTTATAGTGACATCCACTACCATACTATTTCTTCTCTGCGTGTTAAATGTTTACTGGATGCAGACTGTGGACATGGAAATAGACCTTTCTACCCAACGTCATTCATCCCAAAAGAGACTTGAACACCCTTCTCTTCACTATCTGGACCTGACTCTCCAGCTCCTTGTTTGCACACACATCCCGCTGTATCATCACAGGGCTTCCGAGACTCTTTGTTCAAATCCAAAGTTACTCAGGATCTTCCACTTTCATAGAGATCTGTGAAACCTCAGAGCTTGGGCCCAGAGCACAGTAGCTCACCCCTCCTTTCCCAGTCTAGTCTTCTCTGGGAAAGTGTCATCTCCTGCTGCCCCCAAACCGGGAGCTGAGGAAAAACAACAGGGCGAATAATTTCTGCTTCACAGGATGAAATGTGAAGCAGCTGGAACTGCTGTTTCATAAAATAAGCTGTACCGTTGGAATCCTGTCCAGGAAAACGCACTCCGTTCGCTGTTGCCTCTGGAAATAGTTCGGACAATCTTTACTTTAATACTTCAAATTTAATCAACAAGTTAAAAAAAATCTCAGTATTAATAAACCAATAAAGGCCTATCAGTACCAGCACCAGAGCACGTGGAAAGTGCTCAAAAACTTCAATAAATGGATATTTCCTGCATGCTGCCACACTCTGCTTCTTTTCTAATAAAATTTCAACATCTAAAAATAAAATATACCACCATTCTTAAAACTGTGACTGAAGTCATGGCGATGCTACAGAGAAATTACCTCCTCCTCCTATTCCTCCTCCTTCTTCTCTTATTCCTCCTCCTCCTACGCTGGAGTTCCTTCCATTGTCACATGGATCTGTAATTTGAGTGAAAATTCAAAGAGTTACTATATTAGATTCTTAGGGAAAATCTTTAATAATCTCAAAATATAACCAAAAGAAAAACAATCCAATTGGAAAATATGAAATAGCTCTGTTCTGTCCAGTATTACTTGGCAAGAAAAAGGAACGAACTTTTGATGCATACAATTTGTGTGAGTCTACCTACATTGACTTTATTTCATCGTCTAGCTTTTAAAGATTAAAAATAGGGAGCACTAGTCTTGTCTTATCCTGTTCATCTCATATAAAAACTCAGTTTACTGTGTTTGTTTAAGCCCTGCTACAGTAACACAAAAAGGTTTGATATATTTCATTCTTTTTTAATTCAAACTAAATTTTCCTTGATGTTTTTTCCTTTGACCCTAAAGTTACTTAGATGTATGGTACCTGGTTTTGAAACACTAGGATGCTTCCTGCATATCTTTCTCTTACTGATTTGTAACTGAATTCTGCCATGATAAGAGAATTTACTTTGTGACATTTTAATCATAATAAAAAGAGTTTAAGTTTTGCTTAAATATTAGAAAACATCCTATCTCAGCTTATCTCCATGAACATTTGAAGGAATGTTTAACATTTATTCTGCCAATTTGAAATGAGATGCCTTGCAAAAAAATAGCCCTGTAGCTTCTTTTAGTATTTCATTTTCACTCTCTGCTACATTTATAACAATGTATGCCTATTGTTCCATCGATTATTGAGGCAGAATCATTGAAACATCCAGTAGAGCACATTTTGCAGATTTGTCTCTTCTCAGTTGTATTAGTTTACTGCGTTGGTTTTGAAAGCCCAGCATTGTGTGTGAACTTTCTGAATGAATTGAGGTTTATCCTTTTTGTTTGTTAAGTTCACACAGCCAGTGATATTTTGTTTAAAGAAAGCTAACGCAATTAAGATGTGAAAAAGAACAAAGTCGGAGGACTGACTTTTCCCAATTTAAACAATTTTCTACAAATCAAAGAAAGACTACAGCCACCAGGGTTGCACTATATATTGGGCTGAAGAGATAGCCCAGGGACATTCCATGCTCTTCCCGAAGACCCGGGTTCAGTTCCCAGCACCTATATCTGATGGCACCACGACCTCTACAACACATGCTCCAAAGAATCCCAATCCCAATTCCAGCCTCCCCATGCACCTGCACTCAAGTGGAATTCATGCACACCAATCCACATATACACGTAAATAGCAAGGTTGGAAGTAAAAGGAACTAAAACGCTGTACTATAGGAGTAGGGTGTAGACCAATGAGGCAGAACCGGCAGTGTGGAGACAAAATTCTTTTCTGAACTGTTGTCAGAAGGGCTGCCATGATTCAGTGAGGGGAGACTAGTCTGCTTACCGTCTAGGGAGGACTCAAGTCCACATGACATCAGTTAGGCCAATCATTCCTTAGATACGACACTTAAGACTAATGAAGAAATAAATAGAACTTTTATGCCTCAAAAGTCACTATGGAAAAAGGGATAAGACTCATCTGTCAGGAAAAAAAATATTTGTGTGTCTCTAATGTACCTGATGTCCAGAAAGAACTATGACAACTTTACAGTAAAAAAAAAATCAAATACCCAATATAAATTTTTTTATTGAGAAAAGGAAAACAAAAAGTTTCTGCCTCCTCCCAGCCTCCCATTTCCCTCCCCCTCCTCCCACCCTTCTTCCCCTCCCCCCACTCCTCTCCCCCTCCCAAAGAGCAGTCAGGGTTCCCTGCCCTGTGGAAAGTCCAAGGTCCTCCCCCCTCCGTCCACGTCTAGGAAGGTGAATGTCCAAACTGGCTAGGCTCCCACCAAGCAGTGGGGCTGATCTATTGGGAGCTCACCAAGGCCAGCTGGACTGTGACTGAAAAAGCATGGGATAAAACCGGACTCTATGATCATGGCGAACAATGAGGTCTGATGAGAAGCCAAAGACAATGGCACGGGGTTTTGATCCTACTTCATGTTCCGGCTTGGTGGGAGCCAATATAAAATTTTTAAAGTGCAGTTTTCACATTAAAATGCCTGCCCTTGTTGCTTGGAAATGCTTTACTGTATTTACATGGATTTACTTCTGTGTTCCCCATTCCATCACAGTGATTTATATGTATGCTAATATTTCCCAGCCGTATAGTCCAGATCAGTGTAGATTTATAATAAGCCTGGTTATCCTACATTTTTCTATTCCAAAGTCTTAGTTGTACCAGGTATTTCCAGGTACATTTTAAATAGGATTTTCAATTTGTGTTTTTAAAAGTTTGTGCTATTTAAATTGAGACTGACTTTGTATACTAACCTAGAGAAAAGACTTATTTCTTCATAACAGTATTTTCAACATTTATTTGTTTTGTGTGAGTGCACATGTTGAGGTTGGAGGACAACTTATCACAGTGGGTTCTCCCCTCCCATCACATGGACCCCAGGAGTTGAACTGGGGCAGCAGGATTGGCACATGTCTTTACCAATAAAGCCCTTTCATTATCTCCTAAGGCCAAATATTTGAATAAGTCTTCTAACCATACACATAGCATATATATTCATTTCTTCATATTCCCATTCATTTTTCTTGGCAACATTTTATAATATATTCAGATATTTTCAAATCTTTGTAAAATTATCATTATAATTACAATGAAATTTAATAATATGTTAAGTTGTCTTAATTTCAGGCTATTTGTTGTTCATATTTAGAAATACAGTTGATTATATTTATTAGTCTTGTATTCTATAAACTTCCTGAATTTGTGTACCAATTCTAGTACATTTTTGGCTTTGTTGTGTACACAACTGATTTTATATGAATACTATTTGTTTACTCTGTTTTAATTTTGATGTCTTGAATTTATATCTCTTGCCTTATGGCACTGGTTAAAAGCAGGATAATATTAAATATAAGTGGTAAAAAGGACACATTTGTCTGATTCTTGTTCTGAGAGAGAAACCATTGCCTTCCACTTTAGTTATAATGGTAGTTGAGAAAAGGTGCCTGCTGTAGTTAGGGACCAGGAGATTTTCCTGAATAAGGGTTCAATTTTGCTTGTTTTTCTACATCAATTTCAAGATAATAATCTGACTTCTTTTCTTCATTACTTATTACATGATGAATTCATTAACTGATTTATATATCCATCTATCTATTTATTTATTTGAAAAAGCTTTCTAGTTTGTGGCACATGACCAGTTTTATATGGTGTTGGGTGCTTTTGTTGCTATGGTTTGGTTTGGTTTTGTATGTGGCAGCGGTGGTGGTATGTTGGAGGAGGGTACGTACATGCACATGTGCATGTATGCAGAGGCTAGAGAAGGATGACCGATGTCTTCCTCTGTCACTCTCAATCTTTAAAGAGTCTCTCTATACATGAAGCTCATCATTTCTAACTGGTCAGCTAGCTGTCAGGATCTTCCTGTGTCCTCCTCTCAACTTGAGTTACAGGTACATGTAGCTCTGCCTGATTTTCATGTTGGATACAGGGGGTTTGAACTCAAGCCCTTTTTGTTTCACAGCAAGCACTCATAATCCTTAGAGCCAACTCAGCAGCTCCCATATTGATTTTTATTACTAGCTTTTGCATATATGCGTATAGGAACTCTTTAATATTCACTATAAAATTGTATATGAAGACTTTGCCTTCCTTTGAATAACTTTAATTTGATTTGATTTATTTAATAACACATGGTAATTCAGATTTCCTGTTTCTTCTTGAGTTAAATTTTATCACATATGATTTCAAAGAGTTTACCTATCTCATATGTACCTAATTTTATTGACCATAATTTTCATAATATTCTTAATCATTTTACATGGACAGGATCTACATTCCAAGTCTTTCTTTAGTGATTCTTTCCTTTCCTTCCTAGTGCAACTAGCTAGAAACTTATCAACTTTACTACACTTAGAAAAGATTTTGATTAAGTAAGATGTGGGGCACAATGCCTATAATCCACTACCGAGAAAACTAAGGCAAGAGAATGGCAACTTCTATGTCAGCCAAAGCTACATGGAGACATTAAATGAATAACTTGGTTACACTGACATTATTTGGATTTTTTTCTTTTCTTCATTTTTCTTTTATTGAAAATGGATTATTTTCTCATACAGTATATCCCCACTATAATTTCCCCTCTCTCTATTCCTACTATATCCTCCCCGACCTCCTTTTCCCTCCAGATTCATTCCCTTTCTGTCTCTCATTTGAATAGAACATGCTTCTTCTAAGTGATAACAATCAAACATGACAATAGAAAATACAACAAGATAAAACAAAAATTATTATATCGAAGTTGGACATGACATCCTAGCAGGAACAGAAGAATGACATTATTTGATTTCTATCCACTGACTTCAGTTCAAACATATAATGTTTATTTTCTTCTATTTAATTTGGCTTTAATTTAATTGAAATGAAATCCCAAAAAAGTGAATATTGGCCATTCTTTAATAATGTAAATCTTTGAAGCACTAAAATTACATCTAAAAATATATTAACTACCACAGAAGTTTTTATGTTTTCACTTCCATTTGGCTCAAATATTATTTTTAAATAATATTTTATTTAAATATTTTAGGGGCAAAATGTTATTTTTAAAACATTTTATTGCCTTGTATTTATTTTGTATGCACATATGTGTTGTATGTAGGCACGTACATGCCATCACATAGCTGTGGAGTCCAAAGAAAACTTACAGGAGTCTCTTCTCCCCTTACACCATGTGCGTCCCAAGGGCCAAACCCAGATACTGAGATGTTGTAGCAGGTACATTTGTCTGATGAACCTCTCTGCCAAGCCACGTTCCAATCATTCTTTTGACTTGCCATTGACCCATAAATTGTTTAAAAGTATTGTTAAATTTGTAAACATTGTGGGATTTTTCTGTTTATTTGTTGTTGATTTCTAACTTAATACTATACAATGTTAGAAAACACTGTGCCTACAACTACTTTTAAGTGTATTTGTTTTAAAGTTATTTTCTATTAGCTATTTATTTCTTTGACTTTTTGGGGGGTGAAATATGATCAAATTTTATTGTATTTATATATGATAGTTACAAATAATTAATGAAAACATGATAATATAAAACAGAAAAAAGAAGATATTATAAACACATGTAATTCAAAAAAGGTCATGAATATACTTAGAGTGAGCTATAAGCATACTGAAACCAAGTTGTCTTTATCAAAGTTTTTTTATTTTTTTATTTATTAAAAATTTCCACCTTGCCAGGCGATGGTTGCGCACGTCTTTAATCCCAGCACTTGGGAGGCAGAGGCAGGCGGATCTCTGTGAGTTTGAGACCAGCCTGGTCTACAAGGGCTAGTTCCAGGACAGGCTCCAAAACCACAGAGAAACTCTGTCTCGAAAAACCAAAAAAAAAAAAAAAAAATTCCACCTCCTCCCCTCCTCCCATTTCCTTCCCATTCCCCCCACTCCCCCTCCCTCTCCAGTCCTAAGAGAAGTCAGTGTACCCTGCCCTGTGGGAAGTCCAAGGCCCTCCCCCATCCATCCAGGTCTAGGAAGGTGTGCATCCAAACAGACTAGGCTCCCCAAAAGCCAGTACATGTAGTAGAATCAAAACCCAGTGCCATTATCATTAATATAATTACATCATTTTTTTTTCATTTATTTTCCCTTCAAACTCTCACATACATCTCTATGCTCTATTTAAAATTTAAGGTCTCTTTTTTCATTAACTATTGTTATATACATATATTTCATGAATTCATCATTACATAAGTACAACCTGTTCAGTGTATAGTGTCACTTATATGTATCTTTTTGGGATTGACCACTTAGTATTGAATAATCAGTTGGTGTGCTCTTCCCTGCGGAAGAATTTCAAACATGCTTATTAAGGTGTTTTAAACAAATCCTCCTCCTATACATCCCTATCTTCCCCAAGTTTGTAGAAAGTGTGCTTCAGGCTTTTCCTATCTTTACTTTTTCTCTCTACTTCTTACAAATATTTGAGAAAACTACTGAGATCATCAACATTAATATATTTCTGTATCTTCATTTTAGATTTCAGGATCTGTTATTAGAAGTGTTCTGCTTTAGAATGCTATCTTCCTGATATGGAGTGTCTCCTTCATCACTGTGAAATATCCCCTATGTCTGACTTAACTAAAAGAAAATATTCCTTTAGTTAAATATAACAAATCTGATATTGGTGTATTATCTATAGTATTCTTGAAAATATTATTAGCACAATATATAATATTCTGTCTTACATTTAAGCTATGTTTTCCATACATTCAAAGTATTGTTCTTATAAAAAGGTATATAATAGTCTTGTTTCATTCTGACAATATCACTATTTTAACTAGATGTAACATAATTATTAGTACAGTTGCGCCTAATCTATCACTTTGCTATTCAGTTGTATTACGCACCTTTTCTTTGTTCCATTTTTTCCCTTTTCCTGTCTTGGATTAATTATGTTTTAAGATTCTATCTCACAGCCAACATTGTCTTATTAGCTGTACTTCTTTGTTCTACTTTTAAGTGGATGCTCGGGGGTTTATAATACTCATTCTTAATGTGTCATAGCATACCTTTAGAAAGCATTATAGCACCTCAAAGGCAGCATCAGATTATAACAATGGAGGTCCAATCCCCATTCCTATTCATATTATCACTCTTCTCCTACACTTCATTCTGCATGGCTTAAATTCCAATACACAGTTTCTAAAGATGATTTAAAATGACTTTTCATTTATTAATATGTTGTGTTTGAGAGAGAAAAAGAGATCTGTGTGACTAAACATTCTATAGCATATGTGTGAACATAAAATAACAACACTGTGGAGTCAGCTCACTTTTTTTCACAGATTTAAAGACTAATGTATTTATATTTTTTATGTATGGGCGTTTTGTATGCTTTGGAATCTATATACTATGTATGTGCAGTGTCCACAGAGGTCAGAAGAAGCCATAAGATCCTTTGAGACTGGAGTTACAAATCACTATGAGCTGCCATATGGGTGCTGGAAATCAAACCCAAGTCCTCTAGAAGGGAAGCAATGCTCTTAATCACTGATCCATCTCTACAGCCCCCACTTCATCCATCTTTGCATGAACTCTACAGATTAAACCATGTCCTCAGGCTGGCACTGCTTGGATTGCAAGTGCCTTTACTTGCTGAGCCATCCTGGCGGACCTTTAAAATTATTTTCAAATGTATTTGATATTAACTTAGATATTCATAATTTCTGATTTTCTTCACTGTGACTCATATTTTGAGTGTATATCCTCATTTCAGTGTGGTATTTCTTTTCTCCCATTTGAAGGACTTTTAATATTTATTGTAATACAGGTATGTAGACAATAAATTTTCAGTCTGGACTTAAAATCATAAATGAGTCATATTCTTCTGCATATAGAATCTAAGCGTGCAGACATTATCACTTAGTACTTTAAAAATACTCTAATTGCTTCTGTTTGTCACTATCTTCAACAGGAGGTCTAACTGCTTTTTATAAATATATAAAAACTGTTAGGGTTTAGTTTTTGTTGCTGTGACAGATACCTTGACCAGAAGCAACTTTGAGAGAAAATGGGTTTGTTTGGCTTACAATTCCAGGTCACAGCCCATCACTGAGAGAAGTGAAGGCAGCAACTTAAGGCAGGAATGTGAAAGCAAGTATTGTGTACCAGTTTCCTCTACAATTGCAGCATTCCATCTTGCAGAGAAGCTCATTAAGCAGGAAGGTAAACAGCTCAAAATTGCTTCAGGAAGTCCCTGAAAACAACCAAATCCACTGGGCCCTCCCCTGAGAGCAAGCAAGGGAAACTCGGAGTCCCTCTCTGGCTAACTGAATGAAGCCACAATGAAGGCTCAGACAAGCCAAGCTGCAAAGAAGACTCATGAGATCAAACCAGCTGCCTGGAAGAAAACGAAACCAACCAAGCTCGTGGAAGAGGTTTTAGAGCAGGTGAGTCCATTGATAAGGACATTCTTCAGCCTGTTGAGATGCCTGCCAGCTGTGCAGTGTTCCAGAGATTACCATCTTTGGGATCTATCACCCATGCTCTGGTGGGCTTTGGTAATCCAGCTCTCTTGGAGTCTTTTCTGCTTCTACAAGTAACCCGTCATCCATATTTCTGTAAGTAACCCCAACAAAACATATTGGTTCATCAAGTTGGACTTTGGTGGTATCCATACTTTGGTCTGCCATGGGATCTGTCTGGAGTGAGTAGGGATATGTGTTGTGTCACACAGAAAAGTTTGTTATATAACAACAGGCCTGCTTGCTACGCTGCACATTAACCCAAAACAGAGAACTCACAGGGAAAAAAAAAAAAAGGTTAGGAGAAACTATTGAGCAGGAGGATGCTGGCTGGCTGGCTCATGGCTAGCTACTTTTCTTATACAGTTTAGGACCAGCTGCCTAGGGATTGGTGCTGACCATAGAGGACTGGTCCTTCCTATATCAGTTAATAACTATGAAAACCCTCTAGACGTGCTCCCCAAAAATTTTTCTCTAGGCAGTTCCTCAGTTGAGATGATGTGCCTGGATAAGCATAAGGTTTGTCAAATGACAGTTAAAACTAACCAGAACATGAGCAACTTACGTTTTTCCTCTGGAAGCTTTTAAAACATTTTTTTTTTCTTTTCGTTGTTGGCTTTTTCAATATCATTTTGATAATCCCTTGTATGGCTTGGGGTGTAGGAATATAGGAGTGAAACTGTGTTCTTCTCTTGCTTGTGTTTCACTGAACTTCATCTTGGGGTGCTACAGTTTGGATATCACTGGAGGGTCCCCTTGGGGGTTCATGTGCAGGAAATTTGTTTCTCCATGGTGGAGGATGACAGCTAAAGGGACAACTTTTAAGAAGTGAGACCTAGCAGAAAGTAATTAGATGATAGAGTACCAACCTTAGAAGGAATTAGTGACAATCTCATACATCTGAATTGGTTCCCACAAGGATGGGTTTCTATTTAAAACAAAAACAGAAAACAAAAAGTTTCTCAGTCTCTCGAAACTTGTTTAACATGTAATTTCACTCTTCCTCATGTTTTCTCTCATTCCAAGAACCATGCTGTGATGTCATCTGTCATAAAGTCTTAGCCAAAACCAAACAGATATTGCCCCCATACACTTTGACTTTTAGAACTGTGAGTAAAGGGAAACTCTTTTGTTTAAAACCTACCTAGTTTCAGGTACTTTTTGCTTCAATAACAATAAACAGACTGGCATATCATATTTTAATTATGACTTCTAATACTGAAACATTACAACTGTAATTGACCCCTCTTGTTCTCTTTCACGGAGATTATTGAGATCATGATGCTTGATTTTTTTTTTTCCATTAGTAGTCCAGTTCATTGTCTTAGGTATTTGGATGCTTGTTTTTTTGTTTTGTTTTATTTTTCCAGGCAGGGACTTACATGTAGCCAAGAATGACTTTGAACTTCTAATTGTCTTGCTTCCTCCTCCCTACTCCTTGGATTCCACATGTGCACACCACACTCAATGGATGCAGCACTAGGAGTTGAACCCAGGCCTTCATGTATGCTAAGCAATCACTCTACCAACGGAACTATATCCTCAGCTCCTATGTATTATTTTCAATAGCTTATTTCCATTTCCTCCTTTTGGGGTAATTTCTATTATGTCTTGAAGCTCGGTGACCTTTCCATCTGCAGCTTGTAGCCTGATGTTAATCTTATCCAGTAAATTTTCCAGTGCAGATGTCTAAATTGTTTTATATTTGGTTCCTTCATATATTGCCTTTATCTTCTCATCCCATCCCTATCTTCTTCTAATCTGTATACATATTTAAAATAGTGTAATTATTTTAACATTCTTGCCTGATAACTCTGTCATCTCTTATCTCTTCTATTTTGAATAATGTTTCTCTTGATGCTCATGTTCATTCTTAACATTTTTTTTTTGCCTTTCATTTTAGTGACAACTGGAGATGTTTTACCTCACATCTGTGTGAATGGCTTAGGTTTATATACATCTTAAAAAAGAAAGAATTGAGCTTTGTTCTAGTATAAATGTGGGGTAATTGTGGGTACCACTGGCCCTTGTACTTTCTTCTTAAATTGTATATGGTATATCACTAGACTTGATTTTTAGGATTGAAGTCACCACACCCACAAAGTATGATCTTCCTAATATCTCAGTTAGATGTTTGTGGTGTTCAGTTCACCTTCTCTATTCTTCAGCCAAGTTCACATTGGAGAATTTCTATCTGACTTTACATTTCCTTGTAATTGTTCTCTGACAGCTTTGGATCCTCTTCCCTGCTCTATACACACTTCAGCATTCTCTGAAAAACCAGAGAGGGAAATGCTTCTGTTTTTTTTTTTTTATGGCTCTTATTTTGTGCAGCTTCTTTTACCCCTGCCACATACTTTGCTTTCTAGCTTGCACAATTTTTACCGCCTATTGTCCAAAATCTGATAAGAGTTGATTCATATATTTTCCCATTACAAAATCTGTTTTGAAAGGAGGAAGTCATAGCGCTGCTTCCTTGACCGAGAGCAAGAATGCATAATTGACTTTCTTGACGTTACACCTTTCTTTGGAAATTATCATTTCATTATGCTTCAGATTCAAATTTCTTTTCATCACTTACTCTGGGGGAAAAAATGGAGCTGTGCTTTCCATCAGTGGTGCGTGTCATCACTGAGCATAACAGAGACACTGCATGAGAAAGGAGCTTCCCTTCTTAGTTGCAGAGTGATCTGCAGGTTTTCTAGCATGGACTGGCATCTTTGGCAGCAGGTTCCTACAGTGTTAGCAGCTTCAGTAGCGCTCCAGAGCATACAGCAGTAAATAAGCACCTTTCTCAGCATCTCTTCCTGTAGCAGACTGCCTCCAGAACATACCTTATCCCAAATAGCTTTCTGGCAAGGTGCCAAGGACAGGCTTCCACCAAGTTCTTTTAGAGTAACAAATTTCCATTTTTTTTTTTTTTTTTTTTTACCATATAATGTACGGAGATTTTCCATCAATGCTTCTGGTCGTTGGTCTACCTCTTCAGGATCAAGACTGACCTTGACTATCCTTCTAGCTACTGGGTACATATGTCCTCATTATATGAGGAGGAACTAGAAAAAATAGCCACAGAGTGGGTCCTTGAATCAGTTAGCAAAGAATATATCATACCTTAAGTGATGCCTATATATTATCTGATGTAAGTCAACTCAGCAGGGTATTGCAGCTCCCCAGTTGGTTTCAAGATTTAAAGTAATTCACAGACTCTAATCCTCTGTAGCAAAAGGAAGGCCAAGTGTCCTTGAGGGAGTATTCAACCTCACTGATTCAAGCACACACTGTAAATCTTCACCTAAGTTCCCACAAAGGATCTAAGGCTATCTACAATGATTACTGCATCTCTGCCCTAGAGAAGCCAGATTCTTGCATCTTGCTGCTGCTCCATGGATTAACATATGTCTTCACAGCTCCTAAAAGTCCTCTTTGGTGTTAAGATTTCATTGCTTCTTGATAAACAAAGCCTCTCACAACGTATCTACTTGTATTATAAAGCTTGCGGTAGCATGCTATAATGTGTTATGGTGTTGTGTTTTCAAACAGTTGATATAATTAAAATGTATCTTTTCATATTTACGCATGTAGTTATCACTTCTAGCCATCTTCATTTCTCTCTGTAAATCTAAAGTTTGAATCTGGTGTCATTTTTTTTTGGCCTGAGAAACTTTCTTTACTGTTTCTAGTAAAGCATATGCTTTTTTTCTTTTCCCTGCTATGAAAGTGTATTTACTTAGCTTTCTTTGTTGGTGATATTATTTGCTGAATACAAATGTATAGTCTAGCTCAAATTATCATTCAGTTGTTTTCTGTGTTTCATTATTTATCATTAGTTAATTTACTCTCATTGCATGATATATAATGTGCCATTTAAGTCTTTGCAAGTCTTAAGGTTCTTCATCTTTGGTTTTAAATTATATTCTTCTCATTTATTAATTGTGAGTGCTGGGGTGTATGTGTGTGTGAAACATTAATTTGATATTGTTTTTATTTTTCTTGCTTAGGATTCACTGAGATTCTTGGGTTTAAAATTTATATTTTTAACTAGCTTGAGTAAATTTTAAACCAACATATCGTTGAATGTTTTTATGGCACATTCTACCCTTTCTCCCTGAGAGTCTGAGTGTATGGGTGTTAGATTTTTTTTTCTTGTTGCCCAAACCACTAAAACTGCTCCTTTTTTCATCCATTATTTCTGTTCTTCAGATTCAGTATTTTTATTTATATTCAAGTTTCTTGACTCTATTCTACAATGTTACCAAGTGGTTAAGTAGATTAGCAAATTTTTCATTTCACATAATTTAATTTTCAAGTCTAGATTTCTTGACTGAAATTCTATGACTCACTGTAGGCAGATATTCCTGTAAGTTCTTCTATCTATATATGCTTAATGTTTTAATGTTCCTAAATGCTAACATACATCATATAAAGGTTCTTCTATACAGATGGCTTCCTCTCTCCTGTATGTCACTATTTTTTGTTCGTTCTCATAATGAGCATTTTCTAATTAAATACTAAAATTTGCCTATAAATGGTAGTGTTTCTAGGTTTATTACCCTAATGCACTTGTGTTATAAGTAGGTTTGATTTGAGGACTTCTGGGTTTAACACAATGCTTGCATCGGGCAAATCATTCACTTTAACTTTCTCCCACCAATATATGCAGAAACAAAATTTGCTGACAATCACATCATTCTCTCTTCTAGTTCTAGACTTTCTATGTGCAGTGCTAATGACCCTGTATTAAAATGAGTTGCAAGCAGATGGCAAGCCACTCAAAGCAGCGCACTAATATTATTTATCTATGCATCCTTAGTACCTAGCCTAGTGCCTGACACTTAACCTAAGGGTACTTGTTATATTTTTGAAAATAACAAGTGAAATAATTAAAATCTCAGAATCCGTTTAATTGCAAATCATAGTTCATAAAATTCTGCAAAATATATGGGCCATTTATTGAAGCAAAGACTCTGATACAAACTCAGTTCAATTCCAACTAAATATATCAAGTGCCCATAATAAATACTCAACCATGTGATCATAATAGACTTTGTTACAAAGAAAGGAACAACGTTTCAGAAAGAAAGGATCAATATTGATTGAAGTGACGTTTTGACATGTGAAAAGTAAAGTTTATATATTAAGCATAGTTTGTTCTCTGATTAGAATTGTTGAATTATGTACACTCATATATAGAGATAAATAAAATAATATGAAGAATGGGGTATATGATAGGCCAATCTGTAACTAAGACTCCCTTCTGTTTTAGTCTTACTCTTCCCTCTAATGGCCTGTGTTATATTGGGAAACTTTAAACAACTATCCCCAGGTGTGGATTTAGCAGACCAAACATTGAAACAGAGCAGGAACGTTTATATTACCTTACAGGAGTGCTATGGGGATCAAATTAATTCATGAATATAGAGGGACTTTTTGAACTGAAGGGAGCCGTAGAAACAGTAGAGATGATATTCGTGGTAGACCTTCACGGCTGTGACCAACACCTGACAGTGACAGTTTAAAGGAGGAAGAATATACTTTGGCACCACTTTCTGCTGTGACATTAATTAGCTATCCCATTTGTGGGATATCGTGAGGCACCACGTGGTGACAGGGAAGACACAGAAGAGCAAAGCTGGTCATCTCATGGTGGCCAGTGAGAAGGGGGTGGGCATGACAAGATGCAGTCCCCAAGGGGATGCCTCAGTGACACAGTTCTTCCTGTTGGGTCCAACATCATAAAGTTTCTATAATCTTCCCAAACGGCAGCACTAGCTGGAAAGCAAGGCTTCAGTACATGAGACTTTTGAAGGGACACTTCCTATCCTAACAGTGTTAAATGAGATAACGCAAATAAATCACACCTTCCAACAATGCCCTTAATATCTAAACTCTCACACAAATGATCTAACACACACATTCTGTCACTCAGCAACAGCAACAAAGCTGACGTTATTTTTACACATTTTAAATTCTTTTTCGAAGCAAAGCTTAGCATGTGCCCACTGATTCTATGTCTTTTATTAATTTCATCTTTCCTGCCCCCTCTTTTCTCTTTCTTGTACCAAGAAATCTGTACTCATCGATATAATGTTTTGTTCCTCTTATTGTCAGGTGTGCTAAAGTCATTTTCTCCTCTAATGTTTCAGAGAATGAAAAAAAAAAAAAAACAAGCAAAACTTTTCTCTAGAGTAGCTGCAAAATCACTGCTGCGGAGATCATAGCAGAGAAATTTTGAGATCCATGATAATCTTTTTATAACTTTTGTTTCCTAAAAGATACATTTTTGTAGTATCTCAACCCTTGATTTTATATCGCAGGCTAAAGAATATTTGCTTGTAAGTTTGTCAAAGATATTTTCCTGATTAGGGTTCAAGCATATTGATCAAATGTTAGTCCCAGTTCCCACAGAATAATGATTCTTTTTCTGGTTTTAAGGAATTCAATGTTGTAAATATGTGAGCACGTGATAAATAAGGTAAACAATTCTTCAACAGGGAAAAGCAATTTTAAGTGTGTTTCCATGCTTGTTACCTCTACTCTGCTCATTTTTTTTCTAGCTAACTTTATATGAGAGAAGCCTAAAAGATGGACAGGAAGGTGATAGGTCTTATCTATTCGCATGGCAATCATTGAACACAACCTCACACTAAAAATGTGTTCACATCATTAACTTTCTGAAGATGTATTAAGCACCTGCTTTTACTCTGCTAATAGTCAGCATGACGGTGGATCAACAGATAAGAATGAAGCACCTGACTTCCCAATACCTCGGACTTTTTCAGGTTGGTGTGCCACTGTTTAAACACATCATATCTCTTGGTCACCCTTCAGCATCCCTTTACACATCAGCTGACTCAACGCCAAACAAAGTTAGTGAAATAGTTCTACTTTGTGAATTCTTTTCTGGCTTCCTAAATAAATTTGTCCATTTTGCTCTTCTATTTTTAAGAATACCCTTGACCCAAACAATAATGCCTTACATGGGCCTTTTGCAGGGTTTTGTTGTTGTTTTTGTACTTCTTGTCACTTTGCCTGACTTCCCCCATTGAACTAAGAATAACATGAAAAATGGTTCCTGCATTACTCATTATTGTAGCCCCAGAACCAGATAATTACTTGGCACATAGTGCTTGAGAAATGTACATAGAGTATATAAATAACATTATAGGCATTTTCTGATGAACAAAAGAACTGAACAAAAATGGTACTAAATGAATAGAGATATTTGTAATGCACAAGGGTAGAAAAATAAGATAAAGGAACATTAGTATGCCAAGATATTGGGGGGATGATTATTAGGAAAAAAACAATGAAGACGTGAAAATAGCCCCCACATTAGCAAGCAATACAGGTATTGTGGATAAATTATAGGAGCCAGAACCAAATGACTCATTGTCCATGACTCATCCAACTGGGAGGTTCTGGGGCTGCTTGGGCTTGCCCACTCATTTGCTGCACTCCAGCTGTCTCCTGTACTGAGTCTAAAGTCTGTAAAGCATGTAGAACAACTACCCTGCTTGGTTGTTCACTTATTGGTAAGTGTTGGACAGGATAGGAGTGGTGTCAAACACTTAAGGAATAAGGATAAGAATTGGTAATTCCTCAATAAAGATTGTGTTTACCCCTGATCCCAAGAAATCTCCCATCTTAGCCAAAAAAAAAAAAAAATGTGATAACCCTGTGAGCAAAGTAAATGAATCAAAGGATGCATCCTGAGAATAGCAAAAGGACACATGGAAACAAATGATCTCTAAAGGAGGAAATTCAAATCTGTTTCCTATTTGCCCAAGGAAATTTCTACAATGTCTTTCAAAATATAATGGCACTCCAAACTGGGTAAAACTGCCAATAACTTTTCCTCCAGCAGACTGTATAGGACCTTCCATTAGTATGAGAGCTAACCAACAGAAAGGAAGCTTCTTGGTCAGTACCTACTTGATTGCTCCATGTCCTGTGACTTATGTGTATGCTGTTTTTCGTAATAGGATCTTACCACCAAGGTCTAATGGGCAGCCAAAAGTAATGGCAACAGCTTGTTTTGGTAGCCCTTGGACCTCATCAGAGAAGTTTCTTTGTTCAGTGTATAATGATTAACATAGAAATTTCCAACAGATCTAAGTGTAGAGAATGAGTGTCTGGGGACGCTTATCCAACAAATGGGATAGCTAATCGCACACCCTTTATAAGGCTCAGGGACCATCACAAAAGAGCAGGCTGGGAGACTGTAAAAACCAGAGGTTAGGGAGGATTGGAGCAAAACAATGTACTCATGAACTTACAGTAGCAATGGATTCCTGCAGGAAAATATAGCAAGTCAACATTTTTGCATAAAGTAGGAAAGGGTCCATGAGCTGACATCCCTAACTGAGGCTCTACGGACCATTGGTGGCTTTTGGTAGAGAGAGAATCAATTTTCTTAAAGGACATGACTCCTGGCAGATTAGCTATACTCTGTCTGTTGCCTGTCCCCATGTAGAAGTATATGGACAGCACAAATTATAATTGATGGGTCATTAAATAAAACAAAAGATAAATGAAAAGTTAGGGGTATAGGGAGTTGGGGTGGAACTAGGAGAAATTTGGAGTACACCATATGAAATTCTCAGAAAATTATTTAAAACATATTTTTGATTAATATAGCAGATAAACACATCCATATTTATACAGAAAATTTAGTGAATTGTTTAAGAGAGCTCAAAAACATTCTGATACTCCAAGCACCCTGAAGTAATTTTAGAACTCAGGTTGAGACTCCTAAGAGGCTATCAGAAGGTTTTAATCAATAACTCTGACATCAGATAGTATGCCATTGTACTGGCATGGCTTGACACAGATGATATAGAGGACCCTCTACATCCAGCCTGGACCTTCTTATGTAGCAATCTAGAGAACAAAAAAAGCCACAGACCAGCTATGAGATACTCAGCCCAATTTCTGTGAGTCAGAATAGAAAATAAGGACTAGGAATTGATTTGGGTACATAGTAACCATGGGCATCACAAAGTTGGAAAAATGTAGTTGTTTTCACATCTTTGTCTCTTGGAAATTTTTCTAGCTCTTTTCTGAGTAGATATAAACAAATTCAGGTGGGAATATCTACAACACAAAATATTCCCCAAGTCCTCCCTATTGAGAATTAAAAATAATATATTATGATCCTGGTAATTTTAATATAAATACCTGGAGAAATATGAAGTTTGCACAGTCTGCTTCAAGAATGAAACTTAATAGCATTTAACTTGAACTCTGGAATCAGAACAACCCATATCTAAGAAATCAATTTCAGTTTCATTTCAGCTCTTAGGTAAAAACTAAAAACAAACATTTCCATAGGTTGAAAAGAGTTATTATGAAAAATATAATAAAAATATCGCTACAGAGAAGCTTCCTTAGGTTGTTTTCTTTACTGCATAGCCTATGAAAATAAGGCATTTTTGCTTTGATCATATAGGAAAATAGAAATAGACATAGAAATGGAAAATATTTAAGGTGTTAATATAGCTAAATAATTAAATATGGACCTTTTTATGCAAAGACCTTTACCTCTCAGTGAGTAAGAATCAAGCAAACCCTTTATAAAATGGCTACATTGTAACTCATATGAATGAAGGCCTTCTTTCTTGAGCATGAAAGACGAAATGAAAGCTGTTGGTCCTGTAGTTTACTCTCTTTAGACCCCTTTCTACCATGTTACACTTGTCTCTTCTCTACATCCACATCAGACAGACGTCTTGACTGCTTGAGAGTCCATGAAAAGTGGAAAGCAAAAGAGGTTTCCAAACCAAAGCTATCTAGAACTTAAACAAGTGGGCTTAATCCAACAGAAGATGATTCTTGGACCTAAGATCCAAATATTGGAGCCAAAATTTTGTTTTCTGCCACTGAGACACTAAAATAAAGGCATCTCTACTCTCTGGCATTGTTATCTATAGACACTACATTTGATGAGCATATGGATCATGGCTTATTGGTGAACAGACATATTGGGCTGAAGATGTCCTGACAAAAATTTCAAATCTATTAAGAAGTTTTTCTGCCCACAGCTCTGCATAGAGCATCCTTGACCTCTTTGTTCCTGAGGCTGTAGACAACAGGGTTAAGCAGGGGAGTGATGATGGTGTATGTCACGGAGAGAAGAAGATCTTTTTCTACTGAACTTTCTGACTTGGGTTTGAGATAGGCAATGGAGGCACAGCCATAATGAACAATGACCACAGTGAGATGAGAGGCACAGGTGGCAAAGGCTTTCTTCTAGCCTTCAGCGGAGGCGATTTTAAGGATGGAAGAGATGATGAGGACATAGGAGATAAATATCAGGCCTATAGGCACAAGAATCACAAATGAACTTACACCATAATTGATGATCTCATTGAGAGTGGTATCAACACAAGAAAGTTTCATTACTGGATATATGTCACAGAAAAAGTGTTCCACCACTGTGCCACAGAAGGGGAAACTGAACATGGCTGGCACATGGAGAACTGCCATAACCAGACCCGTGCCCAAAGATGCACAAACCAACGAGGCACACATTCCTTTGCTCATGACGACCATGTATCTCAGGGGATCACAAATGGCCACATAACGGTCATAACCCATGGCTGTGAGCAGAAAGCAGTTGTTCGTGGCCAAGGTGACAAAAAAGAACATTTGGGTTGCACAACCTGCCAAGGATATGGAAAGATTGTGAAAAATCAGGCTGAAGAGCATTCTTGGGACAATGACTAGTGTGTACACAGTCTCTGAACTTGCCAACATGCTGAGGAAAAAGTACATGGGAGTGTGGAGGTGATGGTCCATGAGTGTGATCGTCACGATGATGACATTACCAGTCAGAGTTAAAATATAAATGGTTAGGAAAACCACAAAGAGGGTTATTTGATGCCTTCCAAAGCTAGAGAATCCCAGGAAGATGAATTCTGTCACTTCAGTGAAGTTCTTTCTCTGCATTCTGCTCTGTTGGTGTCTAAAAGCAATAAGAAGGATCATCCAAGGGAAACTTTCATGAGCAATTGAACTTAAATTAAGGGATAATGATAGCTGACCTGAGAGAGTGAACCTACTTGTCCCTTCTGTGACCATCAAGTTCACGTCTAGAGTATCTGTCTGTGAAGTAAGAAACATTTGCGTGCCTCTTTGGCTTTTATGTGTATAAACATTATCAAGAAGACTTACGAGTACATGCTCACCTCACAAAATATAGTGATATTAGGAAGTGAAAGGGGGCAGCACTCTTAAAAAGAATTAACACCAATAAAGGACATACCGAGAAAATGATACAGATGCATGTTTATAGACAAAACCAGTCAGCCGTATGAGGCATTTGAGGAAGACAGACTTTGAAGAAAATGATTGCTAGGTTTGGTGGCAAAGCCACCAAGACCCTTTCCACATAATGTTACAGCTGAATTCTGAGTATAAAGGCTTGATTTCATCAAGAAAATATATGCCAGATATATCACTCTCAAAGACGTGAAGCTGCTGAATAAACTTCCTTTCTCTCATTCTCTAACTCTTTGCCTGTTGGTATCACGTGTTCAATGCTTATGAAACCATTTGTTCGGATGTCACTGGAGAAGGTTCCATTGCTAAAGAAATCAGATTTTGTTTTTCTTCCTTTCCTTGTCTTTTGGTTTGACACATCTGATCCTGCCGCATGGAAACACTCTCTAGCCTTGGTTTCCATGACACCATCCTATGTTTCTGTCATCTCAGTGCTTATTTAGTTACTGTTCATGAATCTGTTCATTCTGCCTATACCATGACTATATCCCTGCTTTCTGGCCCAACCTTTGCCCTTGCTTTTTCTATCTGTTCTTTCAATTTCAATTTTCTCTGTTATTCCCATGTTGATTTCTTTCAAATATCTATTTCTATCCACAATACTTTTCTAAATATTCATCTTCTCTCTTGACTTTTGTATGTCATTAAATCATAACAAACTTTATGTAATTTTGAACAAATTTTATATCATCCATTCTCCACTTCTGTATCTTCTTCAGTGATCTCATGACATCATTCTGTGCAAATGCTGGCATCCTGAAGCTACACCTACTATGCATAAAATTCAGTAGACTTTGCTTAAACTACACCTCATTATGCCCAAGTTTCTAGATCCATAGTGACCTGCCTAATGTTAAGACATTCGACTACCTATCATGAATCGTGTCTATAATCTCAGCACTTTATAACAGAGGCTGAAGAATTATACGTTCACAACTAACCTCAGCTGCTCTGAAAGATCCTGCTGCAAAGCAACAGCAATGATGAAGGTACCTAATCCTCTAGCAAAGAAAACAAAACATACTCTCAGTCTGAAGATCATATGTCTATGGAATGACAAATAATTTTTAAAATAAGCTATAAACTTCAGGAGCCATCAGTTACTACATCAGTTACTAAACGGATCCACCTGGTATGAGATAAACAGAAATACAGACAAGTAGGACTCAATAAATCACCAAATCTGTCGTTTTCTATGGCTACTGCTTCATTGGTCCCTATTCATTTTCAAAACTGCTAAGACACAGACTTCTATCACACTTTGGAATTCCTAGCAAGTTGGATCGACTAAGTTTATCCTTATAAATCTGTTCATTCAAATGCCTCTGAAAACGTCTCCATCGCTAGTGCTGCTGCCCTTTGCTTTTTTTCCATCTTGTTTTCATTTTTCCCTGCTTCATTTAACACTTTTGTCCACTGCCCCATGAAAACATAGAACAATGTAATGCAGAATTCAAAACTGGACCATTTATATGGTTAACTATTTTTTTCTAAAGGGCTAAGGTGTCCCAATGATACATTTTCAACAAATTGCTTGTTCCATTGCTCCTGGAACAAGAAAATGCTCATGAGGGGAAAACAAACCTGAAATTTTACCCCATGACATATGCAGAAGTTATTCTAAATGAATCATAGGCATGTATAAAAGATAAAGTTTTAAGAAATTTTAGGCAAAAATAAGAGATGAAAATTTGCGACCCTCAAATAAGGAAAAGGTTCTTAGTGAAGTAACAAAAGGCTTAAATCAAAACAGAACAAATTACAGCTTAAGCTTCACCATTGTTAGAAAAACAAAGAGATAAACCATACCCTAGTAGAAAGCATTTACAATATAAAACTCTGAAATTATATCCAGAATATATAAAGAACTTTGCAAGTCAATAATAAGACACATTTTAAATAGGCAAAATATTTAAACATTTCACAAAAGATTACATAAGAGTCCTAATAATTATATGAAAGGATTCTGAGCCACATTAGCCATTGGAGAGATGCAAAATAAAACCACAGTGAGATACACACCTACTCAAGTGGCTAAAATTAAAATGCCTAACAACACCCAATGTGGTAACCAAGTGAAAGAACTGGAAGTCTTAAATGTTGATGGTTGGAATGTGAAGTGCTGTAGCCTATTTGGAGAACAATGTGGCTATTTTTCTTAAGTTAAACCTATACAACATCCATGACTCAGTAATTTTTTTCTGAACATTTACACAAGAGAAACAAAAAAAAATGTGTCCACAAAGAGTTATTTATATTTAGATGTTTTAAGAGTCATTTTCCTAAAAGTCTAAAGCTGCAAACAATGCAAATGTCTAAATTATAATGTAGCTATGTAAAGAAATATTCTCAGCAATATAAATAAAAGTGGCAAGAGGGTCTGCAGATCGACTTGGCAGATGAAAGCAATTGTTTCTTGTGCAGAGGACCTGAGTTCAGTCCCAGGACCTATAAATCTGAAAATTTATCAAAATATAAAAGTTGGTGAACTATATATTGTCTTCTGTATTAGACTTTGTTGTATTACATTGTATGTCATCGTGTTGGGTCATGCAACATTGTAAAATGGCATGTTGTTCCTCTTTAGGATTCTGTGCATGCTAAGCAAATACTCCACCACTGAACTATACTCCAATCCCCTTGCATCATATCATAGTGTACTATTTTACAGTATACTTCCCAAGAGTTTGGTACTTAAAAATATCCTCATTTGACTGAACAAGATTAATTCTCAGTGAGTAAGACTGGAGAGGAACACTGTAGTATAAAAAACATTGGAATTAGATAGCACTTGGAAAATCTGGATCTGGATTTGAAAACTCGTGGATGTCAAAACATGAGGTTAGGGCAGCTCTTTGTGTTTTTGTACAATGTGACTTCAGACAAAGAGCTGGCGTTGGAGACAGAGTGTCTGAGTTCTAATATACCAGTCATGTGCTGCTTTTGTGACCTGAGAAAGACCTTTCTGCTGGATTGAAAAGGGTTACCACATCATTCTCTGAAAGTCAGTGTGCCTTTATACCATCTCCTCTGCTACAGGAAGATAATCTTCCCCAGTGCATAGGGACAGTCCAACATCCATTACCAAACCTGTGCCTATATTCATATCTTTAAATCTTAGTTGGGATGTCCTTTATTTCTTGCAGCCCTTTTAGATACTAGGTCCTTAGTACTTGGAAAAATACCCCAACCCTTCCCAGTACACATCTAGATCATATGTAAAATTATATTCTCATTCTTGGATTTAAAACTGGAGAATTCCAGACCTATCAAGCTAGAATACATCTACTTTTAATTTTTAGAACTGTTTCATAAAAGCATTTTAGGACTCGGCTCATTGCCCACCACATCCATGAAGTCCTGTCATAACAACTCATTTCCCCATCCCCATCCCTTTCATAAAGATTGCACCCACTGGAGTGCTGGAGCCTGTTTGCATCACCTCACCACAGCAGGCTGCACACATCATTTCCCAGCTCCATATTAAGAATATTCATGTTTGCTAGATTTAAATCTATGGAGAAATATTTTTATCTCAGGAACTAACAAATATTAAAATCAAGACTTGCTTATTTCCTGAGAGTTGGTTGTTAATATTTACTGCTCACCACTTATTGTAGTTTAATTCCTGCTATTTGGGGCAATGTTGACTGTTGTCTCCTCTGTGGTAGTCCCACTCCAAGTCAGAGTGTAAACTTTCTAAATATATGCTAAGATTTCTACATCAGACTCAAGGAAGCATTCAATAAATACTCCCTGGCTGAATAATCAATAATTCTCAGTACAATGTAATTTAGCTGTTTGGCAAAGGGACAGAGGGGCTACCCATAAAAATAGTGGGACCTAAAATGAGAGACGTCTTCATGCAGTGTCCTGGAGTGAAAAGCCTTTAGTTTCTCTATCATCCTTCACATCTTCCTGCAGGAACCAAATGAGACTGCAAGAGGAGAACATCTTTGGGAAGGGAGAAGAGTGGTTCAAGAACAAGAGGAGAGTCAACTCAGAATTTCCACTGAGGAAACAGTGGGGATGGCAAACGGCAGTGGCCGGGATGCCAGGGGTGATCAGAGGTTGTTGTGAGGAGCGGTGGGCTGCTTCCCGCCACCTGGCCGCCTGCATGGCTAGCTTTACCCTAAATAATTACATGGAAACTGTATTCTTTTAAATACTGCTTGGCCCATTAGTTCTAGCCTCTTATTGGCTAGCTATTACATATTGATCTAACCCATTTTTAATAATCTGTATAGCCCATGAGGTGGCTTACCAGAGAAGATCTTAACCTGCAGATGTGTAGGGTGGGAGAATCATGGCGACTGCCTGACTCGGCTTCTTTCTCCCAGCATTCTGTTCTGTCTACTCTGCCCACCTAATTTTCTGTCCTATGAGGCCAAGCAGTTTTTTTTTTTTTTAGTTAACCAATAAAAGCAACAGATAAGATACACGACCCACCTCCATCAAGAGGTAGTTAGGTTTTCATTAGCAGGATGTTCCAGCCTTTGCTTCTGCTCTGTGTTCAATGCATCTACTGTCAAAGCTTAGAGGTAGGCAAGGTATTAGCAAGTCATGTGTGCTTCTGTATAGCTATCACTCCTGAAATCTCTGTATTTTCTTGTTGCCTAGAGTCCAAAATCATCAGCTCTTCAATCAATTACCTATGTCAATCCCCAAATATAACACCCAAGTAACTTTGTAACTCTGAGAAACATGTTTACTCTTTCCAACTTTTAGTCCCACACATCAGTTTTGTAACAGTGGGACTACTGTCAAAGAAATATTGTAAGGATTAAATGAGCTAATCTATTGAAGCACTTAGGACAGCACAGTACCTGTTCAGTAATTGATATCTTAAAATTATCTTCAGTGTGGGTTTGTAGCAAAGAGAAGACATTCAGGAATTTCTAGAAGATCAATGAAAAAACAAACTAATATGACAGTAGAAAATGATGAAAGTTGAGAAGAAGAAAAGGGGGAAGGTTTGAATGGATTAACCTACCAAGAAAATAACACTGAAAAAGACTAATGAAAAGTTTATGCAGCCAATATTTTGGTTATGAAGATTATGTGTCCAATAATATAGGAAATAGAAACATTTAAAAGTGGAAAGAATTTATTATAAAAAGTATTGGTGTATATTAGAAATTGTATCTATTTTATAAATCTCAGTAAACCTGTGATACAATGGGAATTCTTTCTGAATCTACAACTTGAATCCACTCCCTGAAGAAAACTCTAAAACTGCTCCTCCTGAGTACTGGAAATACAATTCTAAAATACTAGGGAAGCATTAAGCAACTTCTTTAAAAATCTGTGATTATTATATCTGTCTAAGTAATCTAAGGATGGAGAATGCAGGATAGGAGATGAACGTAGGGACTAATCTGTAAAGCTGTGATGTTAGGGATTGAGCCAAGCAAACATTTCTGCGATGTCTCATTTCAGGTCTTGACCAAGAATGAGCACAGAATCAACTTGGACTAGAACATACTAAGAAGACTATATGGCATTCTCAACACATGTTAGATCTTTTCCAACCACATCTGCAAAAACAACAAAAACAATGAAATAAAAAATTCTTCAGACCTCCTTAAGGATAAACCTTACGGTTGCTCACCTCTCTCAAGATCCAGATAGTAGCTCAACTTCCAGAAAGAGTAGTGTATAACACAACATGCTCGATTGTTCCCAGGCTCTGAAAGCAGTGCTAACAGAAGGGAAAGAGTCTATGAGTTCAGAGATCAGGAAGGAAATCTCAGGAGGAAGCCTGTTGTCTCTCCTGCCCTCCTGGGTCTCCTTTCTTCACATTTCCCTAAACATCTCCAGAGAACCAGAGAACCAGAAGAGTGAGATTCCAAATAGATGTCAGGGGATTTTATTAAAAAGGAGGATTTTTAGTTGCCTTGGGTGTTGATGCTTTGGGATCCCCAGAGCTTGCTTCCCAGGCGCACTCTCTTCCCTTCATTCAGAACTTGGCTGAAGATGTCAGGTATATTGGTCCATGGATTTTCTCTTCAGAAGACAGTGCACTCATTGACATGTTATTTCCAAAGAAGAAGACACTTATGAAATTAGTTCGATCTCAGCTGGATTGATTTTTCTTAGAAAATCATATTCTGAATCCTAATTTTTAGTCTCCCAAGAGACTTTAAATGTGTTAATCAAATTCCTGGCACCTAAAGTTCTCCATGCTCTCACAATGCCAACTCTCTTTGGCTGATGCAAGTTCCTCTGCACAATTGTCATGGCTGTTCTTGGTTATCAACTGAACTTCATCTGGAATTAAGTAAAATCTAAAACTGGAGGGAGCATCTGTGAGGGGTTTTTGTTTGATGTGAAGTAGGAAGATACAGTTCTAACCCATAATTTGAGGTAGGAAGACACAGGCTTTTCATCTTGATCTTGAGGGGGGATGACATATGCCTCTAACTGGGACCACACCTTCTGCTGTAAACCTATATAAGGACATGGACAAGAGAAGCTTTGACTTTGTCTGCTTGCCCTCAGCTTGCTAGCAAGTCCATTCCTCCACTGGAATTAGAGCCTACTTCTTCTGGATTCCAATGTACACTGAAGATCAGCTGAGAAATCTGACCTTCTGTACTGAGTAACTACTGGATTCCTGGACTTCCTGTTCACAGTCAGCCATTGTTGGACTAGCTGGACTGCAGCCTGTAAGTCATTCTAATAAATCCTCTTTCTATATATAGATAGAGATCCATTCTATAAGTTCGGTTAGTCTAGACAACCCTAATTAGTACAAAAATAGATCCCACAAGATCCTTCCAAGAGTGATGTTTTAATGTTTCCTTTCAAGCTATGTTCATTGTTCTTTCACGCAAGAAGTAATAGAAAGATTTGATGTATGTTTATTTTTTAAAATTTGGTTTTTATTTTTTAATCACATAAATGTCTGCGTATGGATATGTGAACATGAGTGTGTGTGCCTACAGAGGTCAAAGGCACAGGATCTTCTGGAACTGGACCTTCTGATAATGTGTGCTCCCATTGTGTGTATTGAAAACTGAACTCAGTAAAGTGTTTACAGCCCAACAAACCTCTCTGCTGATGCAAAAATCCAAATCAGACCAAATCAAACTGAATTAGAAAAAGCCTAGGTTTAATGGATGCCAGGAATCCCAGGTGGCCTTCCAGGCCCCCCAGGGATGGAGATAGGAAGGAAGACCAGGAAACCACAGTGAGGGGAAAGGAAGACGAGAAACACTATGTGTTTTTTCTCTGGGAAGCAGTTTAAACAGCCTGTGGGAGTGTTCTTGAGCATCTCTGTGGTGGGGTCACCATTTGGCAGGTTTTCTCAGAAGGGGAGTCTAGACTGAGGCAACTTTCAGGGGAGGGGCCTGAGATGGAAAGTTCCATCCAAACATTCCAGACTCCTTGAATATAGAGGTGCCAGGGTGCTGGGGTGACACTTCCAACCAAACATGCCAGACTCTTTGGATATAGGGGGCACCAGCTTAAGTCTGGCTACTTCCTGCATGAATGGGGCAATGTGGGAGAGGGAAGAGTTGGGAGTCCCTGGATTCACGCTCAGCAGGAGGTGTGACTGGAAAGGCATCTGGTTTACTGCCATCCAGGAGACCTCAGGCATCTGTTCCTTGAGGGAGATGAGAAGGCAGGTGGCTAGTATATTGTTATTACTGGCCCTATGAATGGGGCTAGCCATGGGAAGAGTCATTAACTTCTAGAAAGAATGGGACAGAGAACTTCCCTGATTGTACAGGAGAGATGGTGCCCAATGGTGAAGCCCCAGGAGTTGGTGTAGGTGCTGGCATTAACTGGAGGGCCCTTTGTAAGTTGGTCTTGGCCCAGATAGCAGGAGTGATCTGTAAAATATGCTTGAAAATGGGTGGGGTTAAAATAGGTTCTGGAGACTGTTGGTTTTTACCAGACAAGATTCTTGATAAAACAGCAGAACTTTTTCAGGAACCTGCAGGTGTCTGTAAGACAGCCGGAACAGGAACATTTTACAAGACAATTAAAGGGAGTTGGGAACTCTGGATCTCTGAAGACCTGAAAAGTGTTAAGCCTGTGAAAGAGGCACACCTGTCTGTATTTTTAGCAGGAAACTTAACAAATGAAGTAATGAGTTACCAGTACCTTAAGTCAATAAATGCCATTAGATGGATCTGAGAGGGATAAATGAGCAGAAATGAGACAGCTTTTTTTTTTTTTTTTTGCTACACAGGCAATCCCAAATCTCTCCATAGTAGTCTTTGGCAAACACCAGTCTAAGTAGCAGTGCTTGCACTTAGCTGCTGAGTCCAAGAGGCTTTTGTTCCTGTGGGGAGAGGATTAAGTCTGTCTTAGCAGGATAAAACCATCCCCCAGTGTAATGTCCAGGAAGCTGATGAGGTGGAAGGCCACTTTTTGCTTTGTCATACCCAAAGGCAAGTCTCAAGGTGGAAGGTCTTCTGTGACCATGTATTTTTTGGAGGAGCTATAGGATGCTGCAGGAGCTAGTGTATCTCTGTGTTAGAAGCTCTTTCGTTAAATGCCATACTCTCAGATCTGTAAAGGCACTTGAGAATCAGGGTATCATTACCTGTTAGGTATATTTAAATTATACATAAATTACATTTATACATATAGTTTACCCAATCAGTTACAGCTTACCAATGCTAGTAGAGGCAAGAAGATTAAAAAGAATATTTTAATAAGTCAAAGAATACTGTAGATGGAATATATCCTTGGCGGGTCCACCACACATGGGTACCCTTACCAAAGACTGTGCTGAGGTCAAAATGATGACTACTCAGATCTTTGTATTTTTTTGAGCTGTTGTAATTTGGAGTTACAAGTTTTAAAGATCTTAAAACATGTGCACATACATGTAAAACATAAAAAAACAAGCATACTATGGAAATAAACACACATACACAATACACACACATAAAACAAGAACAGTGTGGCCACATTATTTTAACAGACAGGCAAACAAAACTTTTTTTAAGAACTTGTGTCAACTGACCAACTTAAAATCCTGGTGTAGGCAGCAGAAGCAAGGGAAGCACACAGGTGGTTCCATTAAGGACCAGATTAGCAGATGCTGTAAGGGAGAACAGAAACATAAGGACAGGACACCCATACAGTTTTAGAGTGGAAGGACAGGAGAAATGGACCCATTGTATAGCAAAACAGTGAGACCAGTGGGAACAGATATTGGGGAGGGAGAAAGGGAGCATAGCATCCAGAAACCATGGGATATGGGGGCTTATTTGTTTTATGTTAGGCATTAAAGGATGTACGGTGTTAAATAGCCCCAATTTAAAAGCATTTTTTGTATGAAGCAGCCCAAGGGTATTTGAGGATCCATCTTCAAATTGCAGGTGCCCATCTTCCAAGTCTATGCTGAGACTTAGGACTCAAAGCCTAGCACAATGCATCCACCGTGATAGACTTTTGAGTCGAAAACAGAGAGGTGTGGAGAACTCCTTAGAAGGACATCTCCTACCCGAAGGAGCCCCACAGGGGCAAGGGCTGTCTTGCCCCTCCTAGTAGGGTAGGGCACCTGGCACAAACCGGTAACTTCCCGACAAATGTATGAGGCTTTGGGCCTTAGGGGCAATGACTTGGAAAAGAGGAACTTACCCAGACGAAGCCAATCTTAGCCTAGCAGAGAGCAGGTGCAGGTGAGAAGGGCATTTTCCAACATGTAGCTCTGAGCCAGTGGGTAAAAAACAGCTCCATCTCAGTGGAACCCCCAGATGTAAAGTTTTTACAGCCCAACAAACCTCTTCGCAATTCAATAATCAGAATCAGACCAAATCAAATCAAATTAGAAAAAGCCCAGGTTTAATGGATGCCAGCACTCCCCGGTGGCCTTTCAGGTTCCCCAGAGATGGAGACAGAAAGGAAGACCAGATAACCACAGAGAAGGGAAAGGAAGGGAAAACCATGGAGAGAGAAAAGGAAGACTGGAAAGACCATGTGTTTGTTCCCTGGGGGGCAGTTTAAACAACCTGTGGGAGAGATCTTGAGCATCTCTGAGGAGGGGGTAATTGTTTGGTGGGCTTTCTTGGAGGTGGAGTCTGGGCTGAGGCAACTCCCATGGGAAGGACCTGGTATGGAAAGTTCCATCCAAACACTCAGGTCCTCTGGATGTGCAGTGCATACTTTTAAACATTAAACCATCTCAGAGTTATCTTGATATAAATTTAATTTTTTATAACTTTCATAATGCTAGAATGGCTCATATTTAGTACACACACAGAGAGATCATAATAAACAGTCACCTCAACTATGGCATCGGTTTCCATCCAGTACAATTAAATGTTCTTAAATCTCCACAACATCCCAATGGAAGTCAAAATAAGGAATTTCTGAGTTTTATCTAAATCCTGTTTTACATTTTGTTTTCAATCCAATAACCTCTCAATTCAATTTTATCTTCAGTTCATACTGCCCTTGACACTTTGTTTAGCCCTTAATACTTTAAAAGTTATGTGAAGCAAATACATAACTTCTTAAGTTCATTTTCATTTATCTCCAAGATCTATGCCTTTCTCCTTTTACATATTTGTATCAGCTCTTGGCATGTGACAGAGACAATGTCAGCATTAGATAGAGCTCCTCCAACATATTTTTCTTTTTTAATTAACTCTTAGGTAGCATAAAAAGGTTTATTGTGACTTTATAAATTTTGTTTTTCATTTTATATACCAACCAGTTTCCCATCTTCCTCTTCATCCTATTCTTCCCTTTCCACCTCTCTCTGACCTACCCCCAAACAATCCACTTCCCTGAGAGGGCAAGGCCTTCCATAAAGAGTCAATAAAGCCTGGCACATTAAGTTAAGTCAGGACCAAGCCCCTCCCCCCTGCATCAAGGCTGAGCAAGGCATCCCACCATAGGGAAAAGGTGACATTTTTATACATAAAGCATTAACATTGTTCTTTGTCAATTGAAATTTTTGTTCATTATATTTTGATAACGTTTCTCATTTGCCAACTCTTCCTAAATCCTTCCATCTCTCCACCCAAACAACTTTGCATTCTTTCTCTACCTGCTATCTATCATCTATCATCTATCTATCTATCTATCTATCTATCTATCTATCTATCTATCTATCTATCTATATCTCTATATACCTTGCTCAAAAAAATCTCAAGATAATAACAACAACAACAAAAGACACAATGAACAAAAAAACATGAAGTTTGCTTTGTGTTGTCTAACTACCTCTAGTCATGGGCCCTACTTTAAAGTGTTGTTGATATACCCAGTGACAAGAGACATTCCATTAGAGAAAACTGATTTTCCTTTTGCCAGTCAATATCAATTGCAGAGAGCTTCTTAGTGGTAAGAGCCAGTGTCCACTTCCCCCTCTCTATTCTAGGACCCTATTTCCTAATACCACAGTATTTGTGAGCTCATATGTGCATCAGCCCTGTTGGGTCTGGAAGACATTGTTTCCTTGGAGTCACCTATCTCCTCTGTCTCTTACAATCTTTCCACCTCCTCTTCTGCATGGATCCCTAAACTTTGAGGGAAGGGGTTTGATAAAGACATTCCATTTAGGACATCCCATCTGTGCTGCATTGCACCAGTAAGTCTTGCAGGTATGTGCTGTTATAGGTTGCAGGCTTTATAGCTGAGTTAAATGTTGTTGATTACTTGTCTCCCTGATGACGTGCAGAGTATCTTCCATAACCTTGTTCAGTAGAGGTTAATGAAGTTTGAGTTGAGTGCTTCAAAATCACTCATTCTCTGCATGTTGTTCAGTTGTAGGTTTCTGTGTTAATACCATCTACTACAAAAAGAAGATTCCTTGATGAGGGCTGAGCAAGGCACCAATCTATGAGTATACCAGCATATCACTAGAAGTCATTTTATTGATGTGTTACTTTAGCACGATAATACTAGAAGGTTTTCTCCTAGGATCTAGGCCTCAGCTTTTTAGTCTCTTTATCAGTTTCAGGTATGGCTGTTGACTGAGTTTTTTGTCTTTCCTGGTTCTTGTAGTCGTTAAGTCCCAAAGAAATCACACAGAGGTCTATATTAGTTATAAACTGACTGACCCATTAGCTCAGGCTTCTTATTAACTCTTTTTTAAAAAAAATATTTATTTATTATGTATACAATGTTCTGTCTGTGTGTGTACCTGCAGGCCAGAAGAGGCACCAGACCTTATTACAGATGGTTGTGAGCCACCATGTGGTTGCTGGGAATTGAACTCAGGACCTTTGGAAGAGCAGACAATGCTCTTAACCGCTGAACCATCTCTCCAGCCCCTTATTAACTCTTATAACTTATATTAGTCCATTATTCTTATCTGTGTTAGCCACGTGGCTCAGTACCTTATTCTGCAGGGCAGTTACATCTTGCTTCTTCTGTGGCTGGGTCACGGACCGCAGACCAAGCTTTCCTCTTCCCAGAATTCTCCTGTCCTCATTGACCCACCTCTACTTCTTTCTGGTTGGTCCCCCTATACTTCCTGCTTGGCTACTGCCTAATCAGGGTTTATTTAAAATATAATTGACAGAATACAGACCATTGTCCCACATCATATGGGTTCCATCTAATGAAGTGGGCCATAAGTTCAATTTAAAACATGCTTGGTTATTCCCATAACATCTATGCCACATTACAACAGTAGATCTTGCAGGTATGTGTAACTGTGGGTTGCAGGTTTTGTAGCTGAATGATATTGATGCTTACCTGTTTCCCCTGGCAATGTGCAGAGCCTCTTCTACAACCCCAGTCAATAGAAGTGAAGCTTCTAGTTGGGCACCAGCTTGACTTCTCTATGTTTGATGACATAAGTGTTGTCTTCACAACAGGGTGGTGGCAGCAGGCTATGGACAGCAACCACTAGCCTTGGCAAAAGTCTGTGATGTTTGGAGGGTCCATGGGGATTCAATGACTCAGTAAGACATAGCCAATTACTGGCTTTTCTTAGTAGCATAAGCTGTCTAGTTGGGACACTGTCTCCCAAGTTGTTTTTCTGACCCCACTTAAATTCCTTTCATATACGTATATTTTAGGGAACTTCCGTAGTTGTAGATTTCAATATGCTTTTTCCAAACATCTTTAATGCTAGCTGTCCCTCCCAATATTCATTCCTTTACCCTGTTCTCCTGTCCCCTTCCTAATTTAATCTTCCATTTCTAGTTCCTCCCCGCTTATCTCTTAGTAACACTATGTTCTATTCTCCATTCCTTAGTAGATTCTTTCCTCCCATCTGTCTCTTACTAGGTACCTAAGCTCTGCAATTGTTTAGATTGTATCACTCATACCAAAAGCTTAAAAGCTAACAACCACATATAAGAGAGAAAAAATCCACTATTTGTCTTTGGGGGTATTACAAATCCCTTCCATATCCCTTTTCTATCTACCTCCCTTTCTTCTTTGTCTTCATCCTCTCTGTGTATATTAGATACCTTTATCCCCTCTTATTGTCTCGTTTCTACTTTCATGGCCTGCACATACATACACACACACACACACACACACACACACACATTAAAACTGGTTTTGTATATGAGATACACAATACACAACTTTAAAACTAATAATTTCATGTATGAGAAACAACATTCTATTTCTCTTCCTGGATATGCTTTATTTCACTTAGCATAATAATCTCCAGCTCCACCCATTTTCATACAAATGTCATAACCTCATTGTTAATACATAAGTGAAATTCCATGGCATTAAGTATCATATTTTTTTCATTCTACTGTAGATGGATTTCCAGACTGATTCTATATCTTGGTTATTGTGAGGACTGCAGCAGACTTGCAACTATTTCTGGAGTATGTTGACTTATATTCTTTCCGAGATATACCCAGATGATGAAACTGAGTCATATGGGTTTGTTTTTATTGTTTGAGGAAACTTCACACTGATTTATGATTACATACATCACTTTACTCCCCGCCCCCAACAATGTGTAAGGATGTCCTTTCTCCACATTCTTGTGAGGTTTCATTCAATATTTGCTTGCATGTTTAAACAAAATTTCAACCATATGGAAATGTTGCAGGTGTAACACAAGAGACCCCAGCACAGCCTTTTCCCAGATCCACAAGTTGTTTACATTTTGCTCCATTTGCCTCAGCAGCTGACATCTAAATCATATTAGAGTAAAAGACATTGTGTTCCTCATTCCTAAATATATCAGTGTCTGCTTCCTAAGGGAAAAGAAATTATCTTACATAATATAATCAAAATTTAAATATGTTAAGGCCATTGTCTCATCTTAATCACTGCCAGAAAACAGAATAGGATGTTGTGCTCAGTGTTCCATGTTTCTAGCAGAGGATTTTGGTAGATCGGTGGAAGAACTGACCCTTTAGACCTCTTTATTCCAAAAGGAAGACAAGTTTATTTAGTACACTGTACGGAGTGAAGCAGGCACAGCGATAAAGAAAATCAAATGGGACATATGACCGTGGGCTACAGGAGTCTTCATGCTGAAGAAGACTTCATTCATTGGGATGAGCCATTCTGTATGCATTCCATTCATGGGCAGATATGTCAGTACCATGAAAACGAGGCTGGGTCTGTGACATCAGGTTGCAGCTAATTATGTTGACCTTACTATTCTGATGTCCCATGATTCTGCCAGATAGAACTGTGGGTTTTGTGAGGTGTGGGGAGGGGGTCTCTTTTGTAACAGGCTGGTATTGAGAACCTGTTCTGTTCCTGGTCCCCTTCCTGTCACACATGTCACAGCTCCACTCTGAAAAGAACCTCACTTCTTCTCTTTTTCTGGTGACCTTGTTACTGTGTCTTTTCAGAGAAGAAAGAACACCAGAGTCAGAAGAGACTTTTCTTCCCTTAACTCATTATCTCCCATTCTCCCACCTGATCAAGATCATTGTTCTAAAGCAGCCAGCTTCCAGGGAGTGACCGATTGCCCAATATGAACATCCATCCCTTTAGAAACCCTGCAATGTTCCTCTCTTATTTTCTCCATGACCCAAATAATCACTCTTACTTTTCTCTTGATCATAGCTCATCTATCTTCCCTGGCAAAATTGTACCTTATTCTTCCTCTCATTTTGTGTTTTCTCGGACTTACGGGAAAGCTAAAGTACAGTGGCCTTTTCTAACCACTCAGGAGTAAGTTGCAAATACAGGACTCTCAAATATTTCAGTTTTCCATAGAAGCAAATACATTCTTCTCTGTGAACACAAAGTACTCTCCCAAACCAAGGAATGCACACTGTAATTCCTGTAATGAACACATATAAACATCATCTCCCAACCAAGGTTTTGCAGAGAGTGATCATCTGAATCTTAATCACAGAGGAGTCAAATTCAGAATTATTCAGAATCAAGCTTTGCATTTACAATTTTCTTCTCTTGTCAATCTCTCTCAGTCTGGAAAAGGTTTTTTTTTGTGTGTGTGTGTTTTGTTTGTTTCTTTTTTTTTCATCACATGAAAATTTCCAAAGATTGCATTCAGTGATTGTCTTAATAACCTTAAATTTTAGATTTTCTAGAGTTTTCTCATGGTTATGTTTGTGGTTGTGGTTGTTGGTAAGGCAGAAATGATATTTCATTGTTCAATTATTCTTTTTCCCTTTGTTTGTTTATTGTTTTCTGTACTTGGAATGAAAGTCAGGTCCTTGAGCATGCTAGGCCAGTGTTCTACCATTGAACTATACCCTCAGTCTTGCTTTTCTTTCTTTTGAAAAAAATATTTTTTAATATTCTGATTGTGGTTTCCCATTTCTTCCCCTCCAGCTCCTCAAGCATTCTCCCCACTTCCCTACCAATCCAAATCCACACTCTTTTATTCTCTTTCTTACATTAGGATAAAAATAAGCATCTAAAATGTCAGCCTCTCTTTTCTGAAACAGAGTCTTAACATAGGAGGCAGCCTGGCTTCCAGTTTGCTATGCTCTTGCTCCAGCCTTCCCTGTGTTGGAATGACAGGCACATGCCAATTTGCCGGCCTCTGGATTAACCTACTTCCAATGATATTCGTTCAATTTATTGAAAGAATATAACCCAAGACTCTATGTTTTTTAGCCACTCATTTGTCATTTTAGGTTGATAACCATTTTGTACTTCATCACTATTTCTATTACTCATGTGCCACATTATTATAGATTTGTAATTTGTTATTTTATTCAATGATATATAACTATTTTATTATCTGTGCTAGCATTCAAATTATTCCAAATTTGCTCCAGGTGGTGCCCTTTAAGTTATCTATAGTTCAGTTTTGACAGGTCGTCATTACCATAATCAAATGAGAAATACAAATCAAAATCACAGTAGAGTATCACCTGTTTGGCTACTTTCAAAAATAATTTTAAAATAGATGTATAGAAATTGAAATTCTTGTACATTATTGATAGAAAGGTAAAATAGTGAACCATTTAAAAATTAAAATAGTGAGCAAGACATTGTTCCAAAAGAATTTGAAATGCTCACTAGCCTTGGAGAAAGCCAGGAAGACTGGAGTAGAACAGCATCTTCTGCACATGACAGGACCGCCACACCCATGCACTCCCAGCAGCCGTGGTTGCCTGCATAGGGACTGTACAAGATCAGGACAAGCGGCATTTTATGACAGGTTGGAAGGGGTTCATAAGTCCCTGCCTCTGAGGAGATATGAACAGTTGATGGTTTCTAGTGGAGGGAGAGTCAGTTTTCTTTTAGGGTGTGACGTCTGGCATACCAACCATACTTTATTGGATAGCCCTACACCCAGAAGTGTATTCTTCTCTCCTAACTTTTCAATTCTCTCTCTCTCTCTCTCTCTCTCTCTCTCTCTCTCTCTCTCTCTCTAAGGAAATGTCAATATATCTTTTTATTAATTAATTCCCCAAACTATTTACTTACCCCTAGTATTTATGAAGCAAATTGATAGGCAGCAGATGACATAAAATAAGAGAGAAAATACTTTAAGACTCTTTTTACTTGGAAGGGTATTTAGGTGATATTATTTGATATACACTAATAAAGGATGTCTTTATACAAATACTTTCCATATAAGACTGAATAATGGAATTACTAAAAAATACCATAATGTTGATAACCATTTTAAGCATTTGCTATTCACAGAGGACTGGAGTAAAAATAGTTAGCATGCATTTAACTGTTCACCCAAACCCTGTTTCACATGTGAGGAACAAAAGGTTCCGAAGGTTGAATGTTTTATAAAACTTACATATTGGGAAAATGTGAGGGTCATAATTGGGATACAGACTTATCTGATTCCAGAGCATTTCCACTTTATCACCATGGCATTCAAAAGATGGAAACACCCCGTCTTAGATCAGGAGACACACCATGAAGCAGATGGCATGTGAGATTGACTTTTAGGAACCACTCAGGCTTTGAAATCTGAGATACGTCCCGAAAACTATTTTAGCAATAAAATGAGTCAAAGTATGTAAAAGGAAAGCCCTGAGGTGTGTTAAGAGGTTGCACAAGAGGGAAAAAGACCAAAAGATTGAGGAAAAATAGCAAGAGAGGTAGAAAAATATGAATGGTTCTAGATCTCGGGCTACTGAGTCTATATTTGACTTAAGGGACAAAGTCTATTTTAAGCAGACCTCCACCTCTGTCCACACCTCCCTCAGACACTCAGCAGAATAACATCAGTTAGGGCCTGATCAGCTCTGATGATTTAAAAAAGGAATGGAAGTTACTAAGTGTGGGGTGGGGTGGGGGAATCCATTCAAGCAGATTGGGAAGTGGAATGAAGAACAGGGATGAAGTTCTGACCCAAAAAGGAAAGAAAATAGGAATGGCCAAAGAGAAAGTAATCATGTAGAAATGAAGAGCATTTTAACAAGACAAACTAATTGTAATAATAGAATATTAAGTATCTGTAGTTGGGGGATTTCTTTTGGAAATCTAGGGGGAAAGGCAAGTGATTTTCTCTAACTGTAATTACAATAATTTACTTATAAGGAAGATAGAAATCAATGCATGGAACCTACCGAGTAAGAATGTAAAACTTAAATAGTGCATGCTACATAGTAGGAAATTGTCTTAAATGGCTGGGGATACCTATGTCTTAGCTCATGAAGATCTTGATCATGAGGCTTTGGCAGATGGCAGGACCCTCAAATGGAGGGGTTTCTGGAAAGCAGAGTGAGGCCAACTTGATATAGCCAGCCCAAACCCTCATAACCCAACTTCACAACCCCCCTCTTCTACCACAAAATATGGATTACAGAAGGTAGCCTCTGGCCAGCACTTCTGTCTAACAAATAACAGTCATTGATTTCCCAGCCCAGGACCTTGTCATTCCTGTTCCTACAGGAACTGTGATTGCAGACATCAAGGTGTGTGACAGAAAAGTCTTTCATTCATGCAGTGCTGGCACTTTCCATCCCACTTTGTTACCCAAGATGCACATGAAACTTGAATTCTCTGAGGGTTAAGAATGTGAATCACTACATAACTAAGTTAGAGGTGTAGTAGGCACAGCCATGTCTGCCTGCTGCCCTTTGGACATCATTGTTGCTTTCACAGTTCCAGACAAAGAACACGTCAAACAGGTGCTTTAGGTTTTCAGCATTGCCAGTCTTTCTTCAGACGAATATAGAAGTGTGGAGCACAAGACCATATGTGGTAGTGTAGGTAGGATTGGAAGGTATAGACCATGAAAATGAGGGAGGTTGCTGAAAAATAAGTTTAATTTATGATGCTTCCTTATATAAACATATATTTTGTACATGAAATCACATATATATATTCATCATGTCTACCTCCTACTAATTCCCTCCAACTCATCTCAGAACCCCCTCACCACACCCCTCCTAATTTCATGTCTTCTTTTTATTTTTTTAATATCCTAATGAGTCCAAATAGTGCTACCTATATGCACATGGATTTACAGGCCATTCACAGCAACATGAACAAAACCTACCTGAGACCACACTCACGCCAAAGAACTGAAGTTCTCTCTTCCCCGCTCCAAGCCATAAAATATCAATAATTTATCATCTAGGAGCAGGGCCTTGTGAACCCCTATGCCATCCACATTTGGAATTTTGACTGGCTGGACCTTGTGTAGGTCTCGTGTAGGCAGCCACAGTTGCTGCTAGTTTATAAGTGCATCAGCCCTATCACGTCTAGAAGACTCTGGCTTACCACAGTCCTCCCCAAACTATGCCTCTCACAACCTTTCTACTTCATTTTCTATGATATTCCCCAAGCTTTCAGAGGAAAGGGATATGATATAGATGTTACACTTCAGGCTGAGCACTCTGCTGCACTAGGAGGCCACTGTTGAAGAAGGCAGCTTATTGATTCCCAGCCACCTGGCTAGCTTAGACCTGAAATAAATACACAGAAACTGTGTTAATTAAATCACTGTTTGGCCCATTAGCTCTAGCTTCTTATTGGTTAACTCTTATATTAATTTAACCCCTTTTCTATTCATCTGTATAATGCCATATGGCTGTAGCTTACCCGGTAAAGTTCCCAGCATCTATCTCTGGTAGCTCCATGGCTTCTCTCTAACTCTGCCCTTCTTTCTCCCAGCATTCAGCCTTGCTTTCCCTGCCTACCTAAGTTCTGTTTTGCTTAGGTCCAAAGCAGTTTCTTTATTTATTAATGGTAATCACAGCACACAAAGGGGACTCCCACATCACCCTGCCATCACTTTTTTCCTGTAATTTGATTTGTTATGAGCCTTTGTTAATTGTATGATTTTTCTTGCTCACAGTTTAAGTGAAGATGATGTTATTACTTTCTTTCTCACACATACATGAATAATAAGGTTTTCAATCCCCCCCCCAAATCTTGTAATGCTCACATGAACTTAATCAAATAGTTGGAGAAACTTTTGCAGGACATTATCATGTTCCTCCTGCTTTTACTGATCTCTACACAGAATTCTCCCATAGCTCCCAGATGAAAATCACAGATTACAGTCTCACCACTGAGAATGACAAGATTCTCTTAATGTCTACTAGCAGTTCACTGACCCAGCTCACATCTGTGCAACTGGGAGAACTCCTTGGACATTGATGTCCAAACTCTGGGTTAAGGGAAAGGTTCTGAAGCAGGTATATTATATAGAAGCTTATCCAAAGATTACTTTAGTCTGGGAACAGGTTCTTTAGGCAGGTTTGATAATAGCCAGTCCTTTATGAGAAAGACTGAGAATGTGTGCATGTGGGACTTAGTGCTGTCCCTAGAAAGATATCTGTTTATCAGGGTCTTCTTCAAACCCAATAAATAACCTGAATTTGATGTTGAACAATGAGAGACAGGATTATCTAGTCATCATGACCCTTAAGTTGAGCTAAAGTCATATTGTAATATGACAAAATTTCTGGGAAGAAAAATCACTAACAGGTGACACTTACTTTGAAGATAATGATACTCTGAGCCCTGTAGATCAGGCCTGTTGTTTTCTTTTAATTTCCCATGTATTGAACTATTGGATTTATAGTAAAAATACAATGTCTCCTAGTGTTTGCTCATTACTTTTCATTGTCCAGATCATCTCTTCAGCAGTCCTGCCTTCAAGATAGAATATTGGGATTTAACCAAAACTGTTGAAGCCAAAGAAACCACTAGTAAGAGCATATAAAGGGCATGGCCTTCAAGTCATGATATAATGCAGAGAACCTGGGCATTCCAGAAATGGATGATTGAGCCCCTTGACTTGTCACGAGCCATTTCCCCCCTAAAACTCATTACAGAAACCATCACCCTGGGGAGTCTGCAGAGAACCTCACACCCATAATTATGTTCTATTGACAAAATCTGCCCCACACCCAATTAACTGTTAATCTGTTAGCAGAACACACCTCACATTCCAGCTATCCAGGGAACCAGGTGTGGCAACTCGTGACTTCTTGGCCTACCTGTCCGAATGTGACCTCTTGGCCTACGTGAGGAACCTGAATCACGTGATCTGGAACACGCAGCAAGAATCCAGTTTCCCTGCCTCTCAAAGTCCTCATCCCGGGCCTATATAAGCAGCAACCATGACCCTAATAAACTGAGGCTTTGACAAATCTGCTTGGCCTTCTTCTTCTGTCTTAGCTCATTCCCTTCCAGGTAGCGCCCCTCCGAGACCCTGGAATAACTAGCTGCAGGGTGGGTTACAACCCCTAGACTAGTGACCCACCCAAGGCGGCAACATTGACTTTTGAGCCTGCAAAGATTTCCTAAATGCTGAAGGAGAAAAGTAGTCTGTGTTTCTTTCAGGTCCTATCAGCTTCACCACCAAGTGACAAGAGAGCAGGTAAGTTAGTCAATAATCAGGCAGGTGCTTTGTGAAGAGAGAGTAGAGTCAGAGGTATGTGTCCTATCACTTACCTCCATCAACCTGAGAACTGTCTAAACAAAGTGAATTTGAACTTGATCTGTATCAGAGACCTACGAATTCAGCATAACATATTGTTCGCTTCCAAGAAGTTCTACAGACCCTGAGAATTCACATAGCAGGCAGAATGAAAGTCAATAAGCCTGTTGTAGGAACCCCTAGGTAAGAAAATAAGGAGGACATCAACAGCAACAGAGAATCTTTTATGTTGGTCACTTTTTGACACTATGACAAAACATCCAAAGCAGGTTAGTGGTATAACTTACGGTAGAAAAGCTTTATTTGGCCAGCCTTAGAGATTTCAGTACATGGTTGGCTGGCTTCATTACTTTGAGGTTTAAGATGAACTAGAACACAGCAGCAACAAGCACATCCTGAAACAGATAGGTGATCACCTCAAGTTGGCTGAAAAGCAGAGAAAGACAGAAAGGTTTTCAAGATAAGGCACATCCTTCAAAGCCATATTGCCAAGAACCTACTTCCTCAAAGGAGGTCTAATTCCCAAAAGGCCCACTCAGTAAGGACTTCATCCAGGTACTGACCCGCTAATGATTCAAGTACCTTTATGATTCAGTCACTTCTTAATAGAACCACTGTAAATGGAGACTATACTTGTATTTTCTGGCCACCCAGACCCAAATAATCGCACAAAAACTATATTAATTACAACACTATTTGGCCAATGGCTTAGGCATATTCCTAGCTAGCTCTTACATCTTAAATTAACCCGTTTCTATTCATCTATATATCATCGTGAGGCTGTGACCTACTTGTAAAGTTCCAGTGTCTTTCTCCTTCATCAGCTACATGGTGTCTGTCTGACCTCCGCCTTCTTTCTCCCTGCTTTCAGTTTAGTTTTCCCGCCTACCTCTATTCTGCCCTGCCGTGGGCCAAACCAGCTTCATTATTAACCAATGGTAATAAAACATATTCACAGCATACAGAGGGGAATCCCACATCAAGCCACCATCTGGGGTTCAAGTCTTTAATTTGAGCCTTTATAGGATACTTCGAATCTAAACCACATAAAAGTCCATCCCTTATCTCCAAAAATCGTAATGTACCAATTATCAGGATGGATAATACATTTAATCTCAACACTTCTGGCATTTCTCAAAATTCCAAATTCAAAGTCTCCTCTGAGACCCAAGGCAAACACAGTGTTAACTGTGAGTTCCTATAAAATAAAGTAAAATCAAATATAAACATAAACATTTAAACACAGGAAGTATCATCATTCCAAAAATAAGGAATAAGTCAAAGAAAAGACATGAGACAAACACAAGACCAAAGCCCATGAAAACAAACTTTAAATGTTACTACTCTCTGTCTGGAATCAGGAGAACCTGGTAGTATTATGTGAGCTTGGTACCTACAAACTCTATGGCCTCTCCCTTAGCTGGCTCCTCTCACTGCCTACGTTTTTTCTTTGTAGATGTCCCATAGTCTCAGAAATGTCTTGTCCCTGTGTCCATTTTGCCCTCTCAGCTTCATACATCACCTTCTCTAGAAGCTACCCACAGAGAATCCAAACTACTATGTATTGGCTGAATTTCAGGATTTCCTTTTAAATCACTGAGGAAACCTCCATGACCCTGTAACTACACAGCACTCCACATGCCTGCAGAATCAGCACTGCCTGGACAATGGTAAGTTCTGCCTCCAGCTTGAACTTGAACCACAGTTGGGGTGACCTCTATGTGACTGACTGGCTGAGTACAGTGAACTGAATTCTGATGAAACAACATTCCAGTAAACCCCAAGAAGGAGGATGTTTTGGCAGTCCTTTCTTCTAAAAGAAAAAAAAAAATCTTTACACTTTCACACAGAAGCCTGTAGTGGATAAGGTCTTGGCAATATCTGCAATACCTTCAAGACATCTTTCTTATTGTCTCAGTGCAATGTATTTTTATCTCTTCCTTTCTTTTCTTTTTTAACTTTTTTTACCTGTGAAGAGATGAATATTCTTCAAAAACACACGTTTGTTGAATTGCTTCCTCCAAGTAGATTCCACTTTCAACAAGCTAGAATTCAACAATGGATCAACACATTCATGAATATGGGGAAACAGGAAACAATGGTCAATTATGCCAAAGATGATCTTCAGAAAGGATGACTTTAAAAATCAGTTCACCATAGGGGAGAAACATCTGGATAGTTTTATCAGTTGAGAAGTGGTACATGGAGAAGACCAAAGAGTTAGAATAACACTCAGCCCCATAACGATACTCCCCGCTTTAAGCAATAGAAATACATGTAGGAAATGATGGCTTTAAAGTGCTGTGACTAAATGGTTTTTTTTTTTTTGCATTTCTATGTTTTATGAAACATAGATAGCTCCTTAGGAATGGATCATAAAATACTGAAACTATATAACCATTTTATTCACTCATTTATCTGATCAACTAGGATTTCACTTGACTGTTTACCTGGCTCCATACTAGGCACAGAAATCTTAAGGCTGAGCAAAATTGATGAGTCCTGGCCAAAAGAGTTTGCCACTGAAATGAATATAACTGTCAGCATTAAGTAATATTTAAAAGAATATCTTTTTAGTTATTATTTCTCACCAACTTTTATTTAATCCTATACCCTTCAAGCTCTCTTTCTAGACTAGAGGAAAACCTTCTGTTTCAGAAGTGTTAACTAGTATTGGAATTATCTGTCAGTTAACTACCAAGTGTTTCCTCGGCAACCCCATGGTGTTAATTGAAATGGAGTGCTGGTAACCTTCCCAGGTACTTCTTATAATTATCAGATGCATCAGCAGTGGTATCAAAAGAGAGAATTCTTTTTTTTTTATTAAAAATTTCTGTCTCCTCCCCGCCTCTGCCTCCCATTTCCCTCCCCCTCCCCCGGCTCCCTCCCCCTCCCTCTAAAGCCTGAAGAGTAGTCAGGGTTACCTGCCCTGTGGGATTCCAAGGTCCTCCCCCTCCATCCAGGTCTAAGAGAGAATTTTTAACTAGGGAGAGCAATCATTCCATTGAAAATTTAGAGTGCAAAAAATTTAAAGATCTTGACAACATAGGGTTTCAGAAACATGACTACAGAGCATCAAAGTCAGAGACCATGATAATTTCTAAATCATCTCCTATCCTGATGCCTATGAAGAACTGGGGCTTGATAGACATAATCCAAGACCTAGGGTAGATGATGCCCATTGATCAGAGCAAGGGTAAATAGGTACCTTCTCTTGGAGGCAGGATGTGCTGCATTTAGATCTTCCTTCAGAGTTGCTAGTGAACAGAACACCAAGCCTTTTTATCCTACCCTTTACCGTACTCATGAAGGAATTGACTTGGGGTTACAGAAAGAAGATCCTTCTGCGTAGCCTACTAAGAAATTTTCCAAGACAAAATCACGTGTGGTGATATTCTACCCCATTCCACCAAACCTCGCAAGTTTAGATAAATTCCACACACAACCTTAAGTCTAGAGTCTACATTGAGTTGGAAAGGAAACTGCTAATTTTGGAGTATGACACTGAGCGTTTTGAATTGTCCAAAAAAGATGTCACAGTATTGAACTATAAAGGGAAAAGCAGACCTGGGTGAATTAATTCACTAACTTGATGGGTCTCGTTGGATTATAAATTGGCTTGTTTTTGTTTCAGAGTTTTCTATTAACTGCCCAAGTTACATAACTAGGAGGCACCACATAAAGTTAGTACACTTTTTGTAGTTAAAATGGTCAAATACCAGCAATTTTACACAGTTCAATCTAGTAAGTATCCTGAGAAACCATCTCACAGTCAGAGCAGTGCAATATATCTAAAGAAAATTATAGCTGTTGGAGTCACAATAGACAGATATGGTGCAGAGGATATATTGCAAAAGAAGATAAACCTTTCCAGTGGGGGGAAAAAAAACTATGTTACACTGATGTCTTTCTCCAGTGTAGTCTTTTGGATATATCACCCTCCACAGATAGATTGGAGGAAAGATAAAGAAGACAAAGAAAGGGGAACAAGGAAGAAAAAAGAAAAGGAAGAGGCATAAGAGGAAGGAAAGAGGAGAAAGAGAAGGAAAGTCAGGAAAGGAAGAGCGCTATAACAGTTTATAGTGTTGTCCATGTTTGTATTAGTTACATTAGCTGTATTGATGGATTTCATCACAATACTTCCACACGTATCTATAATATAATTCTATCATTTCCCCATGACTCTCTCTTCTTTCTCTACCTCTTTCGAAGTCCTTTGCCTTTTTAAAATAACTCAATGAGTTTCCTTTGAGTTGCTTATGAACGCGTGATTGAAGGGTTGTTTACAGGAACATGAGCATTTTCCCTGTGGCTACATCACCATCACTAAAGGAAATGTCTCTCATGGGGCTGGAGACAAAGCCCCATGGTTAAGAGCACTGGCTGCTCTTCCAGAAGACTGAGGTTAGGTTCCCAGCATCCATGAAATAACTCACAACCATCTTTAACTTTAGTTCCAGGGAACCAGATACTTTCTTCTGACTTCTAGGGGCATCAAGCACACTAGTGGTCTACAGATATACATATAGGCAGAACACCTACACACCCAAAGTAATAATGAACATAACTTTTAAAAAAAGAAAGAATGTCTCTTTCTCACACATCCCAACCATTAACTATATGAATTTAATGGAAGGGTGGAGCTCTATGACAAAACATCAAGCCTACACAAATCTTTTATGTAGATAATCAGAGCTGCTGTGAGTTTAATGTAGATTTTTAGCATCTAATATTTAATTCCTTTAGCATACTGTAACAAGATTTTATTTTCTGTTTCCAATAACATGAAGTTCCAAGTAGAAAATTGCTAGTACACTTTAAAAGTCTCCATCAAACGCATGCTGGTTTTAAATTCTTAGGGTACAAAATGGTTTCAGCATCAGTCAATGAAGGAAGAAGGGAAAAGGTAGCACCAGACTTTCTATCCCTTTTTTCTTCCAGGAAAACAAAGCCTAAACCCCTCCTTCCTCTACTAAGAAATCTATTGTGCCTTGCTAGCCAAAGCTATGCCAGGTGGGCATTTAAATGAGAAAGATACTGAGGTGTTGCGAATTTTGCCATAGCAATGGTGAGCTTCTCAGAAGCACATCCCAGTGTTCGGTGAACAGCTCTGTGACTTTCAGGATCTGTTAGAGTTAGGGAGTTGTGCCCTGGGTTTGACTACTTTCTGTGTTACTGCTGAAAGGCAGGCATCTGCCTTCTGCTTCCTGCCTCCCTGCATCTCTTTACAGGGAATGCTACAGGTCCCCAGTGGGGTCCAGATCCCTCTCTTCTTTAACATTTACAGAGACAGAGCACCCTGGTGGGCCAATTCAACAATCTTGTTCTGTGAGTTATTCTTAAAGACACAGTCTATAGTCTGCTCCTGCAGTCCTCGGTGGTTTTGCAAACACTTAATTACATCTTTTAAATGTCTTTCTGTTTACAACAGCTAGCACGGTTTTTGCTTCCTGAAACAGGGCTCTAGCTGGTGCTACTGGTTTGCCCTAGGTAGTCAGGTGGAAAGCAAGCTCTGTGGGGCCTCAGCCTCTGCCCAGACTTGTCAAGAAAAAAAAAAAAACTAACAAGAACTAATTTCTTCAGCTTCCCTGAGCCTGCATAAGCGAACACATATTTACCTCCTGTGTACAGCTTTAGTCACACAGATCTGAACCTTTGTCAGTGGCCACGCTTCTGACATTATTGCTCTCCTGAAGAAACAACACTGACTGTATATCTTAAGGTTTCAGTGTACTTTAGTTTTTTTTTTCCATTGAATAAAATGGTTTCAGGAATCATACTTTGATGCATGAAGACATCTCAGGATATTCAGTTTTCAGGATTTATAATCATTTTAGGGGGCTCTTTGTCTACAGAAACAAATTTATAAGTTTCCCCTCTCATAGTTGCCTCTGATCGGTAGAGACAGCAGAGGCAGAAAGACATACAGACACTTTCCTGCGACTGCGTTTTGACTAGGGTCAGACATGTATGGGCCATGACACAAGGACTTGAGCCCCAAGTCACCAGAACAGAATCTCATCTTTGAGGTAAGGGGATGTGTGTACCCACCACTGTGTGTCCAGAGCCTGGCACAACTGAGACATGATAGATGGCTGTCAAATCATCTCTGAATTCATTAATGTACAAGGACACATCAGCAAGTGCTCACACACAGCTGCCTTTGTCCTTTAGTCATCGAGGTAAGTCAGGGAAGCTGGTGCTCTCTTTGCTCCTCTCTACCTGGATGTTACCCTTCGTTCTAGACAGTTTGACTAGTGGAACAGCTGTGTTAAACTCTGCATTCACCAACTTACAGAAATCCATCAGTTTCTTACAGGAAAGGAAGTAAAGATACCGTCTAATGAAAGTGGGCTAATACATTTTTGTAGGTTCAGTTCAGATCCCTGTAGCTTTGCTTCCCAAGGATACAGATGGTACTGAACCAAGTTCTTTTTCACTGTGGCCTCCTGGTATCATCTTTTAGAGTTTACTAGAAAAAAAGAGGGGGGAAGGGGAAAAAGGAAGAAGAGAAGGGGGCAAGAAGGAACATACATGCTCAGTGATGAAGGGGCTTGAGAAAGGAACTGTCACTAAGCCCAATGACTTGGTTTGGATTTGCACAATGAACAGAGTGGAAGGAGAGAACTGATTCCTGTCAAGTGTCCTCTGCCCTTTGCACACAGGCCAATGCATGTATACAGCCACACACACTGAATAGATAAACAAATAATGTAGAAAATAAAGAAACAAATGCACATGGTTTTCTCTAAATTGCACCAAAGGAAGCAACACTATGACTTAGCTAGGATTCATTGCTGGGCAAGGTTGGTGCCTTACCTTAGTGATAAAGTCTTAAATCCCACTTCTAACACAGCATTGTATTATGCTAGATGAAGCATCAGCAGATTAAGAAGTGAGTCACCAAGGCAATTATCCAAGTTGACAACCATAGCCAATCCTTAAAATAGTACTAAAATTATGAAATGGACAAAATCACAGTATTTAAGAATGTAGACTTGAGTTAGATGTGCTTTAGAAGTCAATGGGTAGATATATGTGTATATTTGTGCTCGTGCAAACATGTGTGGTATTTTAGGAGAAACGGGTTGCCAAGGAACATGCTTAAATCATTATAGATATTCTCTAAATGCCTTTATTATGTAGTATCCTTCTTAGTTATTTTCCTCGTTGCTGTGATAAAATACCCAACAGAAGCAACTTGAAGGGTCTGCTCTAGCTCAGGCTTTGATATAACACAGTCTACCATGACAGAGAGAACACATTAGTTGAGAAAGGACTCCATGATAGTGAGAGCATCTGACATATTACTGGAACTTGGAGGAAATATGAGGCATGTCAGCCCTTGAGAGCTACCTCCCTTCTCTTCCTTTTCAGCCTGGGCTGCCAAATCATGGGATACTGTTGTTCACATTACGGTAGGTCTTGTCCCTCAGTTAATCCACTCTGGAAGTACCCCCACAGACATACTCAAAGGTGTGTTTCATTAATACTCCAACCAAGTTGGTGTTCAAAATTAACCAGTACATGGTCTAACACACAAACAGTTCTAATTTTACACATTTATGAGGATGAAGAACCCATGTGCAGCTTACCTAGGTGATTTTGGCCCATCATATTCCATACAAATATGGTATAGTCACCCCAAAGTTTGATTGGCATTGGTAGATCATCTTCCAAGACATCAGTCACAAAATTGCCAGATACCTCAGTTGTTTGTGAAATCTTGGGATAAAATGTTAGCTTCTTACCAGTTCCTGGTAGCCTCACAGCAAAAGGGATTCCAGGGCCTGGGAGAACATCAGCAGGAATCTACAGTGCTTCCTATTACTTGTTTCTGGCATTACACTATAAGACTTTCATTTTCTTCTACGCATTAAAAGTGATTCATCAAGTCCAAGCCGCACTCCAGGAAGGAAACAGGACTTTTGATCGTAAGTGGACACTTGTGATCATCACTGAGCCACACTTGTAATTTACCCTTCCCTCCCCAACAGCAAATATGTTTCCCTCTATACAACTATCTAATAACTATTTTTTTAAATACTGAGCCAGACATGTTAGCCTATACCTGTAATCCCAGCACTCTAGAGGCAGAGGCAGGATGATCGCTGCTAAGTTTAAAGCTAGCCTTACACTACACAGTGAGTTCCAGGTCAGAAAGAGATACAAAGTTCAATGTATTGTAAAAAGTTCCCATATTTTGAAAGAAATCATACAAAGTTCAGTAAATAATTAATGTCTTCCAAAGAATGTACCAAGCCATGATTGTTTTACAAATGATTTAAAAAATAATTATTTCATAAATCAGTATACCAATTATCTACAATCTGTTCTAGATAGTAGATACACTCCCCTTTCATTCTTTGAATCTATCTTACCTTAATACTAAATTCATATACAAATATTGTAAGCAAGAAAAATGAAAGAACAATTCATCAAATATATACATACATGGTTATATTCACGATAAAGAAGTACTTACAAAGAATTGTTGTGTTTGATACTGTAATAGAAGATAAATGATACCGTATATATACTTATTTAAACCTTAGAAGTATATGGCACAATACAGCCTAATACAGCAATGCCCTTCACTTAGTAATAATGTACTACAGTAATGCAGGAGTTGATGGTAGGAGAATCTCTGCCATCTTCTAAGTGTGTGAAATGAAAGCCTCTCCACAAATACAGATTACTAACTCTCAAAACTATATGATCAGCCAATAGATTTCTATGGACATTTACTAAAATCTAACATTTCTTCAAAGTTTAAAACTCTTAAGTTATAAGAAGAGTTCTTTGATTCATTTGTATTTTTTCATGGTATTCTTAAGTTGCTATTTTTGTTGTTGCTTCATTTTAACTAGAATTGGCAGATACAAAGGAAAATATAAAAGCAAAAAGAACAATATAATAATGATGATGATGGCTAACATTTGTATGTTGCTATGTTCCAAATATTATTCTGGATTATATTTATAAAATTGACTCACACAAACTCACATGCAGAGCTGAGTATGTAGGTCCTGGGTAAAGTACCCTTCTAGCTTGAGCAAGGTCTTGTTTTCCATCAACAGATATACAAACAAAAACTGTCTTCTCAGTGTCACAGGCATCCAATGAGATACAGACTACAGTTATCACAAGACAGGAGATTAAACACTTAGATACTGAGAACGTATATATCTATGGAGGGGAATCACCTGGAAAATGGTAGGCACAGGACTGGAAGTCAGCAATCTAGGGTAGAATTCCATGGAATTCATCTTTACCATACACTGCCAAGACTGGAAATTTGCAATAAAATACCTTATATGAAGAAGCAATGAAATGTTACACCCACTATTTGATAAGCCCCCTCTGATAATGGACACTATAAAATAATCCCACACTAGCGCAGAATTGAGTATAATAAACGGTTATTTATTTAGGGGTAGAGTCACAAATCACAGTCCTCTGCACGAATGTGGAACAGGAACAGAATCCAGAAGCCTGGAGAGAGAGCAAGCACATGCCTTACATCGCCATTTATAATATAAGAGGCCAGGTACAAGTGAGCTGATATCTTAAAGGCTACTGGCTGAAGGAGTTCCCACAGCAGCCTCCCCATTTTGTTTAAATAAAAGAGTTCTAAGCCTAATACAACACTATATACAATAAGAAGAAATATCAAGTATAAAAATTAGAATAACAACCAGCATAAAAAATATCAAGGAAGAAACACATGTTAAATGCTTCAATAATCATTCTATCCTAAGGAATCTAAGTCTTGTATTAGAAATATCTTGGCTAAATCATAAGAGGAAAGTAACTATGACTATCTAATCTTCAAACCCATCAAAGGCCTGAGAAGCAAGATAATATTACTTGAGTAGGCAGGAAGTGCAATCAAGCAGCTTCCAAAATGTGCAATAGATGACAGAAACAACTGGCTATCTAGGTAATCACCCAAAATCTCATTTGCAATGATGAAGCAACCAACTTTGGCTAAGGCCTAGAGTAACTGACAGACCATTTTCAGAGGCAAAAAATTTGAAGATCTACTCTGCCTTATGATGGCAAAGTTCATCAGTTGCTTTCTTCAGTGTCTTGCAGAATTTCTGACAGACTCTTTCATGAAGCAGAAACCCCAAAGGATGTCTCACCTTTAGGCAAGTTCAGCAGTCATTTTTCTGTGGGTCCTGCATGTCCAGTTCATACATCATAACATCAAGCAGTCCATAACAAGAGAAGTTTCTAGTCCAAATGGCTAACCAACTCCTTAAGGAGCCTCTTTGATACTTATCTTCCTTTTGAAGTAGATTGGTGCTGACAGGAGCAGATGTGTCTCATTGTCATGAAAAGTCCTAAATTACTTAAATGACATATTCTACAGTTATTTGAAGTGATTGAAGATTACCTATGTATGCAGAATACAATCTCCATGTATCTAAAGAACCTGATTAATCTAACTATAAGTATGACAAACATAGATGACTATAAACCCATAATACTTAATACATATATATCTTAAAGACTAAGACTTCATATTAGAATATTAAATAATCTTTAAACAATTGTGCAGCAAATGATGAAAGTGACCTCAAAATGTATACTATGTATAAGTATCTTGATCAAAAGTAGAACTGTATAGTGTAATATGATGAATATATTCTAAAATTATATCAATATACAAAATGTCTTAAGCAGAGGTAGAAGCATGCATGCATACAATATGACAAAATAACTGCCTAGGTGTACGAATAGTATAAACAGAAATAGGAGCATATTCAATATAATTTGAATTTGTATCAATATACAAGAATCTATACCAATGTAAATAGACTATAAATAATAGCTCACAAGTATTCACTCTATTACTCACTATTATTATTAGTGTGAGTAAGCTTCAGCCAGTTCAGAATATTTGAGTCAGGATTTGACCATAATCCTAATTTTTCTTTAGGTCCCCATAAGATTATAAGCACCCCCAATCAGCAAGAAGTAACCTAGAAAACTAAACCCACTTTCCCAAAAATGGATTATGGGCATTTGTCTTTTTTTAGAGTGTTGGTTACAAGTTGTTATAAATAATGGTCAGGGAAAAAAGCTAAACAAAGAAGATTAGATTCAGAGTTCTTGTTTTGAGAAGAAAAAAAGGAGAAAGGACTGTGGGACAATAGTTTTGTACCATGTAAAGATTTGTCACTTGTATTGGTTTTAATAAAATGCTGGTTTGCCAGAAGCCAGGCAGGAAATATAAGCAGGGTGATCAGAATAGGAGAATTCTGGGAAGAGGAAAGGCTCAGTCTACATTCATCACCAGACTCAGAGGACACAAGATGAGAATGCCTCACTGATATAGGTACCAAGCCACGTGGTTAACACAGACAAGAATTATGGGTTCATGTAAAATGTAAGAGTTAGTTAATAAGCCAGGTATTGGTGGTACAGGCCTTTAATACCAGCACTTGGGAGGCAGAGCAGGTGGATCTCTGTAAGTTTGAGGCCAACCTGGTCTACAAGAGCTAGTCAAAGGACAGGCTCAAAAGCCACAGAGAAGCCCTGTCTCAAAAAAAAATAGTTAATAAGAAGCCTGAGCTAATAGGCCAACAAGATTATAATTAATGGAGACCTTTGTGTGTTTCTTGGGAACTGAACAGCTGCAGGACTGGGCAGGAACCTCTGACAACACTCCTCTTGAAATCTGAATGGTGACTTTTCCACTTCCTTACACTCTCTACCTTTATCGTCATGAACTCTAAGAACCCTCCAAGAACAATAACAGTCTTCCAGTTGGAATTTCCATTTTAAGCCTCTGTTGTGTGCATTCACTGAAACTCATGAAAGCCATTGTCCTCAAAAAACTAAATACAGCAGTCATAAATATGACACTAAATAAAGCAGTCATAAATATACTAAATATAGCAGTCATAAATATGAAGTAACATTTCTGATTGTTTATCCCTGCTACTGTGTCCTCACACACATAGGGATGTCCACAATGAGAAAGTTGGTGCTCTGGGTATACCCAAACAGCATCCTGAGCCAGTTGACTTCCTAACTGTGAGTGCTCACAAGTCCTTTGGTTCATGTACAATGTTCCATTCAAATTCCCATCTTCAGCTGTCCACAGATCTACTTCAGTCTTTTTTTTTCCCTTTTAAAAATGCCCATCTCACCCAGTACTTGACATGACTTTTCAGTTTCTAGAAGGTCAGTCTACCTCATATGGTTTTGCTATCCCTCTCTGATATAGAAAGCACTGGCTCTCTCTCATTCTGTGTGTTTATGTGTGTGTGTGTCTGTATCCTCTCTTCTCTCCTCTCCAAGACAGAGATCCCCTCCATCCTGACCTAGATAACTCTCCTTGCAGGCAGCAGAACATCCCAGAACAAGGTCCTTATTTTTAGCATCTTCTAGAGGAAAGAGTAAAAGTTTCAATTAATGGAAGTGAGGGGTAATGTTCACTTCACAAAATACAAGATGCCATTTGTTTTATGAATAAAGTCATTATTACCCAACTCACCATTTAGTAGAATAGAGAACTCAAATTTTTATGTCAGAAGCAGGTGGCTAGTCCTGCCAAATTTTGTTAAGAAGTAATGTCCCAGCCCAGAACTACACTTGCTAAAGCCTTTTCCTCTAAGTGTAAGCCCAGAAATTGTTCCTGCCAAGAGGATGTGTGCAGAAATGTCATGGTGCCACTTGCAGACCACCATGGGGGAGGTTTTCATTATTGCCTTTTTCTTGTCTTCACCTGCAGGCAGAGCATTCCTCACAAGACTGTGAGGCTCTGGAAATAGCAGAGCCATCTGATGCAAGATCCTCAAACTGTGACTTGGAGGAGAGCCTCTTGACAATCAGGAACATACTATTGTATTTTAAAGGAGCCAAAAATAATCTCTCATGTTGTTATGAATTTTTATAGATTATTACTTCAACAACTGTTAATACTTGTGGCGCTTGTCTTGAAATTTTAATTTTTAGTTTGTTCATGCCTCTTGGCAAAGTAAAGGTGCCTAAAACAGATCTACCACAGAAGATAGAGGGTTGATATAAGTGTGTATACTGGTTAGTTTTTGTCAACTTAAAAGTTTATAATTAATTGCCTGGAAAGACAGAATCTCTTCCATCAGATTGTCCAATGTTCATGTCTGTATTTTCTTTATTGTTAGTTGATGTGCTAGTGCACAGCCAGTGTGAATGTTTCCATCTGTAGGCAGGTGACCCTTGGCTATATAAACAGAAAAAGGTAACTGAAATAAGCTAGAGCAAATCAGTAAACCACATTCTTCCATAGCTTCTGCCTCAGTTCCTGCCTCTAGGTTCCTGCCCTGACTTCCCTGGATATAGAATGATGACATGGAAATATACACCAAGTAGACCCTTTCTTATCCACATTTGTTTTGGCCTTGGTGTTTATAACAGCAACACAAAGCAAATTAGAATAAAGTGCTGAGTAAATATAAAGTTCTAGGTGTTCTAAAATATACTATATCTTCAGAAACTTTTTATTTTAAATGTCCATTCAACTAGAAGGCCATCTGGAATGTGTGAGGCAAACTTATAAAGATGGGAGAATCGAAATAATAGTATCTACTTTGCAAATCTCTGATCTTTTTTTCCTATCCTCCTACCACAACATCTGATCTCTTGCTGCTGCTACTACAAGATTTCGCCTTTGGAAAGTCATGGTGGTTGTTCCCTAAAGAAAATTTTGCTTATTAAAATGTCTGTAATAGCCCAATTAGTTCTATTAACAAACAAATCAACTTGATTAACTCTGTCTCAGAAATGTCTTTATCATTGGACATTTGGTTTCCCCACCAATTTTGAGATCATCCTCTTTTCTCTTCGCCTACAGATTTTGATGAATAAAATGCGCTTGAAGAACACAAAGGTAGAAACACCACAGCGTATTCTAGGAATGAGTTTTTGAACCAGGGGTATATGAAATAACTGAAAAAGGAAGAAAATTCAAAGTTATAACACACTCTCTTACTTAGAGACTTTGACTTTTCTTGTACTGACTCTTGTTAGTCATTTTATGTCTGGTTTCTCACTTTTTCTTGTATTTCTACTGCTTCAAAAACATCCTCCCATACCAACAAGTAAGAAGTCCAACATGCCTTATGTGGGCTAAAGTACTTGTTATATTGCACTTGATTAAATATTCTTGGTATACGTATCAGTTTTTGTTCTCTACTGCTATCTGAAGTGCCTATTCGTCCTCTGTCAAAAGACAACTTTTATTCATATTTTCTAATCCAGGTCAAATGTTACTTCTTGTCCAAAACCAACCTCCAGCTACTCTTCATCTCTATAGTGATGGTTAGTAAGTACCCTTTGTTATCTGCATTTGCAACAGTCTGTGATTATTGTCTGCATAATACTGGCCTGTTTGGGAAAACAATCGGATTACTGTCTGTCTAGAAGTACTGGGAGACTTTGTATTTCTAGTGCTAGCCCCAGCACCTGACACCAAAATAAGGAATATGATATTCTTATTGAGACAAGTCAGTATGTCTCAAAGGCTTTAGCAAAATCACAAGATGAAACACAAAAGCTCAGGAAATGGCAAGGCAAGCAGCTCAGCAAAAATCTCTTGAACAAACAATCCTTCAAGGGGAAAAATTATTAATGACAATTATTTTAAGCTTCTGGAGATTTCCCAGAGTATTTGCAATCATTTTTTTTTTCATCAAACTCTTTAAAAGCTTTAATAAGGACAAATGTGGGGGGGGGACGGAAAACTGAGATATTTTACATAGGTACAGACCCACCCCTGTACCACCCCTCTCCTACCCTACTCAGCATTGTAGAAGAGATATTGTAGGTGGAAATGACAACTAGGGAAACAGATTTCTTCTCCATCAGTTCAGTTCTGCAAAAGACCTATTCAAGTAGAGCAGAAGTCATGCATGTCCCCACTCAACTCCTAAACTGCAGGAAATTTCTCATGGCAAGTTAATGGAGAGCAAGCCCAATCCATCCCACCCTCACTTCCTACTCTATACAATAAGTTCTGTGATGCATGATTAATAAAAACTCAGAGAGAGAAATCGGCATTCAATCTAAAAGCAAAACAGCCAGCCACTGGCTCTTACCTCAATCTCAGTCTAAAAAGGCAATCCTGCCTCTAGGAATCTCAGAATGAGATTGTGTGTTGTGAGCGGTTTCCTCCCATTATATAATCCTCTCTAGGGCTGGGATTAAAGGTGTGCACCACTGTCATTAAAGGCATGCACTGCCCAGTTTCTATGGCAATTTGTGTGGCTACTGGGATTAAAGGTGTGTGTTGTGTGTTAACATCACACATACAGTCTGTAAGGCTGACCAGGGGAGCTGTTTTACTCTCAGATCTTTAGTCAAGCTTTATTTATTAAAATACAATTGAAATGCCACTACAATTCTGCCTGGATATAAGCACAAATTTTGCAAGTCAATAATTAGCAACTGGTTAATAAAACACAAGTTATGTTGATCACAGCGCATTCCCTAAGAAGAGGGGCCTAAGGAAAAGCTATTTTTAAAATCTGAGCAGGGGTTAGTAAAGGACTCATATCATTGGATTAGTAGTCTTTCTCAGCTTAGTTCAAATAAGTCACTAAGCAAAAACATGAACTCTTGTCAAGCAGAGTCAGTATCTAGAGTTTCTACAATATAAATCTAAAACATTTCAGTAAAAAATTATGAGGCATGGTCTTCTCTCCCATCACATGAGGATCACATATTCTGAGCTGATTGAAATATAGGGACCTCTATCTTTGGTGATGGGAATGATATTTCTGGAGCTTCCCCTCCAGGTTAGGGTCCTACACCTGCTTTGATGTCATAACAATTTCTAGAGTACCATAGTCCTGCAAACCTTCCCCAGGTAACACTGCCCGTTCTCACTGTGACCCAAGTTTCTTCAACCTAAGAGCCACCTATATATTCCTATGAGGCTTCACCAAAACTTCTACAGATCTATATCAAGACTCTTCTAGGTTTACCTACCCTGGCTGAGCTAGAGTTACCTCTGATAACTATTCAGACATCATCTATCAAATGTTGAGACTGGACCACAAGCACTATTCAGCTGGTTTATAACCTGAAAAGATGCAGTAACTGAAAACATAGAATCACATATCTACTCAACAAAGGTAGGATAGATATCCATATGAAGAAAAACTACTAGTGACCCAACTCCAGATGTCTGGGAAAAACATGTACAAAAACACAAACAATATGAATAACTAAGACCATGTGTCTCCGCCAAAAATTAGTACTACCATACTAATGTGCCCTAATAAAATAAGGTTAAATGACATAAAAGAACTGACTTCAAAACAATAATTATAAATATGTTCAAGGAACTCAAAGAAGAGATGAATAAATGCTGGAATAAAACACAGAGTTGAATGAAATAAAGAAAACAAGTCAATAGATAAAAATAGAACTCAATAAAGATGTAGAATTTTTGAAGAGTTAAACTGAAAAAAAAACTTGAACTGAAAATTTTAGTACATAAAATTAAAAAGTACTAAATGGGAAGCCTCGTCAAAATAACATGTCAAGTAGAAAAAAAGAAGAATACCAAGAGTTGAAGACAAAGTAAAGGAATGGGATTACCCTGCTGAAACACTGAATCTGAAAAAAGAAATAAAGCCATGAGTGGAACGTGCAGAAACTCTGTGACACTATAAAAAAGATCACTCCTAAAAACCATTGTTCTAGAAGAAGGAAAAAAGTAGGTCAAATACACAGAAAATACTTTCCAAAAATAAGTCACAGAAGAAATTTTTCACCACACCAGTCTGAAGACCAGGTAGGCTCCCCTGTGAACACACCAACTGAGCCAGCCAATAAAACAGGCAACAGCATCAATACCCTTTCTGAAAATCCAGAGAAGCAGAAACTGAGGAACAAACACTCACCTAACAAAGACAAACCCAGAAACCATCAGCTAGACCTATAATGACCACAAACCCAGCCTAGATGCCAGCATAAGAACCGAATCAAAAGCCAGGCGGATTAAAGCACACGCCTTTAATCCCAGCACTTGGGAGGCAGAGGCAGGCAGATCTCTGTGAGTTCAAGACCAGCCTGGTCTACAAGAGCTAGTTCCAGGACAGGCTCCAAAACCACAGAGAAACCCTGTCTCAAAAAAACCAAAAGAGAGAGAGAGAGAGAGAGAGAGAGAGAGAGAGAGAGAGAGAGAGAGAGAGAGAGAGAGAGAACCCAATCAATAACAGTCGGGACAGTATGAGCCCAGCTATCCACTAGAGCCCAGCTATCCCACCACAGGTGGAGAAAATACATTCTATGATAGTCAAATTCATACAATATCTATCTAACTAATCTAGTACAGAAAGTACTAGATTGAAAACTCCAACATGAGGAAGTAACAATACCCATGAAAATACAGAAAATAATCTCACACCAGCAAAACCAAAAGAAAGAATAGCATGCATGCGCACGCACACACACAACAACAACAAAATAATAGGAATCAACAATTACTGGTCCTTGATACTGCTCAATATCAATGCTCTAAATCCCCCAATAAAAGACATAGACTAACAGAATGGATCCGAATACAGGATCCATTCTTCTGCTGCATCCAAGAGACACACTTGAAAGGTTAGAAAAAGATATTCTGAGCAAATGAATCTAAGAAGCAAGCCCATTTTAATATCTAACAAAACAGACTTCAAAAAAAAACTAAACAAAAGAGAGAGGGAAGGACACTTCATACTCATCATTAAAAAGTCCAAGATGGAATTTCAATTCTGATTATCAATGCCCCAAACACAAGTGAACTCACCCTTGTAAAAGAAACTCTATTATAACTTAAATCACACATTGACCCTCACACTGATGGAGACTTCACTACCCCACTCTCACCAAAGGACAGTACATCCAGACAAAACCTAAATAGAGAAACACCAGAGTTAACAGAAATTATAAATCAAATGAACCTAACAGATATTTACAGAACATTTCACCCAAACACACACACACACACACACACACACACACACACACACACACACAAAAAAAATACCTTGTTCTCAGCACCTCCATAGAACCTTCTCTAAAACTGACTACATACTTGGTCACAAAGCAATTCTCCACAGAGACAAGAAAACTGAAATAACCCCCACATCCTATCAGACCAGCACGAATTAAATCTGGAGAGATCTCATACTATGGACTTAACAACATGCCTGAAAGCTCTAGAATAAAAAAGAAGCAAGAGCATCCAAGAGGAGTGGATGACAAAAAAAATTAAACTGGGGGCTGAAATCAATAAAATAGAAACAAAAAGAATAATATAAAGAATCGATGTAACAAAAACAGTTGGTTTTTAAAAAAATAACAAGATAGACAAACCCTAATACAAACTAACTAAAAGACTGAGAGAAACTATCTAAATAAACAAAATCAGAAACAAAAGCAGGGACATAACAACAGATGAGAAATCCAGAGAAGCAGAAAGACATGTGTTAAAAACCTATAATCCTCCAAACTGGAAAATCTAAAAGAAAAAGTGGATAATTTTTTCAATAGACATTACTAATAAAATTAAATGAAGAGCAGATAAGCAGTTTAGATAGGCCTATAACCCCTAAGGAAAGAGAAGTAGTCATTAAAAATCTCCAAACCCTAAAAAGATTCTCATAGCCAAATGGATTACTGAAGAATTCTACCAGACTTTCGAAGAAGACTTAATGCCTATTATTATTATTTCACATAATAGGAACATAAGGAACATTGCCCAACTCATTTTATGAGTTCACAGTTACCCTGATACTCAAACCAGATAAAGATTCAACCAAGAAAGAGAATTACGGCCCAAATTCCTTTATGAACATAGATCCAAAAATATACAACAAAATACTTGCAAACAAAATCCAAAAATACATCAAAAAAATCATCTACCATGATCAAGTAAGTTTCACCCCAAAGATGCAGGGATGGTTCAAAATAATAAAATCAATAAACAAACTGAAAGAAAAAAACACATGATCATCTTAATAGATGCAGAAAAGACCTTTGACATAAGTTCTGGAGAGAGGGATAGAAGAGACATATCTAAACATAATAAAGGCAATTTTCAGAGAGCTTATAGCCAACATGAAATTAAATAGGGAAAAAAATCAAAGCAATTCCACTAAAATCAGGAATAAGAAAAGGCTGTCCACTCTCTATATATCCATTCAATATAGTATGCGAAATTTTAGCTAGAGAAAAAAGACAACTGAAGGATATCAAGGAGATATAAATTGAAAAGGAAGAAATAAAAGTATTGTTATTTGCAGATGATATGATTATATACATATGTGACCCTAAAATTCCACCAGGGAACTGCTACAGCTGATAAACACTTTCAACAAAGTGTCTGGATACAAGATTAACTCAAAAAACTAGTAACTCTCATATATACAGATGGCAAATGGACTGCGAAAGAATTCAGGGAAACAACACCTTTTACAATAACCTCAAGTAATATTAAGTATCTTGTGATAACTCTAACAAAGCAAATAAAAGACATGCATAACAAAAACTTCAAATCCTTGAAGAAAGAAATTGAAGAAGCTATCAGGAGATGTAAAGATCTCCCATGCTCATGGATTGATAGGATTACATAGTAAAAATGGGCATCCTACCAAAAGCAATCTGAGATTTAATGCCATTTCCATCAAAATTACAAAGCAATTTTTCACAGAACATGAAAGGATAATTCTCAACCTCATATGAAAAACAAAAATCCCAGGATAGTAAAAAAAATAGTGAAAAATAAAAGAACTGCTGGAGGTATAAACATCTTGATTTCAGGTACTACTACAAAGCTATAGTAATTAAGAACAGCATGGTACTGCCATAAAAACATCTAGGTTGGCCGATGGAATCAAATTGAAAACCAAGACATAAATCCACACCCCTATTGACACCTGAGTTTTTTTATAAGTAAGCCAGAAATACAAACTAGAAGAAAGAAATTATCTTAAACAAATTGTGCTGCTCAAACTGGAGATCTGCATGTAGAAGAATGTAAATAGATCTGTACTTATCGCCCTTTACAAAACTCAAATCCAACTAGATCAAAGAGCTCAACATAAAATCAGATACATTGAATCTGATAGATGAGAGAGTGTGGAATAACCTTGGATGAATTGACACAGGAGACAACTTCCTGCACAGAAGGCCAGTAGTTCAGGCACTAAGATCAATGATTAATAAATGGGATCTCATGAAACTGAAAAGCTTCTGTAAGATAAAGGACACCCTCAATAGAATAAAACAGCAGCCTATATAATGGGAATATTTATATACACTCTACACCCAATAGAAGATTAATATCCAAAATGTATAGGAACTCAAGAAATCAGGTATCAAAAAGCAAATAATCCAATTTTAAAATGGGGTACAGTCTAAACAGAGAATTATCAGAAGAATCTTTAAAAAAAAAAACACTTAAAGAAATGCTCAACATCCTTAGCCATCAGGGAAATACAAATCAAAACTACTTTGAGATTCCATCTTACACCTTACAGTTAGAATAACTAAGATCAATAACACAGTGACAACTCATGTTAGCAAGGATGTAGAGCAAGGGGAATACTCCTTCATTGCTGGTGGGAGTAAAAACTTGTACAACTACTATGGAAATCAATATGGAATTGATCTACCTCAAGATCCAGCTATACCATTTTCAGCATGTACCCAAAAGACACTCAGATACTTGTACAACAAAGATACTTGCTCAACAATGTTCATAGTGGCTTTATTCGTATTAGCCAGAAACTGAAAATGACATAGATGTCCTTCAACAGAAGAATAGATAAAGAAAATGTGGAACATTTACACAATGGAGTATTACTCAGCTGTGGAAAAAATTACATAATAAAATTTTCAGCCAAGTGTATGGAACTAAAAAAAAATCATCCTGATCCAGAAAGACAAATATGGTATATATTCATTCATAAGTGGATATTAGCTTTTAAGTAAATGATAACCAAGTTACAGCTCACAGACTCAGAGAGGTTAGGTAAAGAGGAAGGCTATAGAGGAGAATCTGTGGATCTCCTTGGGAAGGGGAAATAGAATAGATTTTACAGGAGTCCTGGGGGTAGGTGAGGACAGAAGCAGGAAGGATCAGATGAGGAACAAGATGGGATGAAGGGAAAGAGCACAGGGAGAACTGGCTGGAACTTGGGGATGGTCATTTGGGAAAATAATGTGGAAACCTAGTGCAGTAGAAACTTCCTGGAGTCAGGTGGGGTGATCCTAGTGGCTACTTTTAGTAATAGGAGATACAAAGACTGAACTGGCTATCATTTGTAGCCAGGCAAGGCCCACAGTGGTAGGAATGGGTTGCATTTGGTTGAGCTGTTGGCTGAGAGGGTTCCATGGGGATCCTCAAACAAAACAAGTTGATCCTACGACAGAGAGTTGCTCTCCACAAACTAACAAAAGGGCCCTATTGCCAAGGACAACATCCACGCAGTTCACTGACCATGGAAAGGTCAAGTTGGTGCCTGCCTGGAGCCTTCAGCCCTGTGTTCTAGACTCTGCTATGGGAGGGTACTCTGCTGGCTGCTGAAATCGAAATGTGGACACTCCCACAAAACCTTTGACCTACAATCTAGCCTGCCTTCAAAGTGTGCTGGGGCAATGACAACACAGAATTTGTGGAAGTGGCCCAGCCAATATCTGATTTAACTTGACGCCCACTTCCTTGGAGGGAGCCTATGGCTGACACTGCTTGGATAGCCATATACTAGAGATTGGATAGGCCAGTGACCTATAGAACCAAACATGACTGGTTTTTTAAAAATTAATGAAATTATGTCTAATGATATTATGTTATACTCATAGATCAGCGTATTATCCAGTAGCCATCAGAGAAGTTTTGGCAGCAATGGGAGTAAATGCAAAGAGCCACAGCCAGACATTATGCAGAAAGAGAGTCTAAATTGGAGGTTTCTACTGGGTTCCTCTCCTTGGAGTTCAGGAAATCCCACAGAAGAGTGGGCAGAAAGATTGTAGGAGTCAGGGGGGCCAGAAGAATACAGTCCACTGAATCAACTAGGCAGGGTGCATTTGGGTTCACAGAGATGGAAGTGCAAGCTCCAGGGCTGGCAGGAGTCTGTACCAGGTCCTCCGCATGTAATTGTGGCTGTTTCCTTGGTGCCTTTGTGGGACTCCTAACTGTGGGAGTGGGTTTCTCTTTGACTCTTTTGCCTGTTCTTGGAACTCTTTTCCTCCTTCAGGTTGCTGTGTCCAGCCTTACTGTGAGAGCTTTTGCCTTGTCTTACTGTATCTTGTTTTGTCATATTTGGCTGTCATCTCTTAGAGGCTTGCTCTTTTCTGAAGGGACACAGAGGCATGGATCTAGAGGAGAGAAGAGGTGGGGGGGCAGCTGGGAGAAGTGGAGAGAGGGGAAAATGTGGTCAGGATGTATTGTATGGGAGAGCAATCTATTTTCAATTTTTAAAAAAAAAAAATTTAAAAAAATGTTCTAGAAGCAAAGGAAAGAGGTTTCTATCAAGGGGCAAGAAGCATACAGAGTACCATAGACAGGAACAAAAAATAAACTGCTCACATCATGTAATAATCAAAATGTTAAATTACAGAACAAGAAAAGGATATTGAAAGCTGCAAGAAAGAGAGAAAGAGAAAAAGAGACCTACCCAGGTCATATGATGGGACCCAAGCCCCATCAGATTAATACTTGGCTTTCAACTGAGACTTTAAAAGCCAAAAGGAATTAGATCTATGTTATACAAGTCCTGAAAGACCACAGATACCAGACCATACTAAACCAAGCCAAAACTATCATCTTTTGCCAATAACTCAATATTAATGGACTCAATTTCCTATTAAAGAGAGAGAGACTAAGTGGATTAGAAGGATTAGAAAACAAGAACCATATTTTTTTTTGCTTCCTCCAAGAATTACACCACCATTAACAATAGATACCACTTTATAGTAAAAGGATTGAAAAATGTATTCCAAGCAAATGGAATTAAGAAGCCATATCTATACTAAAATTTGCCAAAATAAAATTCAAACCGACATAGTAAGAAGAAATAAAGAGGGACACTTCATAATTATGAAAGGAAAACTCCACCAAGAGGATATTAGAATTTTAAACACATAGTCATTAAACATAGATGCACTCAATTTCATAAAACAAATACCATTAAAATCTAAAACCACCAATTAATCCCAACACAGTGACGGTGAGTGTCTTAATACGCTGCTCTCACCAATAGACAGGCCAATAAGGCAAAAAACTAAGCAGAAAATCATTGAAGTTAAATGATATCATAAAGCAGATGGACCTAACAGTTATCTCCAGAGCACTCCACCAAACATTGAAAAATACACTTTCTTTTTAGCATCCTATGGAAATTTTTTCAAAACTGAACACATATTAGGACACAAAGCAAGTCTCAACAAATACAGAAACACTGACATCATATCCTGCATTTTATCTGAGTACAGAGGAATAAAACTAAATGTCAATAGCAATAAAAACTAAAGAAAGCCACAGACTCATGGAAACTAAATAACACACTGCTGAATAATAATTAGTTCAAGGAAGAAATAAAAAAGGAAGTTCTGAAATTTATAGAATGTAAAGAAAATGAAGAGAGAAGTGGGGGGGGGGACCAAAATTGGTGGAACACAATGAAGGAAAGTTTATAACCCTAGATGCCTAGATTTAAGAAAAATAGGAATTGCAAATTAATAGCTTAATGACATACCTGAAGGACTTGGAAAAATAGGAACAAACAGTACACAAAAAAAGGAGATAGAAATATGTAAGAAAAACCAGGGATAAAATCAACAATGACAGAAAAGCAGGCACACAAAAATCACTGAAAAGTACAGTTGTTTCTTTGAGAAGATTAACAAAATTGACAAACTTACCTCCATTAACAAAAAGAGAAAAGTAAGCCTGAATTAATAAGATTAGAGAAAAATAATAAGACATTGTAACAGAGGAAATTGAGAAAATCAGCTATAAAAACCTATATTCCACTACTGGAAAAAATCTTAAAGAAATGGACAAATATCCTAATACATTAGATATAACAAAGCTAAATCAGATAAAATAAGTAATTTAAGAGAAAAATGTAGAGATCAATAAAAATAATAAAGAAAGCAAAAATAAATAAATAAATAATTTAAATAGAACCATAGCAAGCAGTGAAATAGAAATTTCCCAACATAAAAAACTTATGAACAGGTGGATTCAACACAGAATTATGTCAGACCTTCAAAAAGGAACTAACCTCTTCAAATAAGTGAATAAAATAGAAAAGAAGGGAAAACATACACATTATTTTATAAAAGAAGTATTGCTAAAACCAGATAAAACTCACCAAAAAGTTAGTCTCACTAATGAACATAGATGCAAAAATTCTCAACAGAAAACCTGCAAACCAAGTTAAGATCTCATCAAAATATCATCTGTCATGTTCAAATTGGCTTCATACCAGAAAAACAAGGAGAGTTTAATATATGTAAATCAAAAAATGTAATCTACCACATAAACACATTGAAGAGAAGAAGCCACACCATCATCTTATTAAGAGTAGAAAAGGCCATCAAAAAAAATCCAACATCCCTTCATTCTTGCTCTACACATGATAACCAGGAAATAGAAACTACTTAGATGCCCATCAACCAATGAATGGATGATGGAAATGTACATGTACAGTATGGAAAAATCCAAAAGTCATCTAATGATACAGCAGATATATCCACCTCAACATAATAAGGAAAATATATAGTAAGCAAGGATTATCCTAAATGGAGAAAAAGAAGGCATTTCAACCAAATTAAGGAACAAGTCAAGTTGTTCTCTCTCCATTCCTGTTTAGTGTTTGAAGTCTTAGCTAGGGCAATAACGCAAGTGAGGGAGATGAAGGAAATATAAATAGGAAAAGAAGACAAAGTACCTTAATTTGTAGATGATCTGATTCTATACTCAAAAGACCCTAAAAACTTTAGAAGGAAACTTCTAAAGCTGATAAACACATACAAATAGGTTACAAAATTAACTCACAAAGAAAATCTTGGGGGAAGATCCAGAAATACTGTAAGCACCAGAGGACCAGGACATCTGCTGTGAGACGTTGCCTTCTATATATGATAGGGACGCCACACTCACTAAATCTGAACATTATGGTTGCACATGCACAACGACATTAGTTGACATGCCCAACATGAATTTGACAAATTTCAAAAGCCCCCCCCCCCCAGGTGAGCAACCACTTTGAGGTCTTCCTGCTCTGTCCTTATACTCCAATACTATGTTCCAATAAAGACTATTGGTGAATTGTAAAAAAAATTAATAATCTTCCTATATATACATACATAAAAAGGAAAAAATCAGAAAAACAATCCAGTTTGCAACAGCTTCAAAAAACTAAAATGCATAGGAATAAGTCTAACCAAGTAAAATAATTGTACAACAACAACTTTAGGATATGAAATGGAGAAGTTTAGTAAGATGCTAGAAGATGAAAAGAGCTCCCATGTTCTGGATTGGTAAGACTCAGATAATGAATATGGTCAGTCTTCCAAAAGCAATCCAAAAATTCAATGCAATCTTTCATAAACCCCTGAGGTAATTATTAACGGAAACTGAAAAATAAATCTTAAATTTCATATGGAAACCCAGAAGACCCAGAATAGCTAAGACAATCCTGAACAATAAGAATACTACTAGAGATCACACCATCCCTAATTTCAAGTAATATTGCAGAGACAACTAATAAAACCAGCATAATATTGGCATAAAAATGTATCTATTGGTCAAGAATAGAGGATACACATGTATGATCACATTCATACAGCCATTTGATTTTTTTTCTTTTTTGAAACAGGGCTTCTCTGTGCCTTTGGAAGCCATCTGATTTTTTTTTACAAAGAGGTCAACAATTAAAGAATCTTCAACAACTGATCAAACTTGGTAGCTATTCATAGAATAGAACTAGATCCTTATTTATCATTCTACATAAAACTCAACTATAAATAGATCAAGGATTTAAACATAAGACCCAACTCCCTGAATCTGTTAGAGGAAAAGTAGGGAATACACTTCAACTCATAAATACATGAAGGGGCTTTCTAAACAGGATTCCATCAGCATAGGCATTAAGATCAAGAAATGAAAAATGGGGACTCTTATGACTATAAAGCTTTTGTACAGAAAAGAATGCCATCATTAGAGTGAAGAGGCAGCCTTAATAATGGGGAAATTTTTACCAGCTATACATCTGACAGAAGGTTAGTGTCTAGGATACATAAGGAATTGGAATAAAACTAAACATCAAGAAAACAAACAACTCAATTTAAAATTGGGGCATGGAAATAAACAGAGCTCTCAGCAGATGAAACACAAATGACAGAGAGGGTTTTTTTTTTAATGTTCAACATTATTAGCCATCAGAGAAATGCAAATTGAAACTACTTTACGATTTCATATTACCCTAGTCTGAATGGTTGAAATTAAATAAAATGACAGCAAATGCTGGGGTGGATGTGGGGTAAAGCAAACACTTAGTCACAGCTAGTGGAAGTGCAAACTGGTATAGCCTCTATGGAAATCACTGTGGAGGGTCCTCAAAGTTTAAAACTAGATCTATCATACAATCTAGCTATACTAAATTTTGGACTTTGATCCAATTGATTTGGGTATCCTATTATTGAGATACTTGCTGATCCATGTTCATTCTTGCTCTACACATGATAACCAGGAAACAGAAACCACTTAGATGCCCATTAACCAATGAATGGATGTTGGAAATGAACATGTACAGTATGGAATATTATTCATCCATTAAGAAAAGGAACTTTGCATGTAAGTGGATTGCTGGAAAAAATCATTTTGATTGTGGTAACTCAGACCCAGAAAGACAAACACATGTTTTTTCTCATGTGTAGACACTAGGTTTGATTCCTTAGATATGCTTATTTATGTTGAAGTGCCCATCGAAGATAGGAAATTAATAAAGATCATGGGGATGTGATTTAAGGGTGGAAAGATACAATACAGGTCATTTGAAGGGATACTGAAGAATAACAGAAGGAGAAAGATTCTGTGAGATAAAGAATGGGGATACAGGTTAGAAGGAGAAGTATGAGGTGGTGGTCACTAACACCAAAGACCTTTGGAAGCACTGTGTGAAAACCTATTAGTGTAGAAGATTCCTAAAATGAATACACACTAGAATTACCATATAACAGAGGGAGATGGCAGGAAGAATGTTTTACCTGTATATCATAGGTTATCAAATAGAGAGTATAGTACCAGGAATAGGTTGCCTCTTTTTTGAGTTGTCAGCAGAAACCTATATACTCCCAAACACTATAAACTATTGTCATTGCACTTGGTTACCCTCCAGAACGTGATGGTAAGACTTCATGGCTGAAGACACCGCGTACTTAAGCCAGAACATAGAGAAATCAGGCTGATAAAAAACAAATCTTCAACCCTACTGGCTAGTTTTCAGAGTGTTAAAAGTTGTTATACAGGATACATGAAAAGAAATGTAATCATCAGCCCTACACATCCATGAACCAATATGAGGTACAACAATGGCCAGTCAGGCCTCCTAATAACCCCGAACTTCTAATAGTCTATTTCACTAAGATTGCATCAAGGGGTTCCATTGATAAAAATTAGTCCTCTCTTGATCCAATGCCCTTTCAATAGCATCATCAGTAGAACACCAAAACTTCAACACACGAACCATTTGGAATGATACTTTATATCCAAATCATAATTTAATAGTGAGTGACATAAATAGTCAGCAACTTGTATTTTGGGTAAAAATAAAATAAATATTTCTACTAAAGAAAGACACCTATCTTTGAAATAGAAATAATTACACAAGGATGAAATATCAAAGATACTCTCAAAGTACTATAGAAGAAAAGATGGAGTGACCAGTCTTGCCTGGGTGAGGTAGAGAATAGACAAGGAGAAAGTAATTGATGCTGTTGCTGCTGCTACTGCTGCTGCTGCTGTTGTTGCTGATACTACTAGTGATGATGATGATGATGATGATGATGGTGGTGGTGGTGGTGGTGGTGATAATGTTGATAATGGTGCTGATAATAAAAATGATAATTATGGTGTTGGCAATGATAAATAAAAAAGAGGAGATGAAGGAAGAAAGAAGAGTAATGGGAAACAAAAGAGAAGAAAGAAGAAAAAGGAAGAGGAGGAAAGGAAGATAGTCCTACCGTTATCATCACCTCTGGAGCTGAACCACTTCAAATATGTTTCCCATCACTTTCTACTCTAGTAGCTCCTATTCAGTCTCATAGACTAATCATCATTTCTCAGCGATTCTAGAAACTTTTTTTGCATTGTCTTATTATCATTTTCATTTAAATATGGAAAGATGTGTAGGGGTATGAGTACATACACCATTGAAATATGAAATATATTTCTTATTGTGGATTTTTGACAAAACGGTGTTACAAAACCCTATTAGAGAGCAATAAATATTTGACTTTGGTAAATCAGAGATTTCTTTGAAAACCTGATTCTGAAATTGGAAAATATTCACATGGTACCTGAAATTGCAGTATTTACTGTTTGGTTTCAGAAAATTTTCAAATAGTAAAAATTGGTTCCAAAATCCACTAGGAGCTTAATGTTCAGAGTTACCTATAAAGGTACATTAGATATCGATCCTCACCAAGACATTGACATCTAAAATCTATGGCCCATTCTGCTGAGTAAGAGAATCCAGGAGATGCCTTGTTCCTATGACCTTTAACCTCTAATAGCTGATTGGCAGGAAATAAAAACACATGTGGCCAAAAAGTATGTCTCAGCATTCTTTAGTGAGCGTAAAAACATGAAGGAAAGTCCAAGGTCCTCCCCCCTCCGTCCATGTCTAGGAAGGTGAACATCCAAACTGGCTAGGCTCCCACCAAGCCGGAACATGAAGTAGGATCAAAACCCCGTGCCATTGTCCTTGGCTTCTCATCAGCCCTCATTGTTTGCCATGATCAGAGAGTCCGGTTTTATCCCATGATTTTTCAGTCACAGTCCAGCTGGCCTTGGTGAGCTCCCAATAGATCAGCCCCACTGTCTCAGTGGGTGGGTGCACCCCTCGTGGTCCTGACTTCCTTGCTTGTGTTCTCCCTCCATCTGCTCCTCATTGGGACCTTGGGAGCTCAGTCCAGTGCTCAAGTGTGGGTCTCTGTCTCTATCTCCATCCATCACCAGATGAAGGTTCTTCTTATTTAGCTTCTTTAGGTTCACCAGGTACACACTCCGTGACCTTTATTTATGGCTAGAAACCCTGACTGCTCTTTGGACTGGAGAGGAAGGGGGAGAAGGGTGGGAGGAGGGGGAGGGAAATGGGAGGCTGGGAGGAGGCAGAAACTTTTTTTTTCCTTTTCTCAATAAAAAAAAATGTTCAAGCTCATGTAAAAAAAAATAAAATAAAGTAGCTGAAAGACACTTAAGGAAATGTTCACCATCCTTAGTCATTAGAGAAATGCATATCAAAACAACTCTGAGATTCCAACTGTAAGAAAGCCAAGATAAAAACACTGATGACAACTTATGCTGCAGAGGTTGTGGGGAAAAGGGAACACTTCTGCATAGCTGGTGGGAATACAAGCTGGTACAGCCCCTTTGGATGTCAGTTTGGCGATTTCTCAGAAAATTAAGAAACAAGCTTCCTTAAGACCCAGTAATAACACTTTTGGGTATATATACAAAGGATGCTCAATCATGCCACAAGGACATGTGCTCAGCAATGTTCATAGCAGCATTGTTTGTCATAGCCAGAACCTGGAAACAACCTAAATGCTCCTTGACTGAAGAATGGATAAGGAAAACATGGTGCATTTACATAATGGAGTACTAAACAGCAGAAAAAAATAATGACATCTTACATTTTTCAGGAAAACGGATGGAGCTAGAAAACATCACTTTAATTGAGGTAGTAACCCAGACACAGAAAATTATCACATTACTCACTCATAGGTGGTTTTTAAACATAAAACAAAGAAAACCAGCCTACAGACCACAATCCTAGAGAACTTAGACAACAATGAGGAGACTAAGAGAAACTTAGATCTAATCTACATGGGAAGTAGAAAAAAACAAGATCTCCTGAGTAAATTGGGAGCATGGGAACCTTGGGGTAGGGTTGAAGGGGGGAGGGGAGAGGCAGGGAGGGGAACCGAGAAAAATGTAGAGCTCAATAAAAGTCAATAAAAAAAGTTTCATGATGTCATTTTGTTTCTAGCAACTGAGTAGTAATCCATTGTGAAAATGTACAACATTCTCTTTATCTGTTCATTAGTTGAGGAATACCTATGTTGTTTCCAATTTCTGTCTATTATGAATAAAGCCACAGTGAACATAGTTGAGCAGATATCTTTGTGGCATTTTGGGGTATATTCTCAAGAACAGTATAATTAAGTCTTGAGGTAGATTAACTCCAAATTTTCTGATTTGATTTTCAATAGTTTGTATTTCTTTCTTTCAGTATGTCTAGTCTTACTTGGTATGTATATGAATTTAAGTAATTCATTCCATACTTGATATTAAACAATTTAGGAAAAAAAATGAAGGAAAAAGGAAAAAGAGTTGACATGAACTGATATATCCCCCAAACCATGTAAGTGACTATCACAATATATCTTCTATCTCACACTGGACAAACCCAAAATTGTCTTAATCACATACATAATGACCTACTTGAGAAAAAAATAAGATAAAGACATATAAGGACATTTTAGAAAATGTCTGTTCAGAAAAGAATACATGATGAAAACAAACTTCCAACCTCCCTTTCCCACCCCATTCCCAGCTATCCACCCAGAGGAAACAGAAGGACATTTAGGATATTTGAGTCACTGAAAATTATGGTTGACATTTACAGTAGAGCACTCAAAGCTATTTGCACACAATTAGCCACTACTGACCCGAACATTTACCATGATTCCCCCATGGAATGCAATCACTCCCTAAAGCTTTCAACAGCAAAGACAAGAACACCTAGGACGCAGGTGCCATTTCCTGATAGAAGCACTCTTCATTGTAGCAGCATCAAGACTACAAGAAAAACGTGGTTTTTAAAAGATCAGTTTCCTCTGACATTAGTAAAGTGTCCTCCACCTAAGTACACACTACCTGAGTGGTCATCTAGAATGAGTTCCTGGAAACAAGAGCCTTTCTTTGCTGATAGTCTTTATTTTTCAACCATCAAATGGTAAGGAACACTTTTTGAAATGCCCATTAAGGGTCAAATAATGGAACGGAGAGGCTCAGATTGTTCCTGGGATTCCTTAACTGAAGTTCTTCCTGCCATCATCACCACAAGGCCAGCACCACTCAAAGGCCAAAGTCAAGTGCTGAAAGGCCAGGTGAAATGAGAGTCAGGAGAACTTTCAATTGCAATGCTCACCCCTAAGGATACGTCATCAAAGCACTTCTCAAGAGCTGCTGTGTGGTGGTAATGAGCAGCAGAGTAGAAATCCTAGCTTCTGCCCTCTTTGGGGAGCTCCAGCATAACAGCCTAAGTGCTTCAGCCAATTTACAACAAAGCTCTCTATTTTGTCCTCTTGTTAGATAAAACCTGTTTGTGAGCAGGAAAAACATTGCCCCAGACTAAAGGTCCCCTGATGAAATGAGTCAATTTATTAAGAAATCCTTCTGTCCACAGCTCCGTATGTGGTATCATTGGCCTCTGTGTATCTGAGTCAGTAAACAATAGGGATCTACAGCTGAGTGATGATCATGTAGGCCTTAAATAGGAGGCTTCTTTTATATTTAATTCATCTATTTGGGCTTACACTAGCCAATAATGTCATAACTGTACAAGACAAGAACTATGGAAAGATGGAGGGATAAACACAAATGTTGCAATCCTCAAAATTATGATGGTGATAGTTGTTGATATATGAAATATAAACTAAGCCTATGAACTTATATAGAATGGACAGATATTATTTACTTCAAGGGTAATATAATATACGAGAGCTTCATGATAGGATGACACAGAAATGGATTGTTACAGCACAGAAATATTAATGAAGCATAGCTATCATGTGGGCTGCTGTTACAATCAACAATCAAGAAAGGTACCACTCACTAGTCTTGTTTCCAAGGTCTCTATCTCACGAATGACTATGCAATCATATATCAGTGGATGTGTTTCAAAATGACAAAGATCAAGAAAGTTGTGAAGGTCTCTCATCTGCGAACCTTAAGAGCAATGAGGAATGCTGGCCAGTGTGTGGGCTCTGAACTACCCACCATGCTTGATTCCCAGTGATTGGGTTAATCTATAGATGTCACTTTCTAGTGAAGATATAGAAGATGACACATACAAGTGCTAAGGATCACGGGTAAGGGGAACTGTGCAACTTCTGTGTGGTTCTTGCTCTGTATTCTTAGGGGTTGGAAAAGGCAATTAAATGGATCTGTGGGGTAGGTAATGTCTTCGGATGTGAATTTTTAGCCATGGGAACAAAGATGGCATGAGGGAAAACAGAATAACAAACATGACAAATGATAGCTCCAGCCAAATCTTCTTCCAGCTGTTTAGAGGAGAAACCTAGCCCTGTTTCTTCAACACGTGTATTCTCTGTCACTGTAGGCTGAAAAATTACTACTCTGCATAGTTAAGGGATTTTTTTTTCTTTTCAACATTTAATATGTAGGGTGACACAGAGTCCTTGTCATCACCTTTTTTTATTATTTGCAATTTCTTTCTCCCAGATGTTTGTGTCATGAGAGATCATGAGTAGCAACGAGATTGTTGTGACAAGCGAGTTCCAATCAAAAGGCAATTTTATAAAAAAAAATATTAGAAATGATGGACAAAATTTTCTTTTCAACAACTAAATTTTAAACTTAAGAAACTAGGAAAATGATCTTCTCAAAAAGAAATGTAAGTATGTACAAAAGGAAATAGAAAGCAGACACTTGACATCCTAAAGAATAGTTTCAGTTGAATTCTGAACGTGAAAGTGGGAACCTGGTAAGACAACATTGTCTGAATGCCTCACTGAACCCTAGAATAGATGATAACTGACTAAGCAGGGGTTTTCTTTTATAAATGAAGCCATATATTAGGATCAGAGAGCTAAGCTAATGGAAAGGGACAGCCATGTATCAAAAGGACCCAGAAAATGACAGGCCAATTTGTGAAGACCCCAGGTTTGGGAAAGGGGGGTTGCAGCATCACCACAGTATCTGCAGCCCAGATTTAGTTTGAAAGAGCCACTCTGGTAAAGAGTTGTTCATAATCATTGTTATTTTATAGTCTATTTGTGCTGTCTAACAGAAAGCCACAGACTGGGTAATTTATAAAGAGAAGAGTCATTGACTCATTGTTTGAAAGTCAAAGAATAAAGGACAGTACCTGTGATGGCCAGCTTTATGTGTCATAATATCACAGAAGACAACATATAATAAAAGAGAATTTTAAAAGAAGTAAGAGAGGGCCAAATGTAATTTTATAATATGGCCATTTACCCAACGATCACACCAATCCACCAGGGAAAAGTCCTCCTTGCCTTCTCATCTCTTAAAATTATCACCTCTTAACACTGCAACACTAAGGAACCAACTTTCAATACATAAACTCTGGGGGACACATTTAAATCATAGTATTACACCTGCCTCCCAAAATCCCTCTCATTCTCACATGCAAAATGTGTTCACCTCATTCCATTTAGCCTCCAAAGCCTCAATGTGTTGCAACATCAACTCAAAAATCCAGAGTCTTTATCCCATCAGCGCTCAGAAAGTAATTCAAGGAAAAAGGTTTTATAATGGAAGGTGAGGACTATACTTGTCTGTGAGCCTAAGAATGAATAGTTAGAACATAATTAGGGATTATGCTCATTTAATAGGCATAACCAAGAGTTAGCATGGACAACAATAGCTCTGCTAAATTGGACAGGGAAAAGCCCAGGAAGCCTCAACCATACACAAGTACTATAGGCAAGAAAGGAGTGCAGGAAGAAAGAAAATCATCATCCCTAGGGAAGAAAATCCAATTGGTTATTCAATATGATCTAATAAGGATAGCTTTTCCTCATCTTAAAAAACATACTTTTGTCTATTCTTTGAGAAATTCATACATTCACACCATGTTTTCCAGTCTCATTCACCATCCCCCACTCCCCAACTTCTATCATGAAGCTCTCCTCTATTACATTACCCTTGAGGTAAATAATATTTATCCATAACCATATAAGTTCATAGGCTTAGTTTATATTTCATTTAATAACAACTAAATATCTCCAGTATATACACCTGATTCTTCTTTGTTTGTTTGTTTTGCAAGACAGGAATTCTCTTTGTAACAACCCTAGCTGCTATGGAACTCTTTGTAGACCAGGCTATCCTCGAACTCACAGATATCCACCTGTCCCTGCTTCTTGAGAGCAAAGATTAGAGGCACGTGCCACCACTACCTGGCTTCTTCCTAACCTGTTATCCTCTGTTTACTATAGCCCACTGAGTCCAATTAGTGCTACCCATAGATGTATGGTTATAGGACCAACTACTAAAGTATGGTTAGCCTACAAAGACCACATCCCTAAGGAAAATGAACTCTCCTTCCTCTACCATCCTTCAATTGTTAGTAGATTCTTTGATATTTAGTTCCATCTGTAACTTCTTCAAAATGTCATTCACTTTCTGTTTCTCTACAAGGATTCTGATCACATGCTATGTAATCCCTAGACTTTCCCCAAAGAGTTATGCGCTTCCCTCTTAATCATAGATTCCATCCTTAAATATCTCCCCTTCCTATTACTTTGCTATAGACAGCCAAAAGAAGCCATGGCAGCAGCTTGGTTGCTTAACTATATAAATATTTTCTCTTTCAGGTACCCCAACTCATTGCTCTTAACTTCTGCATTTATAAAACCCAGTCTATGAATAACAGAAGTTTGTCTCACAGTTATGGAGGCTGGAAAGTCCCAAGTCAGGGAGTCATATGTGATGATGGTCTTCTTGTTACATCATAAGTAAGGCATCACATGGGAAAAAGTGTACAAGAGGGGACAAAAAGAGACCAGACTCACTTTTATGACTAACTCACACTTGCAATAGTGTTCTAAATAAGGATGGAGTCTGGTGACCCAATTATCACTTTCTAGAGTACCGATAGGACCTAGAAAGTAAAAACATAGTTTGTAAGGATTTTGAAACAGGGGAGAAGCAGAAGTTAGCCAACTGCCTGGAGCCTTGTGTTTAGAGTCTCAAAGAACCAGCTTGGTAGAAAGGTCAGTCATAATCTCTGTATGAAATAGTAGATCATGAGAAATATAAAGCAAATCACTCTGTTAGGAGGAGACAATGCGAATCTAAGTGGGAAATACACACCGTATGTAGGGCTCCCCAGGGAGAATCTGGCTTTTTTCATTTGTCCCTTGTCAGAATTGCTGAAATGTAGGAAACATTTCTCCCTCTCTTTCAACTATCATCCCATTGAAACTGAATTCTGCCATGCTCACTTTATGAAAATTGCTCTTGCAAAGGTCACTGATGAAATTTTTATTGCTAAATCCAGCATCCTTTCCACTTAGCTCTCTCTGCTGCAGCTAATACTCCTGGACACTGCATTCTGGAAAGTAGCACTAGCTTAGTTTCCATGACACCACACACACACTTGTTCTTCCAGACCGCAACTCTTCTCTTGCCTTCAAATACATGAATGTAAATGTTCTTTCAAATCGTTGCTTGGTCCCCTGACCTTTTCTCTCTTCTCTATTCCACTGAAGGAGACAATCCCTTGTTTCATCACTACTCATAGAATATTTCCTTTGAAGTATATTCCTAAACCTAAGAGGCAGTCATAAATCTCAAATTCCCCACTGCCTTTTCGGTTAGATCACACAATCATTTCAAGGTCATCATTTTGGACCCAATGTATTTCCTCTATCTCCTCCCAGTGGACTCTCTACAATCTGATCCACAGCAATTGCATCTTATCATTCCAAATGACTTGCATTACACTTTGGATATATCCTCCAAAGTTGCAACTTATTTCTCCCAAAACATATGTCAATGGGGCCTTTGGGAAAAGAGTAGTTATTTGTAAGCTATAGATTCCTGGTTTATCTTTGGGTAACTTTACTATTAAAAGCAAGCCTTCTCTCGCATGCTCACTCTGTTTTACCACTGGTACCTCTTCCCATATCATAATGCAACAAGAATGCTCTTTCCAGAGGCTAGGACCATGTTCTGAGACTGCCCAGAGTCTATAAATATGTTATAAACCTCTACTCATTATAAATTAGCTAATCTGTGACATTCACTATAGATACAGAAAATGATAGCAAGCAATAAAAAGTTTAGAATAAAGTATAGTTTGAGTTAATATCATAAGACTTTTATTCTGATATTTTCCCCATCATTCCTTTTCAGTAAGTACGATTATATATATTTGATTTTATACAATAACATAACAGGGTGGTAATTACTTACTTTTAATTATCCATTGCATTTTTCCATCTAAATGTTCTTTAAATATTCTTGAAATTAACAGAACCCATGGGAAATAATTCGTAGGAGTAAAAAATTTTAGTGCTGCCCCTCGTCCACTTCAATCTCTCCCTCTCTAGTTTTTCCTGAGAGTTATCATGATTGTAATACACCACAAATACCCAAGACTTTAGAATCCTAAGGTATGATAGAATCCTTCATGTTTCAGTCATGTAACCCTTTATTACTTCTTACATATCTGCCTTGTTGCATCCATTCTTTTGGTTCTGGCAATGTCTTCTTTGTCTTCTCTGAAGGTAACCTCTATTTTATGCTGACCTCTACTGTGACCACACACATCACCCTGTTTCTTCTAAATACACTGTTGTCTTTACTTCTTCATGGGAGGCAACCAGATGGAAACCACAGCCTATACCTGAATGTTCACTGGCAAGAAGACATACAAAGGATGGCTCTCAGTGAGAACTACACTCAGTTCTGAAGACTCGGAATTCATTTTCCTACACCTTGATATCAAGAGTCTCCATTTCTCTGTTAAAAACAATTCTTGGGGCCGGGCGATGGTGGCACACGCCTTTAATCCCAGCACTCGGGAGGCAGAGGCAGGCAGATCTCTGTGAGTTCGAGACCAGCCTGGTCTACAGAGCTAGTTCCAGGACAGGCTCCAAAGCCACAGAGAAACCCTGTCCCGAAAAAAAAAAAAAAACAATTCTTGGTTTCCATCTTCATGCTTGCTAAATCATGGGCTATCAGAAAGCCTGAGGAACATTCCATGGTAGGGGCACTTAAAAAAAAAAAAAAAACCCAGTACCCACTTTTTCAATCTTCGTCTCATTCCAATAGCAACCAAACCTACTTTTCAACCAAGATTTCCTCTTTATAATATTTCCATATGCAACAATACCCTTGTCACTAGTCCCCAACAGAAGTATAAATCTCTATTCCACCAAGCTCTTTTGGGCTGCCTTATATATTTCCCAGGCTGGTTCCATAGCTTCATCAAAGTTAAAAAATATTCCATTCTACACTGATATCTGAACCCTTTTTTTATAACAGAATGGTAATTCACTAATTTATTATGAAGACTATAAGCAACTGGTTAGCCTATTCTTTGTATTTTATGGTATTCACTAATTAATACCTCAACCTGGAATTACATATTCCCTGGGTTCATAGTAAAGTTGACCTTCAGCTTTTATTTATAGAATTACCTAGACATTTTATTCAATTATATTATACCATATGTTGCTACAAAACTCTATGTCAAGAAAATCTTAAGCTGGAACTGTGGCAATGGTTCAGTAGATACATTGACTACTGCTTAAGCATAAGAACCTGAGTTCATGTCCCCAGCACTCACATAAAAGTTAGGCATGGCATCACAGTTCAGTGATGATCAGAGCTGGATGTATGATATGAAAAGGGTTTTCTGCTCAGCCAACTAGGCCAAATGAGGAAGCTCTAGATCCACAAAGTGAGTTTGTATCAAAAAATAAGGCAGACGCCAAAGAGAAAGCCATGCAATCATGACTTCTGACACCCACATATCTACACACAAAGTCTTTGATCTTAACCTTATTGTGGTGGCTTAAATCAAAATGGCCCCAATAGGTTTGTGTATCTGAATACTTGGTCCCCAGTTGGTAGAACTGTTTGAGAAGGATTAGGAAGCATGGCCTTGATAGAGGAGGTTTGTCCCTGGAGGTGGGCTTTGAGGTCTCAAAAAACTCATACTGTTCCCAGCCTTCCATTATCTCTCTGTCTTATGGCTGTGCCTCAGTATATCGGCTGCCAGCTACTGTTGCAGGGCAAGTCATGCCTGCCTACATGATGCCATCCCCCACCATGATGGTCATGGACTCTAACCCTCTGTAACTATACACCCTACTTAAAGTCTTTTATTAGTTGATGTTGACTAAGGTTTCTGTCCTGCCCAGTTCCCATAGTCGTTTAGTCCCCAAAAAATCATGCAGATGCCTACATTAATTATAAACTGATTGGCCTAGTATCTTAGGCTTCTTATTAACTCTTATAACTTATATTAGCCCATAATTTTTGTCTGTGTTAGCTATGTGGCTTGGTACCTTTTTCCACAAGACAGTCACATCTTTCTTGCTCTATGTCTGGGTTACAATTGCAGACTGAAACTTCCCTCTTCCCAGAATTCTCATTGCCCTGCCTCTACTTCCTGCCTGGTATCTCCACCTATACTTCCTGCCTGGCTACTGGCCAATCAGCGTTTTATTAAAAATAAGACAAGTGACAGGATAAAAGACCATTGTCCCACAGCTTAATTTCCTTGGCCATGGTCATTTCTTATCACAGTAATAAAAAAATAACTAAGATTTTTTGATGAATCAAAAAAGTTAAAATAAGAGAAGACTTATACAGGAGATCACTTTTGAGATTAATCTTTAAAACATAAAGGATTTAAATAAAGAGAAAAAGAAAAAGGAGAATTTTAAGAAAATGAATAGAAGTAACAAAATCATAAAAGCTAATTGTAAGTTAAGAGCAACAATTAGAGGTGCTTGATTGGAGAATAGGGTTTGATCATAGGCAGGTTAGGGTGTTGCTGGAGATAGTGTTGGCTTCCAAGTGGAAAGATCAGGATTTAACCCAGGAGATAATGGGCTGTGTAACTCCAACTCTAGTATTCACCCATACTACACAAGTAGGATAAGACTTCACAACTTGATATTAAACTTAGATTAGAAAAAAAATAGTTGATAATAGCTGTTGCCCAGATGAAGATTTGAAGAATAATGAGAAAAGAATTGGGGAAAGCGAATTATCATTGTAGTTATTGTGCCATTGAAAAGGCAAATTCACCTGAGGTGAGCTGAGAGGGGAAAGGGGAAATAATAAGAGGCTAGACGAAAAGACTGAGAATAAAGACTCTGTAGTCTTTAGAGATGAGAAAGAAAATCAAGCAAGCAGGAAGGAAAAAAAATTAAGCTTGATATCTTAGAAGCCGAGGCAGGTTTGAGTGGTGACTAATAATGACTCACTTTTAAAATAGTAGCAGAGAAAATAGGATGAAGGTCGTTGGTACCATAAAGGAGTTACCTGCCCCCCAACTAATCTGCACACTTAGAGCTGTGCCTGGGAATAAGTGCACAAATGTAAGTGTGATATACTGATGAGGTGGTCTCCAAAAATACACCTTTAATGTCTAAGGGCTCAAAGGAAAGGGTGCAAAACAGGAAGATACTGACATTTCAGCGGGTGTGTGTGTGTGTGTGTGTGTGTGTGTGTGTGTGTGTGTGTGACCAAGAACAGTTAGTTGTGATGGGAAACGGGAAACTTAGGGTAAAAAAGCAGCATGGGTCATAAAATAAGGAAAGGTTGAGTGACAGTAGTAGAAAACTATTAAGCTTCAGGGAAAACAGAAAGTTTGTGTTTCACAACCATCTCTATCCTCTTAGTAATGCCTGGGTACCTTCCTCAATATTTAATTAATCAAATGCAAAGAGACAAATAGACTTTTTAGAGTTTACCAGAAAATAGAGCCCTAGAACATCCAACACAAAAGGTTAAGAGAACACAGAACCCTATAATGTCCTAAGGCTACTTTCCATAACTTGAATAGGTATGCGATTGCCCTATTCCCATTATCCCCTTCTAGCAAAGCACAGGGTCATGAGATGGAGACCCAGCTGCTAAATGGAGCAAGGCCTTCCTCATGTGGCCAACCTGTCCCTTTGTTCCATCTGTAGGACCTTGTGGCTCTGCAACTCCCCTCTTCCCAGAAATGAAATCTAGGTCCCAAGGGTTAGAGCTTTAGCACAGACTGTGTCTAATGAATAACGTTCATTGATTTCCTAGCCCGGGGAATCAGCAATTCCTTTTCAAACAATAGCTCTGATTATTGACAGAAAGAAGGGGTAAACTGGGAAGTCTGTCACATGGCATTGCTGCTCTCCACCCCTCAATGTCATCAAAGGTACACACAAAATCTGAATGCTTGGAGTCTTAAGAGTGTAGTGGACAGCCAACTTTCTATCTCCTACGAAAGTAACTGCTGCTAGTGTCATAGTTCTGGGCTGAGAGCATGGATAAGCTGATTCTGCTGCTTGGGGTGTCCGTCCTCACCAGTCTTCTGTCAGAAGCCTTTGCTCAGACAGGTAAGGAGTTTACTACAGTCAGGGAGAGAAGTTGATTCTGAGCTATTGTTTCTCTGAATTTGTTGAAAACAATTATTTGTCTTATTTTATCTCACAGACCTCACAGGAAAAGTATTTGTGTTCCCCAGAGAGTCTGACAGCGACTATGTGAAGTTGATCCCACAACTAGAGAAACCTCTGGAGAATTTTACTCTGTGTTTTCGAGCCTATAGTGACCTTTCCCGTCATCGCAGTCTTTTCTCCTACAGTACCAAGGGCAGAGACAATGAGCTACTAGTTTATAAGACAGAAGTTGGAGAATACCAACTGTTTATTGGGCAGTCAAAAGTCACAGTCCGTGGTCTGGAAGAACTCGCTTCCCCTGTGCATTTCTGTACCAGTTGGGAGTCCTCTTCTGGCATTGCTGAATTTTGGGTCAATGGGAAACCTTGGGTGAAAAGGGGTCTGCAGAAGGGGTATGTTATAAAAGCCCAACCCATTATTGTCCTAGGACAGGAACAGGATACCTATGGAGGAGGGTTTGATAAGTCCCAGTCCTTTGTAGGAGAAATTGGAGATTTGAACATGTGGGACTCTGTGCTAACACCACAAGACATTAAACTGATGTACCATGGTTCCACCCTTGCTCCTAATATTCTGGATTGGAAAAATCTGAACTATGATATAAATGGCTATGTAGTCATCAAGCCCTGTGTGTGGCTTGATTACGATTAAGTTCTTACAATAAGACCTCATAAAAATGAAATGATCAATGTCCAAGAGGTCAAGTCAGCACAACTTGACACTCAATTCTGTATCTATATCCTTTTTTTCTTTTTGAACCTCCTGTCTATTTAGCAGTTTAATAAAAATATTATCTATTTCTGCCTGCCTTTGTTGACTGTTTGACATAATCTCAAATGCTTTCGTTCTGATCTACTCTTCTTGATAATTGGTATTTCAATATCTAGAAAAATCAAGCTGTAAAGAAGGGGAATGGAAAATTAAGAACGAGGAAAATGGCAACACTTACAAGCTACTGATAATCAACTTAATAATAACTCAAAATATGTGTAAAATTGCAGTAGAAATCCTTCCATTTGTTTTTCCTAGTACAAGTCAATTAAAAAGTCTGATGTTGCTCAAGGGACACAAATATAATGAGATAGGTAAGCAACAGTTGAGGACTTGACAGCAATAATGAGTCAGAAAAGCAAGAATAGGAAGGAAAACTACAAATGTAAAAGAAACTGATCATTTTATATAAAAAAAAAAAACATGATTGATGTCTCAAAAATCCCAGTAGTAATGTAGAGCACCTGACTTTTGTAATACCACCCAGATGCCATCAAGGACATAGTGTATATTTTCTGAACATGTAATAAATATTGCTAATAGAAATGTCTTTAAATTCCTTCTATGATCCCTGAGACTCACAAAATATAATCCAAATCTCAACAAGTGACTTTGCCCTCTGTACCTGGTCTCCACATTGCTCAATGTACACTTCAGTTACAACACAGCACAGCAAGAGGCCACCAGCTATAACACTTTATTGAGGTGATTATAAAGAGCATGAAACACAAGACCTCACACATTCTCTAACGACAAGGAAGACCTTCCTGAAGAAGACAGAGTTTGAGCTTTATGTGAACAAACAAGTAGGTCTAGCTCAAAGATAATGGAGCATGAAGTCCAGAAAAGTCGCAAAGATAGCATCCAGAACAATAATCAAAGCAATTGCTTTTGAGGTCAACTTCTCAGAATGGACAAAGAAGCAGGCGCCAAAACAGGTAGGAAAGAGTCTGGGAAATTCATAATGAGGCAGTGACTTCACATGAGAAGAAACAAGTAGAACCCAGGGAAATTTGCTATTCAGAATATTAAGTTATTTAGGATAGAGATTTTAGCAATGTGGAAATCATTCACTTTTAACTTCTATCTTTTTAAAAATAATTTTTTCATATTCTGATCACAACTTCCCCCTCCAACTCTTCCCAGAGCCTCCCTACCTCCTCACACAATCAACTCCATACCTGCTTTTTCTCTCTCTAAAAAACAAACAGGTAAAAAGGAAAAAAAGCAGAAACACACACAAAACCTATCAAAACACAAAATTGGAAACCATACTGTACAACAAAGATAAATAAGATAAAAGTGTTCAACCAAAGCAATATGAGACAATGGTCTTGTACCATGTAAGGATTTGTCACTTGTATTGGTTTATTAAAATGCTGATTGGCCAGTAGCCAGGCAGGAAGTATAGATGGGGTGACTAGAATAGGAGAATTCTGGGAAGAGGAAAGGCTCAGTCTGCAGTTGTCACCCAGACCCAGAGGAAGCAAGATAAAAATGCCTCACTGACAAAAGGTACTAAGCCATGTGACTAACCCAGACAAGAATTATGGGTTAATGTAAAATGTAAGAGTTACTTAATAAGAATCCTTAGCTACTAGGCCAACCACTTTATAATTGATGTAGGCCTCTGTATTTCTTTTGGACTGAATGGCATGGGAACAGGCAGGACAGAAACTTCTGTCAACAACTGGCACCAATGTGGGTAACTACATCCACATAAAACCTGAGAGAGCTTGGGAAGTAATTCTTGACACAAAATAACAGTTAAGCACAGTTGCTTGGTAGCAGCATTTTCTCAGGTGGCCTCTGTTTGCTAGAGGCAAGCACATCTCATTTAAGAGAGGCTTCCTGACCCAGCTTTACCTACAAAAACTTTGCAGCTCTTTTAAGAGGCCCTACCACCAAATACTTAAATGGTGTTTATGAATAGCTAACACCTGCTTCTTGGTGGTGGCAGTGGCCCTGAAAATTCATAGAGTGGTGACAATAAATATGGCTCCCACCAGTACCTCTGACATGAAGCTAGACTCTCAGAAAGCTAAGAAAAGGGATGGATCCAGCAGTCAAAGCCACGGCTTTAATCCTAGTCATATCACTTAGCAAATTAAAGACTCATGTGATCAGAAAAAGAGATATACAGTGATCATAGATTCAGACTAAAAATAAAATGGTTTACAATGTGTTTAAAAATATATGTAGGCTCTAGAGAGAATATTTAAATTAAAAAATCCTTAAAAAAAGAAAGTTGTTGGGTATGGTGGCATACACCTTTAAACCCAGCACTTGAGAGGCAAAGGAAAGTGGATCTCTGTAAATTCAAAGACAGTCTGGTCTATGGAGTGAGTTCCAAGACAGCCAAAGATACACAGAAAAAATATAAAAATAAAAGTAAAAGAAATAGAGTTTAAAATAAAACCACATAAAGATGGAAAATACACATAGAATCTGGATACTGTATGTTATTGTGTTGTCTTTTAATTGTTTGATGGCTGAGTAAGGAGCAGCAGCTGCTAAAAGACATTTGATTATAAATGCTGCTGGATTAATCCAACATATATATTTTAAAAATACCTTGATTTTAAAATTTAAGTCAAAAGATATGTTACTGCCAGGCGTTGGTGGCGCACGCCTTTAATCCCAGCACTCGGGAGGCAGAGGCAGGCAGATCTCTGTGAGTTTGAGACCAGCCTGGTCTACAGAGCTAGTTCCAGGACAGGCTCCAAAGCCGCAGAGAAACCCTGTCTCGAAAAACCAAAAAAAAAAAAAAAAAATATGTTACTTTCAAGAAGAGGTTTTGATGCTTTTGTTTCCAAAGGAAATGAGAGGTTGTGGATTCATTCTGGGTTAAGGAAAATGAGGCTTGACCAAGGAAAACTCCCTGAACAAATAGGAGCAGAGGGCTCAGATGATCAAACATTTCAGAGGACCTCTGTTAGAGTTTCCTCTGAGTTCTACATCCAGAAGAGTCTCAACACTGCTGGCTGAGATGATCAAGCTTCATAGAATACTCTAATCAGGACTTGACCACAATCCTAAATTTTCTTTAGGTCCCCATAAGATTATTGGAGCCCCCAATAAACAGAAAGTACCCTAGAAAAACATGCCCACATTCCCCCCAAAAAATGGATTATAGATGCTTGTCTTTGTTTAGAGTGTTGGTTACAAGTTGTTATGGATAATAGTCAGAAAAAAAAAAAACTCAACAAAGGAGATTAGATTCAGTGTTCTTGTTTTAAAAAGAAAAAAAGGGGAAGTACTGTGGGACAATGGTCTTGTACCATGTAAAGATTTGTCACTTGTATTGGCTTAATAAAATTCTGATTGGACAGTAGCTAGGCAGGAAGTATAGGTAGGGCAGCTAGAAGAGGAGAATTCTGGTAAGAGTAATAGCTCAGTCTGCAGTCATCATTTAGACCCAGAAGAAGCAAGATCAGAATGCCTCACTGATAAAAGGTACCAAGTCATGTGGCTAACACAGACAAAAATTATAGGTTAATTTAATATGTAAGAGTTAACTAAAAATATGCCTAAAAACTATTTGCCAAACAGTGTTGTAATTAATATAGTTTCTGTGTTATTGTTTGGTTCTGGGTGTCTGGGAAATGAACAAACAGTCTCTGCTTACACCATTGAGTTCATTTTATATTGGTCTATACTGCTGGGCATGGGGCCTTGTAAGTGTCATGTACACACCTAGTGGGAAAAAATGATTTTTCCTTTGTGAGAAGTTGTTAGTTAGCGATAGTGTCTTAGTTAGGAATGAAAACTCATGTCTGCTTCCTCCTCTCCATTCTTGGACCACTTCTGGCTTGAAACGGTGCTGGCCCTGTGCATCTATCACATTCTCTGTGAGTTCGTATGTTCATCAGTCCTGGTTGACATGAAAGGCCTTGTTTTCTTAGTGTCCTCCATCCCCACTGGTTCTTCTATGTTTCCTGCTCCTCTTCTTTCTTTAATTTATATTTTTAGACATTTTAAACATCTTTTCTCATTTTTTGATCCATCTCTCCAGCCCTCTCCTCTTTTCTAATAGTTCCTGAGGCCCTGAGGTGAGGAATTTGAAGAAAACATCCCATTAATGACTGAGTGTTTCAAGGTCTCTCACTCTCTGTACATTGCTTAGGTGGGTGTCTGTCCTATTTCCTATCTACCACAAGAGGAAGTTTCTGTGATGACTGAATTCACCATCCATATTATAAGTTCAGATTTACTTCATGGTTTCTTAACATTAAGAAACCTTTCAAGGGATTCAGCGGTGGTTCCACAGATAAGTGTACTGCCTGACCAAACGTGAGGACATGAGTTCAGATCCACGGCACCCACATCAAAAGTCAGACGTTGCCAAATAGACCTGCCAACCCTGTACTGGACCTGGGAGGTGGAGAAAGATGATCACTGGAACCCACTAGTCAGAGAGTTCATCTTTAAAGAAAATGTTGAGTTCTAGGTTCAGTAGAAAATCCTGTCTCAAAGAGAATGATGGAACAGGACTCTTTTTTTTTTCTCCTCATGTACCTACACACCCAAGTGTACACATTCTATACTGTATACTCTATACACACATAGATACACAAAGAGAAGTCTTCCCATAAACATTTACTAAAAATAACTCCCTATTCTTGAGCAATTGGTATTTCTACCAAGAGCATGCAAATACATTGTTTGCCTTAACATTGCATCTCCGTATTAGGCCATTTTTGCTTAGCATCCCCTCTGCAAGCAACATAAAACAAACTTTCAGAAATGAATCCAGTACACTCATATTGTAGCCTCCATTTTTTTTCAATATTTATTGAGCCACTATTCCATTCCAGGCATGGTGCCTGAAAATGTTATACTGGAGAAGTAAGCATGGTATTAGCCTTTTTTGGGAGTTTATAATCTAATATACCTGTGTTTTCTAAGTAAGAGTCCTTTCTAACAATAATCAACCTGTCTACAATCCATCCTTTATATCTTCAGGCTCCTCTTCAGATTGATGTGGTCCTATTCCCTTCTCAGCTCCACCTGAGCTAGGGGTATCATTTATTCTCATCCATCATTTTGTATCTGTGTTTATGTCTGTTAGAAACCAGTTTGGACACAATTTCTTAAACTTAAAACCCCTCTTAGAATGGCTCTTTTTGTTGTAGACTCCAAGATGACTATATATCAGCTCTTTCTGTTATGTTGACCATATTTCATCCAAAAGAAACACTCATGCATCCTTTAGTCCTGTAAATTCTAGGAGTCCATGATTATCTTAATGCAGACGATAGTTTTTCTGTTTCTACAATGGTCCTGGCCTTCTCAAGTTCTGTGAGTCTTCGAATAGCAAGGAGCATGCTGCAGCTTTGCGTTTCCATGGGAACCCTCTCACTAAGCTGAAACTGAAAGAAGCTGAAATACCAGAAACCATATTCTCAAGAAACCAGGTATATGACCCACAACTCCATCAAGCAACAACTCAAAACAGCACCTTTCTTTAAACAAGTTCTTTCCACTCCCTATATTCTGTCATGCCTTGTTCTGGCTGAGGAACACAGAAATCACAGATTCTCAATCATCTCCTTTGTCAATGTTTATATGTGGAATTGTATATGTTATTATTATACTTTTATTATTTAATCTAAAATATTAATTATTAATTAAATCTAAAGAAAATTTCTACCTCCAAGGGCCAAAAAACATCTAACAAAAACCCAAACACTAAGCACAAGAAGTCTTCTTTTTAGTTGTTTGTCAGGGTTGTCTAAGAAACTATTAAAACATTACAAAGCTGCTGCTCTTGCCTTTGGTTATCCCTCAGGAGTCCCTAATGTTGACATCATGCACTTCAGACAGAGGACCCAGGGGCTCCTGAGCTAGAAATGAGCTGAATGTCTCTTTTCTGAGAACTAGTTTTTATGGTATCAGAACACTTCATGCAAGCTTTCAAGACTGGGAAGCTACCAACAGTCCTACCCAACTATGAATCATAATAACCAGAATGGCACAATAACCCTATGAGTGCAATTATGGCATGCATAACTTGGAAGTAACTAACAGTTCACTGGTTGGACTTAATACCCACTTTCAACAAGAAGGAACTAAGGTCTGGCACTAGATATCTAGCAAACTACTTAGGGCTAATGAAGGAGAAGGACTTTATTAAACCAGCACAACCCCTAACTACAGTCTAAAGGTTTGTCTTTATACCTCACAGATAACTGCAGCTCTTCCTCCACATCAAGAAAACTTCTGTTGTTTTGCAACAGATGGAGGCCATTACAGAAAACCACATCCAGGCAAAATGCTGAGTTGTGGACCCAGTCCCAAGAGCAACATCTACAAGACCCACACCTAAGCTCTTGAATCATGGTAGAAAAGTAGGCAGAACGATTCTAAGAACCAGAGAAACAGAAAATATGCTGCGATATTGTATCGCCTAGGAGTGTCAGAAGAACAACCAGGAAGACTCAACCTGGCTGCCTAAACATGACCTGAACAAAAATGGCTTCAATAGGCATGTCAGTGTAGAAGCAGGACAGCTCATGACGCCTCAACCCATGGGGACCATGGGAAAGGGTTGGGGGGAGGGGAGGAGAAGGAAGGGGAGCAAAGAAAAATGTATAGCTCAATAAAATCAATTTAAAAAAAAAGAACTACAGGCTACTAATACTGAGAGTGAAATAAAAAGTCTTCCACAGGGAAGAACACACCAATTAGTTGTCCGATACCAAATAGTACTGAAAACATACATACAAATTGAGCATATTGAATTTATGTATTTAGGAGTATGTATGTTGTATGTAAGAACAACTAATGAAAAACGAGAACATGAATTTGAAAAAAAAAGCAAGAAGAAATATATGGGAGGGTTTTGGGGTAGGAAAGGGAAGAGAAAATATGTTATTATTATATTAATCTCAAAAAGTAGTTTTCAAAACAAAAGAAAGGACAGTTGCATTTAAGCGTTTTATTTAATATAGGACTAGAATTCCTGAAAATTGATTTTTGAGCACTTTTCTCAAGTATAGTAGAAACAGCAGAAAGTCACAGAGGAGATGGCTTGAGTGATTTGGAACCTATAAGGAATATAGAAATATTTGAGGATAACAATATTCCAGGCAAGTGATTGCCTACTCATTCCAAAATTGTCTTGATAATTTACCCATGTCCATGTTTGTCATTAAAGCTGTGGGACTTAGGAAACAAGAGATACATAGTTTGTTTGTTTGTTCTTTAGTGTAGTGGCTTTTGCCTTTTTTATATATAAAAAAACTATCTGTTTTCATTTTACATACCAATCCTTGTTCCCATTCCCTTCCCCTCATCCCATTCCTGCCACTTCCTTCCCCCATCACACCTCCCCATCCACTCCTCAGAGAGGGTAAGGCACATTGCTTTGGGGAAGGTCCAAGGCCGTCCCTACTATATCTAGGCTGAGCAAGGTATCCATCCAAAGAGAATGTGTTCCCCAAAGGCCAGTACAAGCAGAAGGGATCAATTCTGGTACCAGTGCCAGCAGCCCCGCAGTCTGCCCCAGCCATGCAACTCTCACCCACATTCAAAGGGACTAGTTTGATCCTGTGCTGGTTCCTTCCCTGTCCTGCTGGATCTGGTAAGCTCCCATTAGCTCAGGTAGACTGTTTAAGTCCGTGAACCCATTATGATCTTGACCTCTTTGCTCATGTTCTCATTCCTCCCACTCTTCAACTGGATTTTGGGAGCTCAGCCCAGTGCTCCACTGTGGGTCTCTGCCTCTGTTTCCACCAGTTGCTGGAAGAAGGTTCTATGGTGACATATAAGATATTCATCAATATGACTACAAGACAAAGCCAGTTAAGGCACACTCTCCTCTGTTGCTTAGGGTCTTAGCTGGGGTCTTCCTTGTAGATCCCTGGGAATTTCTCTAGTGTCAGGTTTCTTGCTAGCCCCATAATGGTTCCCTCAATCAAAGTAATAGTTTTGCAATGAGGGGCCTAGTAATCATCTTGATAAAACTTTTGAGTCTCCTCGTGGTACAAGTAGGGATCTGATTCTTATGTGTGTGGCTACAGAAGAGTAGACGGACGTGCTTTCCAGGTTCCAGGGCTGACTTTTTCCCCCCTTTCTTTTTTATTTTTTAATTCATTTTGCATATCAACCACAGTTCCCCTTCCCTCCCCTGCTCTCGCTTCCCTAACCATTCTCCATCCCATCCCCCATCTACTCCTCAGAGAGGATACGTCCTCCCGTGGAGAGTCAACAAAGTCTGGCATGCAGGTTGATGCAGGACCAAGACCCTCCCCCCCATAACGAAGCTGAGCAAGGTATCCCTCCATAGAGAATGAACTCCAAAAAGCCAGCTCATGTACCCAGGATAAGTCCAGGACTGACTTGCTGCAAGCCACAACATTATATAGTAATTGCTCAGCCATCTTTTCACAAGCAACTTATCAGAACCAAGGGATCTGGAAAAGGCTAAACCAAAAGGCAAGGCTTTGGGCGTTATTGTTTTGTAAATAAAGTTGCTGTCCTATGCTGTAGATTTTTCGCTGTAGCTAACTCCCTTCTGTTTGGGGATTAATTCCCACAATTCAGAACTGTTTAGTGAGAACAATTTCCCACTTGGCCAGTCCTTGTTCCTTTCTCCTAGGTAAGCGCAGAGACCTGCCTTCCTGCAATTATCTTTATCAGCAGGCATTTGGTCAGATTTTAGGGTCCAGGCAAAGAGCATCCCATCTAAGATATTCCCAGATCTCCAAGGACATAGAATTACTACCTGCCCAAGCTGCTGCTCTGGTTTTACCCCACAAGACCCACGATCAGAATGGCTGATAAGAGTATAGTCCGGAACTGATAATTTAGAGGCCTGGATCTCTTCTTCATTTTGAGCAGTAGGTCTAACTACAGTGTCCAGTGTATGTACTATCTGATTAAGAGCCATCAGCCTTCCCTAGGTTGCCTAGTTACCTCGCAGCCTCTATGCATACTGGGAGAAAAGAAGTAGCGCGCTTAGCGCGCTGATTTAAACAGTCTGTGCCCTAGTCATAATTTTACTGGAAATAAACTCCTTAGCTCTTTACTAACTACCTAAAAATGAAGTGTAGCACACTAATCTTCCTTTCTAAAATTCCCTGATGATTTATTTTTTTTTCTTAACTAACTTTCTCCATTAAGGAATTCACTGGATGTGTACTATCCACTCCCATGGATCTCTCCCCCTTCTCTCTCTCTCTCTCTCTCTCTCTCTCTCTCTCTCTCTCTCTCTCTCTCTCTCTCCCCCCCCCTCCCACTCTCTCCCCCTCTCCCTCTCTCCCCCTCTCTCTCTCTCTCTCTCTCTGTGTGTGTGTGTGTGTGTGTGTGTGTGTGTGTGTGTGAAAACTTTCTATGGGGCAAAAGAATTCAAGCCCTGGAAGCTGCTAGGGCTGGGGAATTACTGGTTTTAAGGGTATTTATGACTTGGAACATTGGTAACAGGTAGAACTAAGGACACGGAGAAACAATGCAGAATTAAGGAACAATGTAGAACAAAGAACAATGTAGAACAAGTAAAGGGTGGAACAATGAGAAATGATGGATTGAAGAGAGAAGACTAAAGAAACATGGACAGATGACTGTTGTTGTGAGTAGATTTCTTAGCCCTCAAATCTTTACCCTCAGATTTCTAGCCCCCCCCCCCAGCTATCAGTGACATCTTTAACTGAACCCTGAAAGGGAGTCTTAACTGTGAAAACCTTTAAGGCTCTCATGACTGACTTTTTACCAGAGTAGTCCATGATGAATTTCCAGAGAAAAGAGTTGCATTTAGTGCTCTGTGGTGTCAAAGGGAAACTATGTAGGAATGTCCGAGGAAAAGCAATAAGGTCCTTTTGACTTGAGATGTGCCTTAGCTCAGACTTAGCTGGAACTGAGATGAAAGGGTATTTTGTGAGCATTAGAGAAAGTCAAGTGCAGTCAAATTTGGAGAACGCAGAAGATTTTTTTTTAAAGTATTAGTTAAACTTTGTGTTGTCTAGAGAGAATACACGTATAAGACCATTCAAAGAACAATATAGGAAGATTAATAGATAACCACCTTAAGTCTTTACCAGGACATGACTAAATGCATGACAAATTTATACAGTAACCTAAAATTGTATGTCAGGAGCTGAGAAGATGACTCAGTTGGTAAAGTACTTGCTGCTCAAACTTTGAGAGTTGAGTTTGGATCCCCAGCACCCACATATAAGCTAAGCAGGAAAGTGTGTGATTGTAATGCCAAAGAACATTGAGAAGATAGAAACAGATCCCTGGAGCTGTATGGCCAGACAGTTGGGGCAAACCACCGAGCTCCGGATTCCATATCTCAAAATGTAGGATAGAGGGCAATTGAAGAAGAAATCCACTATCAATCAGTTTCTGGCCTCCATATGCATACACACACACACACACACACACACACACACACACCACACACACACATACACACACACACGCATGCATGCATGCACTCACATATACATGCAAACACATGTATACATATTCACCCACTTATACATAGAAATATTTAAAAGTAAAAATAAATGAATAAGAAAACAAATGGGCTTGCATTCCAGGGTTTCTTTTTAGTTTTTGTCTATGGCCATTCCTTTCTAAGATCAGCATGAGTGACAGCCCCACACAGAAGTGCTCAAGGTTTATGTGGGCAGTTGTACACAGCCACAGGATCCGAAAGGAAAATAAACCTCACGTTAACAATACCAAGGCCACAGTCACACCTTCATCAGAATGTGAGCCAAAGTCAGATGCTCAGTTCTCTAGAAGCTGCAGGGCTTGTCGAAAGTTACCTCATAGAAGTCTTGCAGGGACTAGGTGTGAAGATGCATGAAGGACTTCCTGGGTACATCCTGTGGCACGGCATGTGTGCCCAGTGTTTCTGTGATGATGAGGAGAAGAATATCTCCCCGGAACATAGAGTCCCTTGTTTTAACTTCTTTGTATGTAGTTCTATAAAACAAAAAAAAGGGGGGAGGGGAAAAATTATTCGCACCCCATTGTTAGTCTCATTCATCAAACCTAATTCTTTTCCAAGCAAGCCAATACTTGCCCCTTCTAGTGTGAGAAATAAGGGAAGCTCTTGTGACATAGACAGTGGAACACCATATTGGACTTTACCAAAGGGAATTTTCACTGAAAATTACCAGAAGACAAAATGCTAGTAAACACTCAAGAGAGGGAAGAATTGCACCCAAGGAATTTCACTTCTTCAAATGAGCCAAGCTACTTTTCACCAGAAGAACATTTAAGCAGCAGGCCCCGTAAGAACACAGTCAGCCCAGTTTCCTTGTGTGATCGACTTGTGAGGATCTCCCAGGCTCTTTTCTTCATTCTGACTCTGCAGATCTAAGTGTGGTAAATACCTTGGAAAATGAACTCAGAAGAGAGGATCTAGATATGAGAAGTGGTCCTCATGGGAGGCTTTTACTAATCACAGAGGTTACAGGGGGACTCTCCTAAAGGTAGCCAGGTGTGGTTGGCACCTGACTCGGTGATTGTCACCTTTTGAGTACTATGGCTGTTTATAACCGCTCACATATGCCTTTACCAACAATGGATGGTGATGTAAGTAGCCTACATCATCAGGCTGGCCTGGTGTCTAACAAGGCTGGTCCAGAATGTACCAGAATGCTGTGGCTTGTTTTAATTTTTTTAAAAAAAAATGACAATCAGATTCCCTGGCATTGCAGCAATCTTTGAAATAAATCATAATTGTTTAATATTCTCCAGAACCAGAAAAGAGCACAGACATATTCCATATACTAAAGCTGAGCCCAGGCTTCCGGATCTAGGGAGGCTTCTGTACCAAGCCAAAGCCACCCCTCCCTCATGCATCCCAATACTTCATGTCATCATCCCCTTCTTGTGAAGTCAATCCTGGCTCCTTAGACCTATATTACTTAAAAAGGAGAGGGCAGGAAAACAGGAAAGAGGAAAACAGGTGAACATTGCTACTTTTTATTTTAATTTTACTATTCTTTCACACACAAAACTCAATTACAAAAACTTAATCTACCTTGAATGTTTTAATTTTTAAAAAAATCAGATTCTGTTTCTGGGAACCTATTTGGTTTATAATGATTGCCATGTTTTGGAAGGTCTATAGCATCTGTAAGAATTTCTTCCCTTTTCCAGTGGTATTTCCTTTTGGCCTCCCCTTACGCTACCCCTCTGCTTTCTCTTGCTCCATTCCATCTCTGGAAGGAACATTGGCTTCATGACTACGATTTTGATGCATGAGCACATTTCAGTGTTCTCACTCTCCCACAGGGTTTTTATCCTTCTGGAATGTATAAATCATTTTGAAAGCTCCTTTCTGTGCTACACTGTGCTTTTGAGATTATCTGCTGGGGTGCTTCTTACACAGAAACACCCCCAGGCTCAGCCACAGACAGGGCCCATTCTTGGGTGGTAGAAGGGCTGTAGCTACTGTGCTCAGTTGCACTCACTTCTGGCTGGGTGAACTCCAATAGCAGTCAATGGGGGTGGGAAGGCCCCTGTGAACATAGTCATTATGTTCAATGACAGGCATTCCAACCACTGAGATGGAGTTCAGCCTACCTTCAGGATGTAGCTAACCTGTCATTAACTCTGAGCCCTTCCTGACCTCCTTTCCCAAGGCAAACTCTGGTGCTTCTTGCTTCCTTGTTTCTTCTTTATAGGCCTCTAAGAGGACCAGAGAGAACTGGGTGGTTTAGCCCCACATCCCACGCTCCCCATCTCTTCACCATCACCCAACTCACTTCCAGGACAGTAGGAAGTCCTCTGTGTTTCCCATCTGAGCTGAGTCCCTTTCGTGTTTGTTTTTAATTGAGCACTTCACACGAAACAGGTTAAAAGTGAGACACTTACTGTATGGAGGACTCTAAAGTACCCCAAATATAGAACAAAATAAAGAAAAACATGTGCTGGACCTCTTCTTGGGGAGAGTATCGTGGCTGTAAACTGCTTAGGAGGAAGTTATCATCACAGTGATCTTCAGTGTAAACCAATTCATTTGCATCATGTTCACTTCTGTCTGAGGTCTGGCTCCTTATTTTCAAAGATGGCGTATTTTTTAAAGCACAGGGATTTCCAGATTGTGTTTCTCAGACTCCCTGAAATCTAGATCACTTCCTCAATTCCTAGGGGCAGTTGCCTAAATACGGTGACAGTTGATGTTTTCTTGCTTTTGTAAGTAAAATGATCTGAAGCCACTGCTTGATATATGATGGCGATCTCAGAGTCCCTCACCTAATCTCTACAAAATACTGTGTGTGATGCAAGAGAGAAGGCAGGACAACGGAAGGCTTTGGGCTTCGTTCCTACCTTATCCTAGATTTCACTCCCCACCATGTGAGGCTTTTTCTCATACCAAACCATCATCCAATTCTCTCCACTTCCCAAATGGCTCAAACCGAAGGCCATTCTCACACCGGCATTAAATGAAGCCTTCAGGCCCTGGGGGGAGATTATTTAGTAACCTAAAATCAAACTATATCTCTTTATTCTTGAACTTCCTTCTCTCAAAAGAAACGTTGGTGCGCCTACTACCCCTGGCTATACTGGAGGTCTAATAGCCTGCTGCTATTGCAAGACTGCCCACTTCTTCCCAGCAGCTTTCCGCCTCCCTCTAGGTACCTGCCCCAAACCCTCAAGTCCCCGCAGACACTTTTACAATAGAGTGATATTTGCTGTGATTCGTCTCACCTAAACCATTCTGGCTGGAAGAATAAATACCACATCTTCACTCCTACTGTGTCCCTGAAGGTCAGCTCTCCTTCAGATTAATTCTTTCCTCAGTACAGCATCACTACAAGTTTCTCTTAAGCAAAGCTATCTACCCATGAGTCTAACTCAGCCTGGTGGTGTTGTCTTGGCTGTTCATTTTTTTCCCTAGGACAGAATTAGGGCAAATCTGTGGTGATATGAGACAAGACTCTCATGCAGGAAAATAAAAGGCTGTCCACCCATGCATGGCACAACAGTATATAACAGGATGTCCCTCAGAATAAATATGCAACAGTCTCACACTGTGGTGCTTTGGGGACCTGGCATTAAATGGAAGATTAAGGAGAAAACAAGCCCAACGGTAGGGAGGGCATATGTGATTATATGAACCAAGAGGCTCCTGATAAAAACCGTAGACAACCATCTGCTTTCTTCCTCTTCTCTTGTTCCTTCCCTTTTTCTTTTCTTTACCTTGTCCTGAACTTCCTCCTCTTCTTCCCACTCACCTCCCTCTCTTCCCATTTTTCCAACTCTATCCTAGAATCCATGTCATGATGAAAATTTTTTTGTCTTGACATCATGCATTGCTTTCAGACACAGCAGCTGAAGAAGGATAGACAGACCTCACAACCTGGCGGAGGTGACAGAGGTTTTTATATTGTTTTGCTGGAACTTTTCTGACTCCATGGATACCAGTTCACCCTCTTGGTGTGTTTTCACATTCATACAATTGATACCCCATAATAGTACTATGCTATCATTGTGACAACTTTGATCCTGACAATCACTCCCATATCTCCATGTACTTGTGAGCATGCTAGCTTGGTCAGAGATAGGTTCTTCCATGGCTGCTCTCCAGCCTTGTCGCCCAGAGCCTCAGAGGTTCAACTACACAAGAACTTTTCTTTGTTACTTTAGCCTCCACCAACTACTTCTTGTTCACAGGGAAGTTAACGACTACTATGCAGTTACCTGCAACCCCATGAGAAACAGTCATCATGAAGAAGAGTGTGTCCCACTTAAAAATGGAGTTTGCAATGATTCTGATCATGGTAACTATCCAGGTGATACCCACATTTACCTCAAATTTCATCATAAGGTGCTTGATAATTTCTTCTGTGACATCTTCCCTGTCATTAAACTCTCCTGAGTCGATACTACTGTGGGTAGGAAAATGTTTTTGCTGTTAGTTTTTTTTATGATGTAATCCCTATGAATCAGAACATCATCTCCTATGTCCTCTTCCTTTCCACTGTCTCCAAGACTGTCCAGCTAATATCTGAATAAAGGCCTTTGTCACTGGTACCCCTCCATTTACTCTGAGCATTGGCAGTTATGGCTAAGCTTCTATTGCCTACCTCAACCCTAAGTCATAAAATTCTGTAGAACAAGACCTCCCTCTCCAAGTCACCCACATATTCAACATTCCTCTCCTGAACTGTGTTATTTACAGGTCAAAGAACAAAATAGTCAAATTGCCATATGTAGAAGTGTGGACAGGTTTCTCAGGGGACCTATTCTGAAAAGACAGGATTCTTGTATCTTCATTGTGTTAAAGAACCTTATAATTCCAATGTGGGGAAATCTCTTCTGCAGTGGGATGTTCACATCTTACCTCAATATCTTCTTTTTAAAAATCTTACTTTTGTTTCTACAGAATTCAAAGCTGATCCCAGCCATTTTCAAATGAATGTGTAATATACTGGAGATAATGGGCATGATTTTTAGAGAAAAAAAAAAAGCACTTTCAAAGTTTGAAGATGGAGTAAGGAATGTATTTGTTGAAATTTTCATACTTATATACAGTGTTTCTTGGGCATGTCTATCTCCCATTCCCTCCATCCAGGCTTCCCCAATCTCCTTTCCTTAACATATTTACATCTCCCTTCTATCTTAATATTCTTTTTAAAAACCTTCTAAGTCCACGAGAGCTACCCATACAAGTTTGTGAATGAGGTCACCCACCCACTGGGACATTGGCAACCACATATGACCACATGCACCCCCATCAATGAAAAGTAATTCTCCCATTACAAGGAGATAAAAACTGTCATTAGCTCATCATCTAGAGGTGAGGCATCAGGAGCCTTCCATGCTGGACTTCTTTAACTCTCTTGATCTTGTGTAGGTCTTGTGTGGGCAATACAGCTGCTGTGAGTGTGTGTATATAATAGCCATGTCATGTCAAAAGCCAGTCTTTTTTCACACTCTTCTCCACTTCTTCATTCTCTTCACCCTCCTCTCCTGCAATGTACCCTGTGCCCTGAGCTGGGAGGTGGGTGATGTGAATGTTCCCTCTGTGACTGAGCACTCACGCTTGCTTTTCCTCAGCATTTTGAAATTATGACTCTGCATTAAGCAGTACCCACTGTAATAAGGAGCTTTCCTGACCAAGGCTAAGAGCAGCACAAATCTATGGATATAATAATAGATATTTAGAAGAGAATTTGACAGCATGACCATTTATAAAAATAACATCAATAGGCTTTCCCCCTAGGGCCTATGGCTTCCCTTGCCATGTGTTTTTTGGCTATTCTTTAAATAGCTTACAAATTTTTCGTAAGGTATCTTACATTCTTAGTTTATTTTAACTCATTCTTATTCTTCATTTCCCCACTGCCTGCCCCATCCCCACTTAAACCTTTAGCTCCCAATATTTTTCCTCCAGCTCTTTTAGAGTTATAGTAATAGAAAAAAAATGGCATTTTACTGTCACAAAAATATGCACACTGATCTATAGAATAGAGTAGAAAATACAGATATAAATCATGCAACTATAACTACACAATCTTTAACAAAGATCCCCAAAAATGTACAATGACAAGACAGCATCTTCAACAAATGGTGCTGGGAAATGTGCTTTCCAATATGCGAAGGATGAAACTAGATCTTTACCTCTGACCCTGAAAAAAAAAAGAAAAGAAAACTCAACTGCAAATGGATCATGAGCCTGAACATAATATATGACACCCTAAACTGATAGAGGAAAACATCCAGAGAACACTTCAACTGACAAGCACAGGTAAGGGCCTTAGTAGGACTCTGACAGCAGAGAGGATAAAACCAACCATCAACAAATGAGAACTCGTAAAGCTAAAAATCTGCTATTCAGCTAAGGAGATTGACAAACAAATAAAGAGGCAGTCAAGAGAATAGGAGAAAAGTTTAATCACCTGTACATCTGATAGAAGATAGTGTTTAGAATATACAAAGAAAAATTTAAAACTAAACATCAACAAAACAACTCAATTAAAAATGAGCTGTCAGAATGGCTAAAATCAAAAACACTAATGAAAGCTTATGCTGAAGAGGATGTGGAGTAAGGGCGAACACTTCTTCATTCCTGGTAGGAGGGCAAATTTGTACAGGCTCCTTGAAAATCAGAATGAAGTTTCTCAGAGAATTGGGAATCAATCTATCTCAAGAACTAGTAATATCACTCTTGGGCATATACCCAAAAGATGCGCCCTCATACCACAAGGACATTTGCTCAACTGTGTTCATAGCAGCATTATTTGTAATAGCCAGAACCTGGAAACAACCTAGATGCCCCTCAACTGAAGAATGAATAAAGAAAATGTGGTATTACACATGGAGTACTATTCGGTGGTTAAAAAAAAATGACATTTTGATATTTACATGCAAATGGATGGAACTAAAAATATGATCTTGACTGAGGTAACCCAGACACAGAAATACAAAAATGGTATGTACTCTCTCATAAGTGGTTACTAGACATAAAGCAATGGATAACCAACCTATAGTCGACAACCCAAGAGAAGCCAGAAAGTGGAGACCTTAAGAGGAGCATACATGGTTCCCAGTAGGAAATAGACAAGATCTCCTGAGTAAATTGGGAGCATGGAGGGGAGAGGAGGGTGGAAGGGGAGTATGAGTGCAGAGGGGAGAAGGAGGAGAGCATGTGGGAACAGGATGATCAAGATGGTTAAAGACAGAGGGAGAGCAAGGAAAGAGATATCTTGATTGAGGGAGTTATTATGAAGCTAGTTAGAAGTCTGGTACTAGGAAACGTCCCAGGAATTTACAAGGATAACCTTATTAAGACCCTAAGCAGTGGTGGAGAGGGTGTTTGAACTGGCCTTCCCCTCTATGAGATTGATGACTACCTTAATTGTCATCATAGAACTTTCATCTAGGAACTGATGGTAGAAGATACAGAGATTTATAGCTAAGCACTGGGTTGAGCTCCCAGGGTCCTATCAAAGAGAGGGAAGAGCAATAATATGAGAAAAGAGGCCAATACCATGATGGGGATACCCACAGAAACAGCTAGTCTTAGCTAGTGAGATCTCACTAACTCTGAACTAACAGTGTGGGGACCTAACTAGGAACAAACTAGGCACTCTGAATGTGGGTGACAGTTGTGTGGCTTGAGCAGTTTGTGGGGTCACAGTAATTACCCCTATTGCATGATCTGACTTTTTGGAGCCCATTCCCTGTGAATGGATTCCTTGCTCAGCCTGTATACATGGGGAAGGGCCTTGGTCCTGCCTCAAGTGATATAACAGACCTTGTTGACTCCCCATGGGAAGCCTTACCCTCTCTGAGGAGTGGATGGGTGGGGTGGGAGGAAGGTGGGAGAGTAGGGGAGAAAAAGGGAACTGGAATTGATATGTAAAATAAAATTGTTTTAAAAATAAAAAAATGAGCTATAAATTGGAATATAAAGTTCTCAAAGTAAGAAATACAAATTACTCTTTAAAAAGAATTCAATATCCTTAGATATGATGGAAACATGAAATAAAACTACTATAAAATTTCATCTCATCCCAATCAATGGCAATCATCAGGGGCACAAATGACAACAAATATTGACTTTGATGTACTAAATGTGAAAGTCTTATACACTGTTGGTGGGAGTGTAATCTAGTGCACCAACATTGGAAATAGGTCTGGAGGTTTCGCAAAAATCTGGAAATAGAATTGCCACATGACCTAGCTATACCGGTCCTGAGCATATATCTTTCTACATAGATATTTGCACATTCATTTTCATTTCTGATCTATTCACAATAGCTAGGAAATAGAATCAACTAGATGTCTTCCAACAGATGAACGGATAATAAAAATGTGATACATATACATGATGGAATACTACTCAACTATAAAGAAATGTGAAATCATAAAATTTGCAAGTAAATGGATGGAACTGGAAAATATACTTAAGATACTCAAGCCCAAAAGATAAATGTCACATGTTCTCTCTCACATGTGGGCTCTGGCTTCTAATTTTGTATCTTGTGTTTGGCCTAGAGTATTATATGGAAGTAAGGAAAAGAGTCAATGATGGGAAGAAAGCATTGAGGAAGAAGGGATAGTAGATTCTAGGTGCGATGAAAGTATAGATGGAGAATACTGGGAGAAGGAAGATACTTCTTAAAGTCATTTAAGATTGTTTGTTTGGGAACTCAGAAGATGGCCCCATTGGTAAAGCATTTGCCAAAGAAGAGTAAAGACCTAAGTTCAGATCCTCAGAACCTAATTAAAGCCAGACGTGGTAGCCAAGCATGCATGTATAATCCCAGTGTTCGTACAGCCATATGGGAGGTGGACAGGAGAATCTCCGGAATATGACTGGATAGCTAGCCTGGCTTCCATACCAATGAACAATAGCCAAGCATGCATGTATAATCCCAGTGTTCGTACAGCCATATGGGAGGTGGACAGGAGAATCTCCGGAAAATGACTGGATAGCTAGCCTGGTTTCCATACCAATGAACAATGACCACTCTTTGAAACAAGGTGGAAGGTAAACACCAACCTGCAAAGTAACCCTATGATACAAACATACAAGGACACACATACATACACATGCACATGTGTACATACACATTCAGACAAAGAGATTAAAAGATGAATATTTTATGTTTTGTCAACAAAAATGGTGACTATGACTTTCACAAAAAAAATTATAGAAATTAAAACAGACAGTATAGTGAGGACAATTCCCCCAAAAGAAAATTGTGCCAAAATCTTGAAGGAAAGGTGATAGGTATGTATTTTCAAAAACTAAAGTACATTAAGAAGTCAGAATATATTAGCTTAGTAATTGAAAATTTAGTCTTCATTATTCAATTTATACTAAAGTCTTTGCTTCCATTATATATGGTCCTCGCTGTGCTAAGTATGGTCATAGATCATGCATAATTCTTGCCCCTCTAATCTAAGTGTGCTGATCCAATTCTCTGTGGTAGCTAGTTCTATCCATGAAACCAGCTCATCTCTAATTGCTATAATGAGAAAATGAGTTGGTTAAAAAGATTTATGTACTGTTTGGAAGAAGAACCATAAAAGTATTCTTCATTTCCACATACCATGACACCTGATAGATAATGCCATAATGGGAAAAAATAGAACAATAAAGACTAGAACAGCAACCAAAAGTCATTCATAAACACTGATTTTTTAAAATCATTTAGTTGACAAAATAACTGAAAAGAAAAAATGTCCTTCCATATGAGGCCACATTTGAAAAAAATCATCTGTATGGGTCTCTTTTGTGTTGCTTTGACAGAATACCACTGACTGGGTAGTTTATAGAGAAAGGAACTCATGGTCCCGTCATGTAGAATAATTCCAAGAGCTTGCTATCCATGTTGAGGGCCTTCACGTTGCATCATCATACATTAGAATGAGGGAGAGAGAGTATGGGAACAATAGAGCAAGAGGGAACTAAAGTCAATTTTATAATAAACCACTTTAGATTACTCAATCATTCCTACCAAGACCATTAACCTACTCACAATGACTTTTATTTATTATCTGGTCTCATCTTCCAGTATTGCTGTAGGTATTAGTTTCCAACTTGTGAACCCACATGTTCCAAGCTGATTCTGACCTGAAAGTCTCCTCCCTAAGGACTAGCTTTCATGGTACCAGAGTGGCCCATGCAAGCCTCCAAATGATGGAAGCAGCCAACAATCTTACCCAGTTATGATGCCTGTGAAAGACAGTGACCAACATGGAACAATAACCCTAAGAATGCAATAATGACCTACATACCTTAGGAGTAACCAGCAGCTCTCTAGACTTAAGAACTACTCTTAACAAGAAAGAAGCCATGCCTGACATGGGAAACCCAGCCAAAGTGCGGCTAATAAAGTCATGGATCTTGCAGAGCCTACAATTACCAATTTACTAAGCCAGCATAGTCCCTAACTACAGTCTAAATATTGGTCCTTAAACCAACAAATGAGTGTAATTCTTGCCTCACACCAAGGAAGCTTCTCTTTGCATCAGAGATCATCACAGGAAACCACAACTGATCAAAATGTTGAGTTATGGAGTCCATTCCCAACTGATATATCTACAACACAACTCCTACACCCAGGACCCAGCAATCATTGTGGAAGAGCAAGAAAAAGGATTGTCAGTGTTATTCCTGACATCTGGATCCCCAAAACATCACCACAGACTGTATCCAATGCAAAATCAAAGAGACTGTATTGTGAGTTAACTCGGGACCCCTCCATGCTAACAGCAGCATCAATAGCAGCAACTGTGCAGGAGAGCCCCCCCCCCCCCGCAGCGAAAAGGGGGGGGGGGGTATATAGGGAAAGAGACTTGAGGAATCCCAAGCCTTGTGATTGGCTGCCCCCTAGTGGGGTGAGGAGTATTCCAGACTGCCAGGTGCCCTCTATGATATAAAATGATTTCCAGGCTGGAGGGTAATTCCCCAACTGTCAGAAAGTGCCTGAGGGGAATTTCAAGCCTCTAGAGGCTGGCTCAGTGATTGGTCCATTTTCCCTGCTCAGGGATTGGCTGGTTTTGTGTCAGGTGCAGAGATGGCTCTGATTTCTGGGGCCAGACTGTGTTTCTTTCTTTAGTTCTTTTTACCTTTTTGACTCTGATTTGGGGAACAGGGCAAATTTTTTTGGTATGTTCTGAATCTAGCAACTTAGTGCATTCTTTTGGTCCTGATTTCAGGAACCGGGATTTTTCTCTGGCTCTAGGATTAGCTCAAAAACTATATAATGAGAAATCAAAGAACTTGATCAAGAAATGGGCCAATAAATGAGCACACTGCTCTCAATGAATGAAATTCTAATGTCCATATGACAAAGTGTTCCATTCACTAGCTAGCAAAGAAAATGCAAATTACAGCTAAACTGATATTCTACCTCATTCCCATCAGAACAACAGTCATTAGGAAAACCAAAAGCTACTGCTAGCGAGGATGTGGAGTAAAGGAAATCCTTCTGGTGAGAACATGAAATAGTCCAACCAATGTGGATGTCAGTGTGGACGTTTCTCAGAAAACTGAAAGAAGATTTACCATGAGACCCAGCCATAACTCCCTGGGTATTTACAGGAAAGACCCATGTCCACAAATCACAGAGCATATTGATGCACCATCACAGTAGATACATCATGGAACCAACCTAGGTGTGTATCATCAGAAAAACGCATAGAGAAAACATGGTTGGTCCATTGGTAGATAGACAGGATGGGATGTTATTCAACCATAAAAAGGAGATATCATTGTACTGTCATTTGCAAGAAAATGGGTGCAAATGGAGAATATTTTATTAAACAAATTAAGTCAGCCTCAGAAAGACATTCGTTCTCTTATTTGTGGATCCTAGATTTTGGATAGAAACACAAAGCCTTATATGACTGTGTGGCATAAAAGCAGAAAGAACACTGTCTAGTGAAAGAACAGGAACAGTATGGGGAAAGGGAAGGAGAGGGGAGAGAGAAGAAAGAGAAAAGGAGAAATAGGGAAAGGAGGAATAGAGAGGTACACTCAAAGTCCATTGTATACTTGTGTGAAGATGTCTTTATGGAATCCATGACAATGTAGAGTAAATGTGTACCAATAAAAGGCAAAACACTTGTTGTTAGGTGTATTTTCTTTGATTATTCCTTAATGCCATTTGCACTGAAGGGACTGCTTTCTTTTCTCTTCACTGAGGGTGGGGTAATATTCTAAGAACTTCATCCAGAGCAAGGAACATCATTAGGAACTTCTGAGATTCTAGGTTGGGGAGCTTCTTCAATGTCTGAAATCTCTTAATTTCTGTCATGTATCATTGTACTTTCTGCTTCAAAGCTTTCTAAAGCTTTGGGCAGGGCAGAGCTGGGACTGAAAGTCTTGGGTATGTTGTGAGACCTTTGAAAGCCCATTCAGGGCCATGCCACCAAGATCCATACCTCCCAATATGAGGGTGGAAGTCCTTGATAGCTAAGGCATTCCTTTCCCCCAGGACGGGGGTCTCTTCTATGAAAGGACCCCTCCCCTTGCCATCAAGCCTTCTTGTACCATGAGCCATAACCCTGATGGGTTCCTTATAGACCAGCATGTTAGTTGGGTTTTTCAGAGAAATAGAACCAATGGAGTATATATAATTATAACAAGAGATTTATTAGGTTGGTTCACATAGCCTGAGGCTGAACAGTCCCATAATGGCCATCTGTAGGCTAGGGAAAGGAAAATCTGTAGCTGCTTGATCAAAAAAAAAAAAAACCTGAAAATCTCAGAATGAGAAATAAGGACAATGATACAGGACAGGTCAAAGCCCAACAGCCAAAGAACCTCTTGGGCAGCAATGAAAAATACATACACGGGAAGGAAAGGCAAGAGAGAAAGAAAGATAAAACATATTTCCTCTATCTTCTGCTTTTCCTCTACAGCTCAGCTCTGAGCATATTGTGTGGTGCTGCTCATATCTGTATGTGCCTCCCCCCACAGACGCCACTCAAAGCTCATTGGCATGGTAATATCGCAGGCACACTCAGAAGCGTGCTCTATCAATTTCTTAGGCATCCCTCTGTGCCATCAAACTGACCTGTGAATTAACTATTACAGCTACTAACCATTTATATGGCTTCTGGCCTGCCACTGAGGTATGCAGAAGGGGAAATGGGGCAAAGAGGGTTGTTTCTGAGCAGTGATGGGCAGGCAGGTGGTGATTACACATCTTCTGACCTATTCTCGTTAGCAGGAACAATTTCCCACTGTCCATGGAAACCCTTTCTACCCTCCTCACACCCACCCTTCCATCAGTCCAGGCACCGCAGAGAAGGAGCTTGCCCATATTTTTTTGCATAAATTCTCACAAGAATAAGTACACAAGTACAAGCCGCGTCAGAAGTTAATGTCAGACGTGAGAAGAAGAGATGGTGGAGAAAAGAGTCGATCCGTTGCTGAAGGAAAGAAACACACCAGGCTCTGTTGCTCATCCACTGTGGGTCAGGTTTTAAAAATAAACATCGATAGCTTTTGCCTTTTACAAATTAAGTTTCTGTGTTATAAATTCAAAGGTAAAGTGTGCCTAGAGTTGAAAGACCCAGCATAAGCTCCTTAATCTGTACTCACCACCACTAGCTACAAATAGACTGTTTTGGGTTCTGCTTCATTGGCCACAAGGTATTTCCTTGGTCCCCTTGCCTATTTATTTTGTGTATTCCTAGTGAAAACACTATTTACCACTGTTCACCCTACTCCAGTCACGTAGGCAGCTGATCTCTCTGTGTCCCTTCTTTGTGAGAAAGCACACCTCTCATTTCATTTCTGTTGCCATGATAGAACACCCTGACCAAAATCAACTTTAGGGAGGAAAGAGTTTACTGAGCTTGCAATTCCAGGTTACAGTCCACTGTTGCAGAGAAGTCACCATGGCAGCAGATTGAGACATCTGGTTCACACCGCATCCATTTTCAAGGGCAGAGGAAAATCGATGTAACCCCCCCCCCCCCCCCCCCCCCCCCCCCCCCCCCGCTGCCTGCCTGCTTGCTTTCATCTAGATTTCTCAAGGGCCCAGACTGTAAAATGATACAGCTTAAATTCTGAGTAGTCCAATTAACAATCTAGGCAATCCCCCCACAAGATAACCAATGTAATTCCTGATTAAGATTCCCTTCCCAGATAATTCTAGGTTATGTTAAGTAGACATTTAAAGCTAACAGGCATACCATTTTAGAATATTATTATCGCCTTGGGCTTTAGTTACTCTTTCTATCATTGGGCCATCTCTGGAGTCAGGAACTGATTTCCCCGTTACTGTGCTCTGTGCCTGGAACAGTGCTATATAGAAACAGTGCTAGATAATCCCTCACTTTGTGGTTGTATATTTTCCAGGTCAAAACTCCATTTGGGCACTCCTTGGCTAGCCATACTTACTGGCTTAAACCATTGGTGCTGTTGAAACAAAATACCTGAGACTGAGTAATTGGAAACCATATATGTATTTCTCATAGTACTGTAGACTGAGAAGCCCAAAAATCAAAGCAGTTTCGGTGTTTAGTAAGGACTCAGTTTTTACATCCAGGAGAGTGCTTTGCTCTCCACATTCCAGAGAGGACAAACAAGTTGTCCTCACATGGCACAAGAAATGGAAAGGTTACCAGGGTCCTAGTTGGTTGTCTCCAGCCTTTTACGAGGTTACTAATCCCATTTATGAGGGTTCAGTCTGCAGGACTTAATCACCTCCTTAGGATTCATCAATTAATACATTCCCATGAGGGCTTAAGCTATAACATGAATTTTGGAGGGGCAAACATCTAAACCACAGTACCTGCTGCGTTTTGTTCTATGCCCTTTGCATCTGGCCCTCATTGAAAGACAAGTGTAGAGTATTAAGCAAATCCACAGTGGCAAGCCCACATGGGTCTCTGTTTCTGCTTTGCCCAGGTTTCCTGCAAGCCAACTTTTCAGGGGCTTTAAGACCTCTCTTGGCCCTAGTGTTGATTTAGTCATTTGCACTGATTAATCCCTTAGCAACACAGAACTTCAAGCAGTAGAGATTTTCACAAAAGGGCATGGAGTTATACAGAAAGGAACCCCTCCCTTTACTTGAATATAGTCTTTGAAACTTAACAAGAAACATTTTTTAAAAAAAAAAATACAGTGATGTGTCACATTCAATTAACAATCAGGGCATTTCATAATTATCCTTTTGGCTAAGTTACAAGTAAATCCACTCAAGGGCTAAAAAATGCTTGCCGTTTTAGATTTTCAATTGTACTTGGGTAAAAGCTTAGCCTCCTTTCTGCTGGGCCCCAAATATTCCTCAACCCCCATTTCTCCTGCAATGGAGACAGTGGATATATATAAAAATAACAAACACCAGTAAAATAAAAGCTGAGCTGAGTGAAGCAACTATCTCCGAAGCTGAAAGCAGGAAGCAGGAATGACTTGAAGATATGAGGAAGGGGTAGATATCAGATGAATCTTGCCCTTTAGAAATCCATCTTTGAAGGAAACAGAAATCCCAAACAGCATAGAAATATGGCCTGCAGAAGGCAGGTATTATTCCTCAAGGACTTACTGAAGAGGATGGTGATGCATTACCTCTTAGCTGTCAGCATTACTTCATGTAATGCTTAAACTTTAAAGGGTGTGCAGTTGGTTTTTATCAATTTGACACCAATCTAGGCATATCTAGGAAGAAAAGATGTTAACTGAGAAAAGCTTCCATGAGATTGACCTGTAGCCAAGTGTGTGGTACATCTCTTTGATGGATTATTGACACTCTGGGCAAGTGGTCCTGAGTTATACAAGAAAGAAGGCTGAGCAGGCAGTGAGGAACAAGGCAGTACTCAGCATTTCTACATTGCCTCTGCTTGAGTTCCCACCCTGACTTCCCTCTGTGACAGAGTATGACCTTGGAATGGTAAACTGAAATCAGCCCTTCCCTCTACAAGTTGCTTTTGCTTATTGTGTTTTACCACACCACTAGAAACTGGTGCGGGACAATTCTGTATTCTTTCAATTTTTGTGTTTTAAATAAATGCTGATTGGCCAGTAGCCAGGCAGGAAGTATAGGTGGGGCAAAGAGAACAGGAGCATTCTTGGAAGGAGGAAACCCATGCCCCCACAGTCCTGTGCAGACACCAGAGAAGCAGGATGTGACCTGCCCAGCTAAAAAAGGTACTGAGCAATATGGCTAACATAGATAAGAATAATGGGTTAATATACATTACAAGAGTTAATAAGAAACCTGAGCTAATGGGCCAATCAGTTTATAATTAATATAGACTTCTGTGTAATTTGTAGGACCTGGTGGGAGGACAGAAACCAAGCAGGCCCTCATGCTACAGAAACCCTACAAGGGATGTGGTACTTCACAATAGTCTTCAAATTTGATTCTTAAAGCCACGTTATGATGTGTGCTTTTGTAAGGGGGCAACTGCAGGTGTGTGTGTGTGTGTGTGTGTGTGTGTGTGTGTGTGTGTGTGTGCTGGTAAATGTGAGTGAGCTTGTGTGTAGGTATTACATGGCCATCAATTGTCTTCATCAGTCTTTCTCCGCCTTATTATTTGAGACCGCGTCTCTCAGTGAATCTGGAGCTCATTATTTCAGCTAAGCATCCTTCCGTCTCTACTCGCCCAGTCCTAGGAGTACAGACACACGTGCCACACCTGGCTTTTTAATGAGTGCTGGGAGGGATCTGAATTGAAGTCCTCGTGCTTGAATAGCAAGCACTTTACCAACAGAGTCTTTACCCTAGCATCTAATACGTGTGTTTTTTATCTCATTTTTGTGGTTACTGGTAGAAAAATTAACTCTTTTGCTTCAAGACACAGTTGGTCATTGAAAAGGCTGGAGTTGACCCTAAGATCCACCAGCTAACTTCAAACTGTGTGTGCTTTTCACTGTCTCACGGCCATCTCTCCATCCTTAACCTTCTTGTTAGCCCTAATACTCTGCTTTGAGAGCTCATAACTTTGAGTTGCTCTAGTCTCTTTCTGAATATCCTTTCTGTAAAAGGGTTTTTTTCTGAAATAACATTGGTATGCATCCCATGAGGTCCCGTACTCAAAGTTCATCTCTATCTTGGCAATATATCAGAATCTCCCATTTCCTAGTCGACCTCCTTGACATAATCAACCCTTCTGCAAGAGGACCTCTTCTGTTCCAGGGCCTAGCTCAGTTCTTAGTATCAACCATATCTCAATGAGCTACTTTTGAAACTGAAACACTTAATGAGCACATTTGAACTGCTTCTCCGTGGCTTGGAGAGTTGGCAGTGAGTGTCTGCTGCTCTCCAGTCCTGTGAAGTATCCAGGTTCTTTTGTGGCATGTTTTGGTTTTATTTGAGGAGCTCCCACTCTCCTGCCTCATGAATTTTGTATTTCCCTGCATGATCTTTCTCTTTCCTTTCTTTTTTCCAAGGTATGAGCTGCCATATGACAAGGCTCTCAGTGTGCTGGACAGCAGCACCATCCCTCCTTTCAGGTAGCAGTAGAATAGAAAAGGTGGATGAATAATCGTGATGTCACCTGCGGAAGTGAATCCTTGAGAGACAGCACTACTTAGAGACCGAGAACAAGGTTTTAAGTCTACCAGTTATTATCATGTCTTGTGCCTACTCCACTCTCTGGGTGTTCTAACATCTCCAGGAATCTCTTCCCAAGACAGCAAAATGGGATAGTGGTAGTTATCTAGGGAGGGAGGTATCATTTTCCTCCACTGTTATAACTGCATTTTAGAAAGATTAACTCAACTACCATATAGTTAATAAGTATTAAAGCTACCTACTTCTCTTAGCTAGGGTTTCTGTTACTATGAAGGGATACCATGACCACAGCAGTTCTTATAAAGGAAACATTCAATTGAGATGGCTTGCTTACAATTTGGAGGTTCAGTTCATTCTCATTATGGTGGACATGGGGTGTGCGGGCAGACATTGTGCTGCCTGTATCTTGATCAGAAAGCAACAGGAAGGAGGCTGTGACACTGGGATATATCTTGAGCATAGAAACCCTCAAAGCCCACCCCCACAGTGACACACTCCAACAAGGCTATACCTACTTGTACAAGGCCGTACCTTTAATAGTGCAACTCGCTATAAGATTATGGGGGCCAATTACATTTAAATTACCCCATAAGCTTGCAACAATATCATAATGCAAAACGCATTTGGTCCAACCTCAAAAATCCCCATGGTCTATCACAGTCTCAACAATGTTTAAAAGTCCAAAGTTGAAAGTATGTTCTGGGATTCATGCAACCTATTAACCATAGTCCCCTCTAAAGTAAAAATAAAAAAGATCACATACTTCTAACATATAATGGCAGGATATACATTACCATTTCAAAAAACAGGGAATAGAGCATACCAAGAAAATATTAGACCAAAGCAAGATCAAAAATCATCTGGGCAAACTTCAAACTCTGCATCTCTGTATCTGATGTCAAAACACTCTTGAGATATCCAATATACTTATTTTTTTCCTTTACATTTATTTGGGGTAAATCTACAAATCATCTGGGTATAGTGGGAATGCACATTCCTTTCCTGATCCTGCAGAGAGCTGTTGTCTGGGATGGTGATCTGTAAGTTTTTTTCCCTTTAAATAAATAACCATTCTATTAATCATAATTTCAAACTGGTGTGGGATTGTTTGTGACTTACACCTTCACTAGTGACTTAATTTCAATTCATGGAACAAACATAACGTGGAAGGTGAAAATGGACTCCACAAGGTTTTCTTTTGATTTCCACACATACACCATCATATATGTGCCCCCCTACATACATACAAACACATCACAATAAAAAAATGTTAAACTTCAGTTATCAAATGCATGTTGCGTACATCAGACCAGACAATGGAACTAGAAAAATGACTAAAACATCCTTATCCCTACCAAATATAGAAGTAGATGCATTCAACAATTAATCACATGGTGACAACAAGGCATGATAAAATTCATGAAAAAAAAGTATGGAATGCTCTGGCAATGCACACTGGTGGGCTCTAACTAATAGAAAGCACTGCCAGGAGAAGTAGAGTGAAAGTTTATAATCTGAAGACCCAATAGGGTGGACTCTAGTTTGTCGGTCTGGATGAGAGTCTGCCAAAGGAGCTGGGAAAAGAAGACTGAAGGTATATCCCAGGCAGCAGAAGCAGCACCAGTTGAGTAATAAAATAATCTGAGTTACAAAGTGTTTAATAGAGCTAAGACTTAAAATTCACAGGACAATGACAGGAGGGCAAAGTGGAAAGACAGTGTTAATCGCATGATAAATGACTTTATAATCCACGCTGAAGGGTGTGCACCCGAAAGACGATGAAGAGTGCTCATGTGTCTTCAAGTAAAGTGATGGCACGATTTGATTTCTCATTCAGAAAGCTCACCAGCTAGCATAAGGGTTGACAGATTAGGAAGAGAGAAGCCTGACTGAGAAGGCAGTGTGGGACTGCAGAAGACGAGGCTGAGAAGAAGGATGAGCTGATGGGGAGATACTGACAGATCCGAAAATTTTGTGGGAGGGAAGATTGACAATTTTGGGTGATGGATTAAATGTGAAAGTTGAGGGAGTCAAAGATGATCTTGAAAATTTTTAACTTAGGTAACCTGGTGAACAGTTAACCAATGTAAGAAATACTGAGGGAAATGACTGGGGTTTGAAAAAGGAGACAATGATTGGGCTTTGAGCCTTATTTATAAGGTTTTGCCTGTGAGTTGTTCAAATGGAGGTAAACTAGAGGCAGGTAGATTTGTGGGTCTTGAATTGGAACGAGGGAGACTGAGTTAATGGTGTAGAGATCGCAAATATATAGAAGGTAGTTTTCCAAACAGAAACAAATTGGGTTCATCCAGAGAGAATGTTCTGGAAAGAAATCCCTGTGGTGAAGTGCTGAGAGCCAATGATAAGCTAGGATGCTACACAGAGGGATGTGAGGGCATCCTGGCAATGAAACGGACCATCATGAGACTAGAGTGTGGAAGAAGGTGGATCTTCGCACCTGTTTCTGCATTTTCAATGATTGGCAGATACTAATACTCCCTTGTAGGTGGAAACAGGAGCCAAGAACCAATACAACCTCTTACTGAAATTAAGCAATAGATCTTGCAACTGTTTTAAAGAGGAAATGGTAAGTGTTTCACTCATCTGGCCTTCTTCTCTTTCATGCCACAGAGTCACATATAGAGATCAGGGTAGCTGATAGCCCTGATATAGGATTTGTCTTTGTATGCCGTGAATGTGTTTGGTTAGTGAATAAAGAAACTGCGTGGGCCTTTCACAGGCAGAATAGAGAATGGCAGGAATTCCAAGCAGAAATAGAAGGAGAAAGTAGGCGGAGTCAGAGGGAAACCATGTAGCCTTGAAGGAGAAAGATGCCAGGGGGAGCACACTAGAACCTTGCTGGTCGGCCACAACCTCGTGGTGATGCACAAATTAATAGAGATAAGTTAATTTAAGATATAAGAGGTAGCTAAAAATATATATAAGCTAATAAGCCAAGCAGTGATTTAATTAATACAGTTTCTATGTAGTTATTTTGGGTCTGAGCAACCAGGAAACAAATGGACAGTCTCCGCCAACATAGCCCTTAGCTACCATGCAAAGCCACTGCCCAAGTGCATACCAGTGAGTCTTTTTATCTAGCCAGTTTCCTCTTCCACCCGAAGCTAAAGGATGGAAGTGAAAGGGTACGGAAAGAACAGCAGGGCCTTCTAAGACTAGATGAACTGTGGGGATGTAAAACCTCGTGTCGACACTGGCATTGCGTGATAGATGGCAGACTCTGCAGCTCCACATTGCTGGAGCTAGAAATGGAAAGTCTTATCTTACATACCTGCACCAATGGCCAGGGTGTGCCAGCATGGAAATGTAAGCATTGAGCCCTCTAAACTTCCAGTCCCATCCCTACGGAGATGTTGAAAGTTAGTTATTAAAATATAAAATAAAGACTGATGACTTAACCCTCAAAGTGATAGGAGAAAGTCTGAAGGTTCTCAGCACCAGGTATTATTCCTTTCCTAAGCTCAGCTGTCTTTGGAGTTATCTTGCCAGGTAAAGGACACACCTTTAGTGGATGTGTGTATAGTGTTCAGTGGCAGTCTTGATACTCTTAAATCAATGACACAGCTGGAAAGAAGACATATTTTTTTTATTTCTAGACATATAGTGACTGTCTAGTCACTAACATTTCTGTCCTGATCTCTCTCTCTCTCTCTCTCTCTCTCTCTCTCTCTCTCTCTCTCTCTCTCTCTCTCTCTGGCTTTGATAAGAATTATCCTTCCTAGTTCCAATCAAGCAGAGCTATGACATCCTTCTATTTACTCCCATATGACCAATAAAGAGCCACATCATACACTTCTGGAGGTAGCCTTGGAATTTGCTACTGTTTGTATGTATCCTCCAGAGAGTCATATATTAAAGGTTTGGCCTTCCCAATCCGTGACATCATTAAGAATTGGTGGAACTTTTAAGAGATAAAGCCTAACTAGAAGTCTTCTAGTACTTTCTAGCCTTTGCTCTTCATCCTGCCTTGTCCCTTCCTCTTTCTCTTTTTCACTTCACCACCACAGTGAATAGCTTACTCCACCATAAGCTCCCTAACATAATGTACTGTCCTACTATAGACCCAAAGCAAACAAGCAACTAATCACACAAATCTCTAAATCTATAAGCCAAAATAATCTTTTCTTCTTTTAAAATTGGTTATCTGGGGTACTTTGTTACAGTAATGGAAAGCTCACTAACAATATGATTTCCTTGGGATAAGAGTGTCCCACCCATTCATTTCTTTCATTTTTTCTGAAGCCAGAAATCTATTCATAGATAAGAGGTAATGCTGTGAAAAGATTTTACTGGTATCTCATTTCCATGTTTGATAATTTTGTGGAATAGACTCAGAAATCTGATCCTGAACCCAGAAAACAAGTAAAAAAAGGAAATCAGAGAGAGATGGGGGTACCATAAAGGCCAACACTCCAGCTTCTGTCCTGGATCTTTAAGACTCTCAGAGCCACAAAAGCCTCACTGGAAGGTTCCCTGCTTTTGCCACACACGCCTCCCTCTCAGTGAGAAAGGTTCACCCCTTACCTAGGCCTCCTGCACTTACCGGTCCTCAGCCTAACAGATTTCAACCCTGCCCATCCTTCAAATTCTTCAGAGCCGTGCACACCATGAAGATCATGGTTTACCTCATATCTCAATCACAGCACAGCCTTCCTCTGACCACTTTTATAGTTCATCCCATTCCTGGGGACAAGCGCCCTGTGATCGTTCTCAGCTGGCTCTGACTACACGCCACTAACTACTGCTGCTGACCTCATGAGACCAGTGTCAGATGTTGTCAGACTATTTTGTGCCATCAAAGGAGGCAGACTTCTCCTTCACCAGAGAAGACTAAGGGAGTGATCAGAACACAGGGGAGCTGGCGTGACAACAGCATATGAGCTTCTTGTGATTAAGTGGGCTGAGCCAACTATGTTGGCTTGAGGCAACTTGCAGGTTCTTCTCCCAAGGGTGGTCACAAGGCGAGAGAGGCTTTCAAGAACAAGTTGTAGATATCTTTTAGGAGGAGGATCTGAGAAGGGCGGGGATCTTCTTTCTCATGTCAAGTCACTGCCTAGAAGGTTTGGAAGAACTCTCCAGAGAATTTACACATGCACAAAGATTAGCAATTAAATATTTTCTCCAGACAAAAAGCGTGTGTCAATAGCAGTGTCAATATGTCAACGCTAGTGTTCATGTACCAGTGCATCAGAGTCATTGATATTGTCAATGATAGCAAGTGAGTATGTGATCACCATGCCTAGAGACTCTAACAAGCTTGTCAACATATTATCAGACATTTTTTTTCCTTTTTCCCACCTAAAGAAGGTTAAATAACAGACCCCATCTTCCTCACCATTACCCCCAGTCCCAACAGTGGAACAAAAAGAAAATAATAGGATAATACTTCCTAAGGTAGCAGACAGAGTTGGGGAAAGGAAAGCAATGCTTTCAATAATTGAAAGAAAAAGACACATCATGGCAATTGTCCAATTTAGCAGTAAGACACAGGAAATAGAAATTCTACTGAGCCTGGTTGGAAACAGAAACTGGAGAGTGAAAATCAAACTGTTTATACCCATCCAACTGTGTTAAAAGTGATCAATAAGCTGATTACATGGAAATAGGATTTGTAAAAATTGTTTATTTCTCAACAGGTTCTTCTAATAACACATAGGATTTATTTTTCAACCTTCAAAAGTGAGGGCTTTATGCACATTTTCAGAACTGTGTTAGGTATGCATTCAGGGAGCAACTTACAGGTCTCAATACGCATTTTTTGGGCATGAACAGCTGTGCGGATGAGTAAGCTATGAGTGAGGCCAGAGCCTCTACTGTCCTGAAACAAAGCCAATGCCTGTCCATGCCCAACACCTTCACTCTCACACAGGTGAGAAAAGACTGGCCCTTCGACTTCTGTAGCAAAGAGGCAGATATAGGGAAAACACTAACTTGATCTCATTATTCCAGACTTATTCTCAGATACTGTATGGTAAGAATAATAAACAACCCAGACTCAGCATTTAACATACCCTTTTGAAAACTATTTTATTGGTTCTGTAAGAATACAATAGAATGCATTTTGATCATAAGCATTCTTAACTCCCCCTAGCCCTGATTTATAGCCATTTTTCTACTGCTCCCCAACTTCTTTGTTTTATTCTGTAACTTATGACTAGCTGCATTTTGTGCTGTCTATATACTTCTGGGTATATATCCATTAGAGTGTGATCAACTTACCAGGAGCAATGTCCTTGAAGAAAACTGACTCTCCATTCACAAGAAGTCACCAAATACCCATAGATTCTCAGGTAGGGGAGGGGATTATGAGCCCCCTTTCCACCCCATGATAAAAGGCTCCATGTTCATGGAGGCAATGAGTTCATGAGTGCAGCGGCCCAGTAGGGGCCAGAACACATTATTTAGTCTTTTTATTGTGCCTCTCCTCTATCCTGAACCTAGTATTATTCCCATTTTCAGGCCCCTTTAGACATTTGAAAACATTCAAACCTTGTACCTCTGAGAAACATTTAATAATTCAATTTCAGTGTCAGAAGGTACATAATGAAGACACACTTAGACCTAAGAAGAGTGTTTTCATAATCACATCAGGGGCAAAATGTGACTTTCCCCATCCTCACCCAAACTTTGTGTTTTTTCATCTCCCAAAACAGAGGTTACATCTATTGGGCTCTTTAAGTATTTGCAAGAGAGTGGTTTGACAGCTTCCTACTTAACTTAATTAACATTCACAGGAAAAAGCAAATTTGGACTTCTAAATTTAGAAGGGTAGTTCTTATGCAACTGAGATAATGGGCCCTGAGAACCTTGGAAGTGTTGACTTCCTGTTCATATCTAATTGCGAGATGACCACCCTTCACTTGGAGATGTGTGCTGTCACGTGCTTATGCGATGGTTTGTCTTCCTTAAGCTTGAATCTCTCATCCCTCCTCCCTGGGCTCTTCTTAGGGGTGAGGATTGGGGTGGAAGAAGCGTGTGGAGCAGAGAACACAAAGATAAACAAAATATGACAGCATATAATTATTTAACCACACATGAATATATTTAGCCCTTTATTTTCTGTAATGGAAAGATTGGCCTATAAAAAATTTAAATTTCTTCTCTATTATTAATGACTTGGCATCTGCTATACAGGCTTTTGGAGTTCTGTTCTATGGGACCAAAATTGTAGGAAGTGGAGTGGGCAGGAAAGGTCCAAAGACAAATAGAAAGCTGTGGATATTGGGATGCAGAGAAAAGGGGAAGCCAAGTATTCAAAGGTAGAATAATGACTGAGGCTTTCCCTGAGGTCATGATGTATAGAGAAGGAACACAGGAATATGGTTTTAGACAGAGCTGGTGATTGCCTGAGGCCAGAGCCTTAGGGGAGCTTTGGCTTCAGATCTTAAGAACCTACCTCTTCCCACCCTATGAGGCTGTGGTTATCAGTCACAAGATCACTGTGTGCTCAGTCTGTACTGCTCTTAAAACACCCCTTTCTCCTCGTGCAACATTGCTTGATTAGCTTCCTACAGACTTAGTCCCCTCCTATGATAGATTCTGCTGACTTAGTGTTTCTCCTTTGGGAATAGTATATAAGATATTGTACTTCTTAATAAACTTATGTAGAATAAGACATGGCTTATTCAAGACCTCCCAATCCTAAGAATCTTCTATCCTCTTATCTTCTGACCTTCTGGTCCTTTCCCTCAAGACTCTGTCACTGAAAAGCACCTTGCTGGTCCAGGGCACCAAGCTGATCCACACGAGGATAACAGAGAATGGCAGGTATTGTTTAAGCACACTGTTGAGCCTAGGTCCACCAGAGTGAAAAATCCGTACGCTTCCTACAGAGAATTTAGAAAAGTGGTCTTTCAGACCTCACCTAGTGAGAAGTTTTGCCCCACAGCACCTGTCTGCACCTGCTAGCCAGCAACAAGGTCCAATTTATGCTTTTGATTTGCAGAAGAGTATTCTGTTATATCCATTTCACCCATCCCTGCTAATAAAGCCATTGAGGTTGGCATTGATCTTTTTCTATAACTAGTCATGATGAGGTGAATAAATTTCTTCATATGCTAGCCCAAATATGTGCATGTATTAAAATAAAGTAAACATATCCAAACACACAATGTTCAAAGAAAATGGAAGGCACAAGTAAGTATAAAACGTAATCTCATGAACCTGAAAAATGCATGCACATGAAACGAACACATTTTAAGACTCCATGTGAAATAGATGCACGTTAGCTACAATAGAACGATTGTGGAATGGTATAAGAAAACTAAATCATCTGTATTACACGGGGAAGTGGACGGATTACTTAAATTTAATAAATCAAGATGAGAAACAGAACAGAATTAAGAAGTAAATACAGGGAGACAAAACCAAATGAATTTCCTCTATGAAGCAGGGCCCAGAGATAAGGAAGACTAGAGCAGGGAAGGAACCTGCTTCTTCCTCAGAAGCTCTGTAATACTCTATGGGATGCACTACATCAGCAAAAGGAAAATTTAGAAATAAAAGCAATAAAAATGCAAAACTAAATAAATATTGCTAAGGGAGAATGTGGAAAATAATATACTAATATTTTGAATTGCAAATATAAAGGAACTTTTAAAGAATATGTATTTATAATTAAATGTTCTACAGCCTTGAACATGCATAGATACTCTGTTACTGAATTTCTGCGTGTGAAAAACCTGGAGTCTTCACTTTTCCAAAAAGCTTCAGATGTCTTCCATCAGAATTCCTAAGAAATGTGACTTAGGGAACTTTGCTCTAAATCTATCGGAGCCCGAAAAGCACTGAGGGCTATATGCTATCAAAAAACGAAGTGTGACCCTGGGGAGAGGAACTCAATGAGTAAAGTGCTTGCCACACAAGCATAGAGACCTGAATCCACGGAAAAGCCAAGTAACATATGATCTTGTCACCTCAGTGCTGGGAGGACAGAGGCAAGAGGAACTCTGGGGCTTGCATGTTAGCCACTCTAGCCAGAGTGACAGCTGCCGGGTGGAGCAGGAAACCTTGCCTCAAAAGATAAGGTAGAGAGCAGTAGAGGGTGCCCAGCATCGAACTCTAGCTTCTGTAACACACACATACACACCACACACATACATACCACACACACAGACACACACACACAAACACCACATTCAACAATTTTTAAAGCTTCTTGGTTCATGCCTAAACAGGACTGAGTGGGGCAGGACTCCGAGAAGAAAAGACACAGAGTGCCTACCACCGGGGAAGAAAACACTGCACCAGTTAAATAAATACAAGCACAGAAGAAAGGTCAAGAGCTGGATCTTTTACATTTCCCCCTTTCTGCCACATGTTCTTTTTTTTTAATTTTATTGATTTTTATTGAGCTCTACATTTTTCTCTGCTCCCTTCCCTGCCTTTCCCCTCCCCTTCAGCCCTCTCCCAAGGTCCCCACGCTCCCAATTTACTCAGGAGATCTTGTCTTTGTCTACTTCCCATGTAGATTATATCTATGTAAGTCTCTCTTAGGGTCCTCATTGTTGTCTAAATTCTCTGGGATTGCCGGGCGGTGGTGGCACATGCCTTTAATCCCAGCACTAGGGAGGCAGAGGCAGACGGATCTCTGGGAGTTCGAGGCCAGCCTGGTCTACAAGAGCTAGTTCCAAGACAGGCACTAAAGCTACAGAGAAACCCTGTCTCGAAAAACCAAAAAAATAAAAAAAAAAAAAAATCTCTGGGATTGTGGTTTGTAGGCTCGTTTTTTTTTTTTCTTTATGTTTAAAAATTACTTATGAGTGAGTACATGTGATAATTGTCTTTTTGGGTCTGGATTACCTCACTCAAAATGATGCTTTCTAGCTCCATCCATTTTCCTGCAAAATTCGTTATTTTTTTCTGCTGTGTTGTTGATCTTCTGCCAAATGTTTTAAAAGAAAAGCTTTAGGCAAAGTAAATTTAATTGCCATTTATGTGACAAACCATAACTCAAGAATTAGGCGAAACCTAAACTGGAAAACGTATAGTGAGATGGCCCACTGCAATGTGAGCAACTGGCTCTTATAAACTGAGCACAAAAGTCGGCTAAAGGAACAGCTGGATTGGCATTTTCCTGATCTGGGTATGGCTGGATAGGAGGTCCACAGTTAGAGTCAATCAACTTGTTAACTGATTAGCCAATCCTAAACCATTAGAGATGCCTGTGGATACATTCTGGTGAGGATGTGGGGAAGGAGGATGCTTAGCCACTGTTTGTGGGAGTACAAACTATTATAGGCTTTATTAAAATCCATTGATGTTTTCTCAAGAAAAACTACCATATAACCTAGTTGTACCACTTCAGGGCATGTACCCAAAGGACTCTGTGTCTCATCACATAGATACTTGAACAACCCTGCATATTGCTGCTCTTGTCGACAATGAAAAGGAAGTGGGACCCGCCTGGTTATCCATCAACAGGTGAGTTGATAATGAAAATGTGAGACACATACACGGTGAAATTTTATTCAACTTTAAAGAAAAGTAAAATTATAAACTGTGCAGCAAAATCAATGGGTCTAGAAAATTGTCACATTAAATGAGGTGATCCAAGCTCAAAAACAAAATCAGTGTTTGCTCTTATATGTGAACTCTAGTTTGTAATATATACAATTATGCACATAAATAGATATAAATGTAAGTAAAACCTAAAAAGAAAAGCTGAAAAGAGACAAAGAGAGGGTAAAGAAGGAGAGAGGGGCAAAAGGACACATGTGACATAGAGAGCAAGGAGACTGGAAGAGGTTACACAGCAGGGTACGGAGGCAAGGAGTGGGAGAGAGGAAGATGGCGAGGAAACTACTAAAGTTCCCTTTGATTGAAAATGCACTAATGAAAGCTGATGTTTTATATACTCGTTCCATATTAAAACAATTTTCCTTTATTATTTTTCTTTCCATTTATTCTTCTCTCATATACCATATTCCGACTGCCCACCACCGGGGAAGAAAACACGGCACCAGTAAAATAAATACAAGCACAGAAGAAAGGTCTCCCTCCCCTCCACTCCTCTCAGCTCTTCCCTCATTTCGTCTCCCCCTCCCCACCTCTCCACCCCTGGTCCGCTGCTCTGCTGTTTTCTGTCAGAAAATAACAGGTATCTCAGGGATGCATGGCATAACAAGATGCAATAAGACTGGGCACAAACGCTCATGTCAACTGGAGTTATTTTTTTTTTGATTGATTATAATATAGTTATATCCCTCCAATCACTTGTGTGCTCCATCCACCTTACTCTTTCTCAAATTCATATTCATATCCTGTTTTTCCTAAATACATAAATACAACCTGCTCAGTTAGTATATGTGTTTTCAGGGTTGGCCATTTGGCTTTCAAAAATCAATTGATGTGCTCTTACCTGGGGATTATTTGGCCTACTCTCGGTATTCCTTGATTGCCTATAGCTCTTTGTCTGGATTTGAGGCTTCATGGCCTTTCCCCCTTCCACATTAGCCTGAAAATATTCTTCCCAAAAGTCATAGACTCCCTAACAAAAATACCAACACCAAGCATGAGAAGTTCTCTTTTGAGTTGTTCGTCAGGATTGTCCAAAACCCTTCCAAAAAAAATTATAGACTGTTGCTGTTGTCCTTGATTGCCTCCCAAAGGTGGAAGATAAATCCCTTTTGCAGAATTACATTTTTTTATAATGAGTCAGCTGCAATAAATACTTCAAATGAAAGTTGCTGTTTATTTGGTAAGGATTCTGGGTCCAGAAACAACCCCAGGTTAATAACCCCCTGATTATTTTGCTTTAACACATGACTGAACATTAATATACACTGATACCTCCATGAGCCTGTCTCTGGCAGACCAAGATAGGGTATACCCTCAAAGCCAGCCTGCACTGGAAGCTAGTGCTTCTGTGCCTGAAACGGCACAGATATACCTCGCACAAAAAATAATAATGAAAGCACAGATTTTGTTATTCTTTCACTGGAAACACTGAGTATCCTGTAGGTAAGGTGAGTTTGAGAATTGTTTGCTTTTTTGTTTTATTTTGTTTCTTTCTAGTTGCTTGTGTTTATGCTTACATGTCTGATTATCATAAATTACTTAAGAGATTACTCAATCCATTACTGGCACCTTAGAACTGATTTGTTTTCAAAGAACTCCAGAGAGTAGCCAACGGTTATTTTTTTACTGCAGTCATTTACACATAAATCATATTTACAGAAGATTGCCTATATCACCTATTTGAATTTGGTTTTTATCCAGACCAGATTCCCTCCAGGCCTAGAGCTTATGTATGAACACTCAGTTCCTTTGTGGCTTTGGGTTGTCGGTCTTCAAACCCCACCGTAGAGTCTCACTTTTCCCCCTAAGTGTACGTACACATTTGCTGCCCTAATTCTTTGACAAATAGGAATGTTTCCATCATCTCTTACTCCTATTGAGAAAGACAAGCCCAGTCATGGAGGGTAGATGGCTGTAGTGGTTCACTGCGGTTGTGGCTAGGTTATGATGTTATAATCATTCTAAGACTTTGTGCACATGCACACATAAAGTCACCTCCCAGCGCTTTCCAACCCAAACAGTCACCACAGGAAAATGACAGGGGTGTCCTTTCACTCTTCCACAAGACTTTAGCTTTGATGTGATATGCTTATCTCCTGAGGACTGGCCTTATCACTGGCTGAGATGCAACTTCATACACTCAGACCCATAAAACAAAGGACTGCATAGAGGCAGCCCAGTGCTGAGTATGAGAAAGGTGTTTCTCATGCGGATGGGGGCTGCCTTGCACCCCCCTTCTTTTCAGAAGACCTCATGTGACACAGATAATAAATCTCTTGTGTTCATACCTCTGAGAAGAGACTTGACTGGTAGAGAAGGAAGGAATCGAGGCCATGTGAAGTTGGCATGATAGGTAAAGTGAGGTTTTTAAGGAACATTAAGATGGCATTGAATGATAGTGACGGAAATAGAAGGATGTCACACAAACCAGAATGGTGCCACTCAAAATAATCACACTAATCCTAAAATCTTTGCATTTCTCTTATTCTATGTAAGGAATCTGAGACTCAAGTGTGGTTAATTGACTTAAAAGGCTTGGAAATCTTGCTATTATTAGTAAGTGTCCAGACTATCAGCAACTCAGCATTCTGTCCACCCAAACACACGACACATGGACCTGTGGAGCAGCAGAATATTGGCACCCAACCACACTCATCACTTGGACCTGGGATCCTTGTGGAGCAGCAGAATATTGAAATCCTGTAATCAGGGAAGAATATCAAGCATGGGTGGAGAACATGGGGGAAAAAAATCACCAAATGACCACACAAGTGTGAGCCAAACCAAGAATGGCACCAACAAGCACAACAAAGTACACAGAGAAAAGCCCAGGAGGCCTCAACCCTGCACAAAGAAACACAGACAAATGAGGGACGCTGGGAAAGGGAGAGGTGGCCTTCCCCAAGGAGAGGCACACCAATTGGTTGTCTGGTGTCAAAAGGCCAGCCCTCAAATCACACATGGGGGCAGCACTGTACAGACTGAACAGGTTTTATATTTAGGAATATATATATATATATGTATATGTATATGCTATGCATAAACACATATGCATGGAATAACAATTAGTAGGGGGAAAGGCTATGAATTCAAAGGAGAGCAGAGAGGAAAGAAAAGGTAGGAGCTTTGTAATTAAATACTAATCTCACAAGTAAAATGTGTCAAAAATCCAGAGTAAAAGTTACAAATAATTTATAGCCAAAGATAATGAAGAACAGAAATAAATTTAAAGTGATTTTTAATTTTCAAAAACTACTGAAAATCTTATTTCAGTCATTTGAATAGTAAATTAATTGCTAAGTCAAGTAGTTTTAACAGGGAGTGACCAACTCCATTTTCAGGGGCTTACTTAGTGTGTGGAAACTATAGATAATATAGCATGTTATATTTTGTGGAGAAGTTAAGATATAAAAATTAAATGTCTCTTGATGATTTGCTGTAAAATATACAGTGATCATATGACATAAAAGCACTAATCTTACCTTCAGTGGGCTTGAATTTATTATTTCATATCTAATAATACCTCATAAAATATAAGTCAGCTCATAATTATAGCTATTATTATTGCAGTGGTTCTGGAGACAGGAATAATATAATTGACACCATCAAATATAAAGTTTTCTTGTGAGATAGAGAATGACAACTTATAGAAAGAACAGATGAAGAATTTTTTTCAAGATGTTTAAGCAACAAGGAAAAATGACATGCAGACTGAAGACTGGAAATGTGGGACATGATGCATACTTGAAAGCATAATTTAAGTGAATGAAGGAGACTAATTAATTCATGGAAATTATTAATGGGAATATTCATGGTAAATCAGTATATACAGAGTAATAGCTTGAAGAAGAAAATAAAGTGAGATTGGAGATTTTAGGGTCACAATAAAAACTAACATTTACTAAGTTTTTATCCATTAGGATGGTTTCAAGTGCTTTACAAAGTCATTTCAAGCCTAACTATGATGCATTAATGTTCTCATCTGGTTGGTAAGGAATTAGAGACAAGAAGAAAAAAGGAATTTGTCCACATCACACTCAGTAGAGTCAGTATTTGAACCCTGACTATCAGCCTCCACAGTTCAAGAATGTGATGATGCCATGTTTTCCTGTTCCTGACACAAAGAATTAATAAATGGCTAAGATCAAATGGAGAGGAGAAAATTTCAAGAGCCCGTGCAAATGCACTGCTATGAGAAAGGAACAGGGCCAGAACTAGAAAAAGCGTTGAGATCATATGGTAGTGAACTGGAGGCCAGAATGGTTTATCTTCATAGCAGTAAAAAACAGGGTGCAGTCTACATGTAAAACAGGAACATTAATACAAGGAAGTAGTTATGCTAGTAATGGAACGTCTAAGAAAACTAACAGAATCTAATGGCACAGTCCTTGATTAGCAACATCAAGAACCACAGAAAGCTAAAACTTATGAGCGGAGCTCAATTATAAGTAGTTTATTTAGGATGTGGTACCAAGGAGCTGTAAAGAGGTACCTGGGAGAATGAGACAAATCCAAAATAAAGGACTGTTATTAAAATCGGTTCTCTGATGGCTGAGGATAGTTTCTACCAAGAATCTCTCAAGAAGGATACAGAAGACTCTAGTTAATAGACTGGGAGTATTGGGGTTTTTTTTTTTTTTTCATAATCAGCGTCCACTCTACATTTTTGGGATGAACACAATTGTTTGCCAAGCAGATTACCTAAAATCTCTTCAGTGTTGTAGCATCTTCGAGAGAGGAAGTAGAATGTGTGCTGCATACTTCAGGTAAGAGCTAAGTTGATCCCAAAGATGGGATGTGTTTGAGCACCCAATGGGACCTGACACATGAACTCCTCTTGGAACTCAGTTGTCAGGATTGCCCAGTAGAGTCTGAGGTGCAGGAGACAAAGCCACTCTAACAATGACACTTAAGGCACAGTAAGAGAGATGGACACCCCCTCTTTGAAAACGGCATAGCAGTTTCTACTAACTCCGAACTCATTGATAATTTATGACATACAAACTTTATTTCTAGGAATAACCCCAAACATAAACATATTTTTTAAATGTGCACTATATTGTTCACGAAAGTAAAATCATACTTTTCTGATAATGAAAACATTCCACATAACCTTTAATAATAAAATGGATTAAGTATATTAGAGTCACATATTACAATTTTGCAATGAGAATGAATAAATTATTAAGTTCAATGAATTTGACAAATATAACGTGAGAAGCCAGACACAATACAATGCAAACTAATTCTGCCTCATATATAGTTTGAAGGTAGGCATAGCCAGTTTCTTCCAGAAATCAGGCTAGTGATGACTTTTAGAGAGAGCAGAAAGATGTTCGTGACAAGGAGGTACAGGGAGCATTTCCGGGACCCCTGAGAATGTTCCACTGCATTTCTTGACCTAAGTTATACTTATACAAGTGCTCACATTGTAATATTGCATCAAATTGTGTGCTTCTGATTGTTCCCATAATTATATGTATGTAACACTTTCATTTTAAAAACATCCTTGGAAAAATATAATGATAGGTACAGTACTAGATTCAGTGATTGGCAAGTTAGTCACTTGTTAAATATTAGCTACAGTAAATACAACTCTGGAAGCCAGACACTGTGCATTTGTAATATTTGAATTTTTGATTCCCTTACTAATACCCTGCAGCCAAGGCTGGAATTGAGAAAATTTATAGTGGGAGTCATCCAGGGAAACGCTGTTAGTGGCATCCTACCTTTGGGTATAGAGAGGTATTTGCCCATTCCGATCTTCTCTTCCTAAAGCCAAAGCAGCCCATCTGCCATTCCCTCGTTTTCTATAGAGAGGGAATTCTAGCCTTAAATACTTCTTTAATTTTTAGTCTTCAGGGATATGCATATCCTTACACAGAGACTTTTTTCTCTTTTTTTCTCTTTCATATCAATTAACATTTATCACCCTATGCATAATTAAGATCCATTTAATTATGAGCATTTAACGGAGGCTGGCTCCCGCGAGCATACCACTTTTGCTTTTTTGACAAAGAAAATGATCTCTGCACATTCTCTAGTTCCCTCTCCTCTGCTTAGCATTAAGTTTTGACATTATGATTCTCGCCTGATTTAATCCCTCTGGTTGTCCAAAGTCTCTCTGCAGAACCCTGGGGAGAAATGTTTGGGCCATCAGGCATGGTCAGCCTCGGCCATTTTGTTACAGTTTCTTGGACAGAAAGAGCTGTTTGCCTCCCTAGTTTCCCTGCTCCCCCCCTTTTTTTTTTTTTTTTTTAGTTGTTCCATCCAGGAACAACTGCTTTACTTTACTAAATGCATTCCACACTCGAGGGCATACTTAGTCACATCTAATTGGTCCATTCCTTTCAGCCACAAATGGAGGGTTTCTGCCAGGGCAGCTATTCTCGTCTCTGTTCACTGCGGATCTCTAGCTCTGTACCGTAGTGAGCAATCAATCCGTATTTGCTTTTGAATCAATGTCCCATGGTTGGTACAGCAGCTGTCCCGTAGTATCTTAGCTATAATGAGGCTTACACCGTTTTGCTTCGCTGAAGACACTGTGGACAGTAAGCCCAACCGGTGGATCCTGTAGAGACAGGACACTTAGCAAACACAGGTACTAAATTAGTACCGTGATTCATAAATCCAGCGGTATAAAAGCAAAATCATCATTCAGATAGGGAAACATGACAAAAATAACCACGAGGAGGTAGAAACTAGAGGGTGGGTGCAAAGGCAGAGTGCCTAGGGCATGGAGTGGGCATTTGTCAGGTGCAGAAACAGATGAATGAATGGATGCAATGGTAGAACTTTCATGGGAACTTCAGAGTCAAAGGTGAGAGCTGTAGTCTGCATTCACAATCACTTATGTGATGTGGAATCACACTCCCTGACACAACGCTGCTATCGCAACAGCGTTAGCATAAAGTGATTTGGGCTGTAGGTGAAGTCACAGATCGCTTCCTCACACCCTGAAATCTGAATGCTTCTCCCAGCATCTTTCCAAAACTGCAGTCACAAATCTGGCTATCTGTGCACCCTCTGGACACAGAGAGCACAGTTGACATACCTACAAGCAATACAAAAGGCCTCTTTTGCCTGGCACTTGCCAGCCCACTGTGTTTTCTAACTTTTTGATCTTTGTCAAACTGATAGATGAAAATTAACATCACAGTGAAGTTTCAATTTGCATTTTTCCAATTATGAAGGATGTTGCACATCTTTTCATGATTATATGGGCTGCTGGTATTTCCTTCTCTCTGAAGTATTTATTCATGCCATTTGCCTATATTTCTAGTGGGCTCTTGGACTCTTCCCAAACAATCTATGAAAGCCTGTAGCATAGTACAAAACCCAGCCCTTTGTTATGTAAATTTTTTCCTAGATCATCTATCTTCTGTCTATGTCTCTGTCATAAAGGGTACTTAGTATAGTTGAATTTATCAGTATTCCCATGACTTGTGGTCTGTGTCAAGCTTAGGCTTTCTTCTAGTCAGAATTATTCTTAAAGGCTCTTGATGTTCTAATCATTTATGGCTTTATATCTTCTTCTCCCCTTGCATTTAAATCTTTAATTCACTCAAAAACCATTTTGGTCTGGCATGTTAAGTATGCATGAGGACACATCTTTTTCCAGATGGCCACCCAGATGCTTGAGCACTCTTCCTCACTCGTATTTTGAAATGATGTCTTTATTGGAGCCTGAATTCTTGGATGCACTTGGTTTCCTATCTGGTCTTTCTATCCCGATACACTAATCTATCCACTTAAGTGAAATTATCATCCTGTTTTAATGTGTATGGTGCTACATTAAACAGGAGAAAAAAATCCTGGTCGTTCTTGCTTCTTCAGTTTTCTCAGTGAACTTTAGAATCTGTTTGTTTTGTCACAGAAGATCCCCTCTGGTGGCTTGGTAAGACGGTACTGCATCCAAAGCCTGCTGTTTGCTATTCAAGAATACTCTGTCTTTCTCCATGCATTCATGTTCACCTTTGTGTTTCTGTAGCAGCCAGAAAGTTTTCTTCAGCTGGATATTGCATGTTTCTTCAGATAGTTCTCAGAAATTTTGCCCATTTCCAATTTCCATTACCACCAAAGGAAGAATGAGTAGAAAGAAGTTTCCTCTTGTTATAATAGCTGGATTGTATCTCTCCATTCCCTCTAGCTGGTTGTTGTTTATATATTTAAAGGCTTTTACCTTCTTTATGGTAATTTCATATTCTGCTACATGTCTAAAATTCCTTACCAATTCAATACATTTTCAGATGATTCTAGGGTTTGACTAAAAATCAACTTAAACTTCCATCTTCTTTCCCTCTCTCCTTTTGCTTTTCCTTCTCCTCTCGTCTTTTCTCTTTCAACTATCTTGACTAACATCAATAAACCAATGTTCAGATTTTTCATTATGGTAGAAATCCCCTGGACATGTTTTTATTGCTTATCTGTTATTGTCTTGGTTAGGGTTTCTATTGCTGTGACAAAACTCCGTGACCAAGAAGCAACTTGGGGAGGAAAGTGTCTACGTGGCTTACACTTCTACATTGCTGTTCATCACTGACAGAAGTCAGGACAGGAACTCAAGCAAGGCAGGATCCTGGAGGCAGAAGCTAAGAAGGAGTGCTGCTTATTGGTTTACTTTCCCTGCACAGTCTGCTTCCTTATCTAACCCAGGACCACCAGCCCAGAGATGGCACCACCCACCATAGACTGGGCCCTCCCTCACTAATCACTAATTGAGAAAATGCCTTACAGCTGGATCTCATGGAGGCATCTCCTCAACTGAGTCTCCTTTCTCTGTGATGACTCTAGCTTGTTTCAAGATGACACACAAAACCAGTCAGTACAGTTATAAACTACACTCCGCATGCTCTCAAAATTCCTAAATGATGGCATCACCCTGCGACATCACATTTGAGGTGCCTTGGTCTTTGGGTTAAGACTTCCATCAGTATCTCTGGGTAATTCCCAAGTCCTATGCCTTGAAAAGAAGTTACAACATTGACTTTTATCCCAAGACTTTCAGATTTGTGGATGGAGCTCCTACCTATTTCCCTAACTCGAGCTCTCAGGCAGCCTTCACAAATGTTTTTCACTTCTGTGATCCTGTGGGCCAGTATATTAAGTAATTTTTTTCTTTTATTTTTTATTTTTTATTTATTTTAAAAATTACCGCCTCCTCCCCGTTTCCATTTCCCTCCCCCTCCTCCCACACATCTCTCCCTTTCCCCCCTCCCCACCCTTCTCCCCCCCCCCCCCCTCCATTCCCTCTCCCTCCCGAGAATGATGAGCAGTCCAGGTTCCCTGCCCTGCAGGAAGTCCAAGGTCCTCCCACTTCTATCCAGGACCAGGAAGGTGAGCATCCAAACGGGCTAGGCTCCCACACAGCCAGTTCATGTATTAGGATCGAAACCTAGTGCCATTGTCCTTGGCTTCTCATTAAGTAATTTTTATATAAATAAATGCTCTAGTGATTGTTTTTCTGGAGACTAACACAGATGGTGTTAAGACTCATGCTTGAAGGAAGTAATCAGATCATTAAAGTGGAGCCCCATTGTGGGATTTGTGTCTTCATAAGATGAGAGGGAAGCACTCTCTGACTCCAGCAATTGAAGATACAATGCAATGACAGACATCTGCAAACATGGAAAATGATTGTTACTAGAACCCAGCCATGTAGACTCTGGATCTTGACTGCTAATCTTTAGAATTGTGAGCAGTGCATTCTCTTGTTTAAGCTTTCCAGTCAATGCTATTGTGTTAAAGAATAACCCTGAGTCAGGGTGACATTTTCATCATATCATAACTTATATCAATTAATCTCTTTATAAATGTTTAGCCTTTTAATGATACTAGGTATTAATCATAGGATCTTGTACATACTCAACTACGTTTAATGTTTACAATAAACTCCCTGTGGTCTCTCTATACTATACATTCAAAGAGTTACTTGATTCTGCTTGCTAATTTCATTCGATATGTCTGCATCAATTTTTATAAATTACATTGATCTGTGCTATTTTAAGTCCAATTTTTATGACTTGCCGAATTTATGAAAAGAATTTGGAAACTCTCAATGTTTTTTATCTACTCTAATAGAGTTGCCCTCTCAAATATAATAGCCAACAAAAACATGTGGCTATTTAGACTTAAATGAACTAAAAGTCAATGAAGCTAGAATCTAGCCCCTCCACAGAAGGAGATACATTCAAAAGCTCAATGAACATGTGCCTGGCAGCCATGCTTGTTTGAACATAGAAAACCCAAAGATACAGCATTGCCTCAGGAGCATTTAAAAGACAGCCAGGTTACCTGTTCACTGATACAATGTTTGGAGGAAATGGCACCTAGACAACTGCCTGTGTGTCTTTGATAGAAAGTGGTGGTCTGGTTTTTCTATTCTTTCTGAGATCGTGTATGTTTCCAAAATTTATCTATTCTCTCAATGTTTTCAAATTTATTTGAATGGACTTTAAAGCTCATCTGTTAGGACTCGTCTAAATTTCTGTTAGTCTACAGTTATTTCTTCAGCCTTCTTTAATTACAGGAGGGATCTCTGCCACCTTCCTGCTGTCTTGACTAAATGAAGTGACAGTCAACTGTAGTCTCCATCAATTTAGCCAAACACTATTCTAGGTGTTTCTGTGAAAGAATCTTGTAGCCTACCAGTTCTATGCTTTAGGTAAGGAACATTTTTCTAGATGTTCTAAGGACAATCAATCTGTTGAAATTTTTAGAGGAATGAAATTTCTTCAGAAAAAAAAAGAATAGAAAAAAAATTCATGTGAAAGACATGACAACTTGACTCACTCCAGCTTGTCCCTGCCCCATGAATTTCAGACTTATGCAGTCCATAATAAAAAAAAACTGATGAAAATTAGCTATTATATTCTCTGTTTTATTAATTTTTATCTAGTCATTAATAATTTTTCAGTTCCCTGTTTTCTAAATCATTAATTTTTGCTTTTATCTTTCTTAATTCCTTTATTTTGCTCTCCACTAGATAATATTATTGGGTTTTTAATAACTCTTTGAGATATATGATTAATACATTTATTTTCATACTTTCTTGCATATTAGCACATATTCTGTGATTAATACTATTTCTCAAAGCACTGATTAAAAGTACTTCAAGACTAACAGTGACCTTCTGGCACTATCTTTAAGTTTCTAAGTGTTCTACAATTTGTTTGGATGTTTTCTTGGGAATCAGAGACTACGTCAGTGTTTACTCTTACCTTTAAGAGGTACATTTTGCTGGCAGTTACCCTGGTTCCTTTGGGACACCTAAATGTTTGATTTTTTTCTTTGCTGTTACTTATTTTATAACTTGATATTTTACTGTTTCTTCATTATTTAAAAATATAGGATTTGTATTTTAACTATTATTCCTAAGAATATTAATACTATTACAGTACCATCTTCAAACTAAACATCTCCGTAAGGCTGTCACTCACATATTCTATGGAGAACCATCATGACATCAAGCAAATGAAGCATTAGGAGGGAAAAGGCATGCGGAAACCAGATGACATCTCTGGAGAGTTCATTCCGTCCTGCTACCTTGTGAGATCTGGGGGTCAAACTCAAGTTGGAATACCTCCATCCACTGAGCCTTCTCACTGGTCCTATATAAAACATAATTTCATCTACAGAACTGAGATACTTAGAGAGATTCATAAAGAGGGATACAGGGTAAAGATTAAGGAAAGAGGAAATAACAAGGTAGTAATAACAATTGTACATACACACATATAGTCAAGACTGAAGGTAGACTAGAAGTCTATGGAGAAAAATGGACATGGGAGTTACTTTGGCTATAAGAGTACTCCCCAATCCTAGGAATCTTGAGTTTCCACTTTAAAGATATCAAAGGACAAGAATATAATGGAAAGCCAGACGTTGGTGGCACACGTCTTTAATTCCAGCACTTGTGAGGCAGAGGCAGGCAGACCTTTGTGAGTTCAAGGACAGCCTAATCTACAAAAGCTAGTTCCCATACAGGCCCCAAGGCTACAGAGAAAGAATGCAATGGTCAATGCCTAGAACCTGAACAAAAGACAGAGTCAATATTGTAAACCACTTTCTACAGTAAGTTGAGCCCTGGTGAGCTCCATCCTTAGGTGACCCAGGAATAAACAGTTTGCAGAACCTTACCACCAGGCATCATATCGCCACATGACCAAGGAATTACCAACCTTGAACACAAACTAAAATGATCCACGATGTGTTGCGCCCCTGTTCCAGTCTGCTAGGCTGAAGTAAATGCAAGCTTTCTCTTCAGAGACAGAGATTTATTCTATATATGTCTACAGATGTTCTTTTATTTACAGGGAAAAACAGCAAATAAATCAGGCACATGAGGAAATAGATTCAAGAAAAACAATAAACATCTAAAAGTTCCCTCTAAAGCATTATGTATAGGCATTATCAGACACAGATTATAAAATTACTGTGCTTGCTGTGTTAAAAAGACATTTTAATGCTTGCAAATATCTACAAAGAACCAGAAAAACTGACAGTATATATTTGAGAGAGAGTCAAATGAAATTCTGGGACTGAAAAGTTAACAAAACTTTAGAATGAGAAAAACATGTTAAAATGCATAAGTCCTAAGAAACAGAATTCAACGCGGATGAATTAAAAGTGCAGGAAACATAAAAGAAATGGAAACTAGAATAAGACTGGGTAACCAATGTTTAATCAGATGTATGAAGAGAGAGAGAGAGAAAGGCAAAACGGTCCAAACAATACTTGGAAAGTAATAAATGGATGAGCAGACTCCAAAACCAAAGAAGAACATTAGTCCAAATATTCAAGAAGACTGGGCTACTGACAGGATATATATTTTTTTTCAATCTCACATCTAGATATAACACTGTGCAATGGCAGAAAATAAATAAAAAAACAAAAATACATTTAGAATATCTAGATAGCTGTCCCCCCCCAAACACACACACACACACACACACACACACACAAACAGGTGGGTAATTTGTACTCCTTTTTTCTTTTATTTTTGAGGTTATTATATAATTACAACATTTCTTGCTTCCCTGTTTTCCTATCCAAAACCTCCTTGCTCTCTTCAAATTCACAGTCTCTGTTTTCATTTATTATTATTACATACATATATGCATATATATATACACATATATTCCCAACTATAATCTGCTCAATCTGGACAGTGTTACTCATAAGCATGTTTCCAGGGCTGGTAATTTGGGATTGGCTAACCAATTGGTGTGCCCTTCTCTCTATTAAAGAACTATCATTATAAGAGAAAGCAAGTTGAGAAGTGATTTTATAACATAACCATGAAGCTAGGCAGCATAGAATGGTGTTTCGGTATAGTAGAGGAAAAAAACATTTGCCAGTTTAAAGTAGTATATCCAGTGAAAACTTTCAAAAATGAAGAGAATATTAACAGAAAAATAGGTGCAATAACACTATCACTTATGAAACAGACTAAATTAAAAGGCCTGCCATTGTCAGGCATCTACAAAAATGGGGGAAATATACTTACAGTAATGTTTATTAATGAGACTATAAATTAGGGTTGCTACCCACCTTGTAAAGCAGTTAGGCACTTTCTTGCAAATTATCTATTTACTGCTACTACCCAGTAATTCTACTTTGAGGTGTATGCCACCAAAATATTGGTGAAAAAATATATTAAAAACATTTCATCTTTGTTCATGGTTATAAGGTCCTGAGCAACCTTAGAAAAGAACTGGTCATCAGAAAGGCCAGCACCTTATTAGAGGGTATGAGTTCCCTGACTCCTGACTCCAGCAAGGGAAAACTGAAGTGTGTTCAATCTCATGGTCAACAGTTCAACCAATTGCATCTTTGTGTTAAAACCTCAAGAAAAAAATAATCTGGAGATGGAAGCCTAGTGGAGCTTTCTAGAGCTTCCAGCTTATCGTGTTGACAGGATGAACCACCCAAATTTCAAAGAAGACGTGGGCATTACTGTAGTGCCCTCCCGCCTGTCTTACCCTGTGTATATTTTCATTTGGCTCTTTCTCATCTGTAAAACTATGGTTACAAGTACCATTCTAGCGAATTATCAAATCTGAAAGGATAATCCAGTGTTCTGATTTCATAGATATCCCCAAGTTTATGTTCCCATAATGTTCCCGAGGCTGCTCGTTTGTTCCCAACCACTCTGACTCCAAATAACCACACAAAAATCTGTATTAATTGCAATACTGTTTGGCCAATAGCTTAAGCATATTTCTGGCTAACTCTTATATCTTAAATTAACCCATTTCTATTAATCTGTGCATCACCACTAGGTTGTGGCCTACTGGCAAAGTTTCAGTAGGTTCCTACAGGGACGTCTGTCTCCAGCAGAGGCTGCTACATGGTTTCTCCCTGACTCTGCCTACTCTCTCTCGCTATCTTTTCCAGCTGGGCTATATTCTGTTAAGCCATTGGCTGAAAGCAGCTTCTTTATTCATTAACCAATAAAAGCAACACATATACAGAAGGACTTCCCACATCACCATAAGACTTGCAATTGACTTCAGAAGTGGGTCTGGTCTTACATACTATTGATCTGCTAAAGGAACATAGCAATAAAATGATTCCTAGTAACATTCTATTATAACTATAATCAGTGTCTCATTCAGTCATCATCAAAGGAGCTTCCTCTGGCAGTAGTTGGGACTTTATACAGAGAACAACAATTGGACAGTGTAGAGAGAGTAAGAGACCTTGGGACTTTCAGTCCTAAATGGGATTTCTTCATCAAAGCCCTCCCCTTTCAGGAGGAAGCAGAGAGTTTGCAGGAGCCAGAGGACTGAATGATACCAAGGAAGCAAGGCCTTCTAAACCCAGCATGACTGATGCAGATGAACTCACAGAGACTGTGGCAGCCTGCACTGGGCCTGCACAGGTTCAAGCCAGATGGGGTCTCAGCACTGAAAGTGGGGAGTGGACAGGGGCTCCTATTCCAAACCAAGAAGTTATCTCCAGTTGACAACCTCTTGCAAAGGTAAAATCGGTTTTGTCCACTGGAGTCTCACTGGATAAACAAAACATACTTAAGGGTGAGACCCATGTGCAACAGTAGATGCCAACACACGCAAAACCTCTCATGGTGCTTTGTAGATTTTTTATTTCATATTGCTTTGTTCGGGCATTTTATCTTATAGGTTTTTGCTGGTATATTATGGTTTCCGATTTTATGTTTTGTAGATTTCTTGTGCATGTGTGTGTGTTTGTGTGTGTTGTTCTTTTTCACTGTTTATTGTTAATGGTTTTGTTTGTTTACTTTTATTTACCTGTTTATTTTCTAAAGAGGAGAGGAAAAAGGCATGGAGTTGGATGGATGGGGAGGTTGGGAGAATATGGGAGGATGTGGGGAGGAGAAACCATGATAGAATATACTGTATGAATTTCAGTAAAACAAACAAAGAAGTAGGGGCTGGTCTTATGAAGAACTGAGATCATTATTGAACACAATGCTAACACCAGGTAGTTGATGAGGGATCTGTTTTGCAGTGTACCACAGTTAAGATGGAAAACAGCATTCTGAAGTCTGTAGCAGGCCAAACAGAAACCTGGGCACTCCCTGTGATTTGTGGCTGGTGTCTGAACTAGTGGCAGTCTTATGAAGAAACTTTTCCTTATTTTGTGAGGTCTGCACTAGCTCTGGGTAGTTAGTGTCAAAAATGAATTAAATTGTACCACACTCAATTTTTAGGGAATCGATGTCAGAATATGTCTGTGTCCTGTTCAGCGCATTCACTGCAGAACCATTTATAATAACCCTAAAGCTAAAAACAACACAAAAACCCTGTGATACAGCTGAAAATTTGTACACTATGTACTATCATAACAAAATTGATGAGTTTTATAAGACACAATGTTGAACATCATAAGACGGGGCAGAACAATGTATCTTATATGATTTCATCCATGAAAGAGTGAACGCAGACAAGAATATGTGAACTGTGACATTTGTGGCATATGGTGGGACACGATAAAGTAATATAAAGAAATAGTTGCCACACAAAACAGGGGATGCTTTTGTCTGTAGGAGAGAGAACACTTGCAATTGTCAAGGGGTACAGAGACAGAATTTGAAGACTGACAACAAATGGTTGCCTCCTTAATAGTTTTTATTTTACTGAGTCATGTTTTATTCATTTTTCTGAGTTTGAACTAGAGCTGGTAATTTTCTAAGTCTTTTAAAAGTCAAAGTGAAAACGAGAAAGAAACATACATGTAGACAATATAGGGAAAGGATACCCACACCTCTACAGTTGTCAGAATTTTCTACTTGTTCCTGCCTGCCCTAGCTTATAAGGATTGGCTGCAGCTGAAGTCCAACTACAGGCACCCCTTGCCCACTCCCAGGTCACACCCAGAAGAGTTCTCACCAGAAACACTGACCACAACAAAAAATCAGGCACAAAGCATCATAGCTAAGACAGAAATTTGAATCATTCCTGTCCCTTTTGGGCTCCCTGACCTACATAAACAAGGTAAGATGTGCACTACAAACACTTCCGAAGACACTATGTTTTCTTTCTTTCTTTCTTTCTTTCTTTCTTTCTTTCTTTCTTTCTTTCTTTCGACTTCAGTCATCACATCATATCATATCATTTAATCACTGTTTTCAAGAGTCTTTCAATAGCCCAAATGCTGTAGGAAAAAAAAATCAAGAATCATTCTAATCTACATATGTGGGAATGAAGCTGATCCCCTATTCTAGCTCCTTAGGGTCTCTCTCTGTGACCTTCTGCTTTTGGGTTTTGTTTTGTGTTGTCTTGTATTGCACTGTGTTGTATTTTTTTTAACTGATTGACTTTATTGAGCTCTACATTTTTCTTTGCTCTCCTCCCTACCTCTCCCCTCCCCTTCAGCCCTCTCCCCCCCATGGTCCTCATGCTCCCAATTTATTCAGGAGATCTCGAGACTATACTTTCAAGCACTATGTAAGTCAAGCATTCATGTGATATGGGAGTAACCACTGACTTTTTACTGGATTCAAGGTCTGCCCATGAGTTAGAACTCATACCTGACACTGTTGGTGAGGCTAAGAACTTGAAGCAGTAGAGTTCATGGATCTTAAGGGAAAGTATGACACTATTACTCTACTAAAAGAACATAGCGACAAAATGATTCCTGATGACATGTTGCTATACCCATAGTTCCGTACCTCACTCAACTTCCATCATAGATGATTCTTGCAGTAGATGGTAATTAGCACAAAAAAAAACTCACAACTAGACAATATGAAGAGTGGGAGACTCGGTCCTAAATGGGATGTCATTATCGCATCCCTCCTTCGAGAGTCAGGAATCTATATAGAAGAGGAAGCAGAAAGATTGTAAGAGCCAGAGATAGTAGGAGATATCATTGTCCAGACACAACAGGACTGGTGTACACAGTACTCACAGAAACTATGACAGCAGACACAAGACCTGCACAGGTTAGAGCCAGACAAAATCAACACAAAAGGAATGAGGCCAAAAAGACACAGCCCTGATGAAGAAGCTGTTTGCAAGTGATAGCTGCTGAGAGACGAAAAATCCGTTTTCTCAATGGAGTTACATTGGGCATAGCAACCACACTCGAGGATAGGCCCCAAACTTGGGAGTAATTAGCCAACACAGAACAAATTCCAGATTTTGGGGGAATGTTAGTATGCATACGCTTTTTTATTGTTTGATTTTGGATTTGGTTTTCTTTTAAGAGAGAAAAAGAACATGAGTTTGAGCAGGTATAGAATGGGGAGGCTCTGGGAAGAGTTGGCAGAAGGGAAAGACCATGACACAAATATGTTTATGAAAATCATTAAAAAGTAACAAAGAAATAAAAAGAAATTATATAGGACTCTCCCTTGGGGTAGGGAAAGGTATGTCAGTGGGAGATGAGAGTCAGTGACCTTCCTGCACGTTGGCTCATTAATGAATGTTTCCTCTGTCACACTTTCTCTTGAATCACCAACTCCACCTAGTGTGGGTGAAATTAGCCTTTGTGAGATTACAATAGACATGAAATATGTGTTAATTCAATAAACCAGGATGTGATGGAAAAGTTTGACACGAAATAATGTAGAATTTAAGATATTTTAAAAGCAGAAGTTGAAAGGGAAATGTTTTTTAAAAACTTGATTATGAAAAGGGTAAATTCTTGACACAGATAAATTTGTAATCGTGCATTATTTAAAATATAATTTAAAGAAAGGTGACATGTAGTTTGACTTTTGTAGTAGGAGGAGCAGGCTGAGTCTCGCCGACCTAAAATAAGCACACAGAAATTGTATTAATTAAATTACCGCCTGGCCCGTTATATCTAGCCTCTTCTTGGCCAAATCACACATCCTGATATAACACATTTCTACCAATTTGTGCAACACCATGAGGTCTTTTGTGGTAAAGTATTGTGTTTGTTTTGGTTGGTTTGTTTGGGGTGTGTTTTACACAGAGAACAATTGGCATTAATAGAAAATAAAAATTTTAGCCTTAACTTATTATAGTACAAGTGGATAAGATCTTTTATTTTAGTTTTAAAATATATTTTATCCCAAATGCTAAGTTATGTCTACCATGACAAGATTTTCACCACAATAATTTAATACAGTTACAGTCTCCTTGAGATTGTTTGTAAAAATAAATCTCTGGGACAGGAGAGATGGCTCAGAGGTTAAGAGCACTGGCTGCTCTTCCAAAGGTCCTGAGTTCAAGTCCCAGCAACCACATGGTGGCTCATAATCATCTGAAATGAGATCTGGTGTCCTCTTCTGGGCTGCAGAGACATACATGCAGACAGAACACTATATACACAATAAACATCTTTAAATAAATAGATAAATAGATCTCTGATATTTCTGTCTAAATTTTATAATTTCAGATCCTTTGCACCCTGACCCAACAACACTGCAGGGAGACTTCTGTCCACTGTCTGTGCTGTATTGAACAGCAGCAAGACTGCAGCGAGACTGGCAGCTCATCTACATCTTCTCAGCTTTGAAAAGAGCACAGGTGTTGCGAATGGCATGTGCAGGCGAATGTGCTCGTGATTCTGCGAGCATTAGGAAAGCACAGCGTTAAGTGGGAGTACTGTGGCAATTGATGCGGCACCAGATGGGAACATAAACTTGGTAATTACCTGTCTGGAGCTGGGCAAGTGATCTAAGGCAGAAAGACAGTGCCACTCTCTGAAGTCATCGAGAGACCTGGGCTGTTTCGGAGGCTTCTGCCCTCCAGAACAAGAAACTACATCTTTGGATTTAGAAAGATGCTCCTGTGCTGGTCATTTCCTGTTTAAAGAGAATACAAGCCTTTGTACTGGCTTTTTTTTTTTTTAATGCCAACCTGCCACAGGCTTGAGACCCTTGGAAGAGGGAACTTCAGTTAAGAAAATACTCCCAGCAGCTTTGGCCTATGGGCTTGAATGGTGCATTTTCTTGTGAGATGACTCAACTCATGGTGGGTGGTCCTGGGAGCTACAAGAAAGCAGACTGAGCAAGCCATGAAGAGCAAGCCAGTAAGCAGCACCCCCTCCTTGACCTCTGCATCAGATCTTGCCTTTATGTTTTACTCTGAGTTCTTTCCTTCCCTGACTTCCTTCAACCATAGACTGCAATGAGAAACTGGAAGTTTAAATAAACCCTTTCTTCCAAGGTACATTTTGAGCATAGTGTTTTATCACAACATCGGAAACCCTAACTAAGAAAGCCTTCCTTCCCCCAGGGACTTAGTTTCCAGGCAGTCTCTCTACATAGAAGTTTTGACTGAAGCTCTATACAGGAGATAGCCTTGGAATTTGGCTTCCACGGGCCACAAGCTAGGAAATGCTGGGGTTTTTTCCTCACCTTCTGACTATTGGGAATACTTGGCAATTTGTGAAGATCTATTTATTTATTTATTTATTTATTTATTTATTTAAGATTTCTGCCTCCTCCCCGCCACCGCCTCCTATTTCCCTCCCCCTTCCCCAATCAAGTCCCCCTCCCTCATCAGCCCAAAGAGCAATCAGGGTTCCCTGCCCTGTGGGAAGTCCAAGGACCACTCACCTCCATCCAGGTCTAGTAAGGTGAGCATCCAAACTGCCTAGGCTCCCACAAAGCCAGTACGTGCAGTAGGATCAAAACCCAGTGCCATTGTTCTTGAGTTCTCAGTAGTCCTCATTGTCCACTATGTTCAGTGAGTCCGGTTTTATCCCATGCTTTTTCAGACCCAGGCCAGCTGGCCTTGGTGAGTTCCCGATAGAACATCCCCATTGTCTCAGTGTGTGGGTGCACCCCTCGCGGTCCTGAGTTCCTTGCTTGTGCTCTCTCTCCTTCTGCTCCTGATTTGGACCTTGGGATCTCAGTCTGGTGCTCCAATGTGGGTCTCTGTCTCCTTTCATCGCCTGATAAAGGTTAATATTCAGGAGGATGCCTATATGTTTTTCTTTGTGTTCACCTCTATTTTAAGGAGGTTGCAGTCATTATATGCTCTTACCTAGACCAGTTAGTTACAGAGCAGAGGTGACCAAGAAGGCTGCCTGAGTGAGGGGTGAATTTCTCTACTAGTCTGTAGAATCTAGTTAATATTTAACACATACAGAAATATTTCCTTTATAGCAATACAAAATACACACTATTAGAAACTATATAATTTAGAGATCACTAAGCATTTAAGTAAAACTTTGTTTTCTACTTAACTTCCTGAGTAAAATGTAAATGATGGTGAAATAACAGACACCGTCTAAAAGAAACCAGGAATTTATATATGAGAATCAGCACATAAAGGCAGTGACAATCTGGGTGCCCCGTAATGGGACATGAAAGGAAATCCACCCTGGCACCAGGCAGGAAATGACTGTTGAGTCTCTGAGCCTTGATGGTCACTACATAGAAATGGGTAGCAATGTCTGAGATTAGGGAGACTCTAGAGGCCACCTGGTCCAGTCCCTTCCCAAACAAGAAAAACAGAATCTCAAAGACTTGCCAGTGGTCTGGCTCGGTTCAGCAGCCTGTGAGAAGAAGCTTTGACTTCCGTCCCTCTGTTCTACCCATGACCATCTCAAGCTTAACTGGGGATATAGGGAGGCAAAAGTGAACAGCGATAGTCAGGATTCTAGAAATTCCTCAGATGTTTCTCAAGCTGATCAAGACTGGAATTTCCACCCACATCAAGTGCCTCTCAGTTCCTAACTGAGTGTTTGGCATCACAACCAAGTCTGAGATAAAGGAGGAACTTCCTGTCTAGCTCAGCACCCGAGACACTGACACTGTAGGAAACTCTGTGGAACAATGTGTCTCAAGTGTGTATATTGGCAACAATGGACTGAAGGCCTCATCCTGAAATAAGCCTTGGGCAGGAAGCAGAGAGAGTTTCCCATAAAATCACCCAGGAGTTTCCAGTGAGAACTTTCCCCTGCCTGAGTCCCAGAAGAAATCATCACTTCTGCGTTCACCAAGCCTATTTACATGAACCCATATGGCAGGGATGGAGCCATTCTTTATCATATGAAATAAGGAAAATATTGGGGCAGAGGAAGAGATGGGGGCTCAATTCATATGCAGTCTTCAAACAAAAAAAAGCTAAAATAATTACTCTGTTTACCCCTTAAGCACTTCTTAACAAAGTAAGAGTTCCAGGTCTAGTCTGTGTTTCCAAATTGTCTTCATACCTTTTCCCCCTACAAAGTCAGTAAGTGTAGAATCTGGGCAAACTCGAGGTCCTCTGCTCTCACAAACTGGCTATCATAACTTCCTGATCAGCACTGACAGCTTAGCCCCTGTCCCTTAGAGTTTTCCTTAAACCTCAACTCATTGTCTGCATGAGCTTAAAGCAGGAGCTGAGCTAGAAACGGTAACTATCCTCATCCCAATTCCAGAAATGAAACACTCAACTCAGATATATACATAGATTTTTTCCCAAATCACAAACCCAGAAAATAAAAGAATTGATATTTAAATCCAGGTCTTATATACATTCTTTGTGGTTTAGTCCTAATAATAGATATCTTTGCTAGGAAGAAACTTCATCTGATTCACACTGTGAGGCAGACCCAGGCCTTCAGTGAATGTTTTGGTGACATAAAATGAGATTTGGAAAACAAATCAAACTGTCTATTTCCTTTGCCTGAGAACTTATTTGGTTCTAAACTATAAGCAGAGTTTATTATTTATTGGATTTCTCCAATGTTTTTGGTCAAACCACACTATGGAGATATGACACAAGTTGTACCTATAAATTTGGGTGACCCAAGAGGGGTAAATTGATCACATGGGGATCCCAGACTGAACTTCTTTTTCATGGTTTGAAATTTTTTTTCTTTTTTTTATTGAGAATAAGAAAAAGAAGTTTCCGCCTCCTCCCAGCCTCCCATTTCCCTCCCCCTCCCCCCAATCTTCTCCCCCTCCCCCCTCTCTCCTCCCCCTCCCCCCACTCCTCTCACCCTCCCTCTCCTATCCAAAGAGCAGTCATGGTTCCCTGCCCTGTGGAAAGTCCAAGGTCCTCCCCCCTCCGTCCCTGTCTAGGAA